>NW_027667989.1:0-381000 GCF_963924665.1 Micromys minutus | reverse complement strand
TAAAAGCTTTGACTTCTGAGATAGTTAATGCAACATCCAGAAGTGTCCAGGGAAGAGCATCCTCTGGGAAGCTGAGACCACAGCAGGTGCTGGTGCTCTGCACTGGATCCCAGCACCTGCTTCATGCAGGACCCTCCGGACCTGTTGTTGCCCTGGGTCTGGGGCTCAGATCTGTTGTGTAGTCTTCTATTTCCAGCTATCCAGTGGTGAAGGAAGAAACCTTGAGGGGTTTGTTTCCCGGACCAGACAAGGAACAGGGACTAACACTGATGGAGCGCCCTGGTTATTTATTCATCACTTCCTGGGCTGGATGCCAGACACTGCTCAGCTCTAGTGGCTTAAAGGGGATCTCAGGAGTTCCTGGGGCCCAACAGGGATGATAGGATAGGAGGGATGGCAGTGTGGTGTAGAGCAAACTGCAGAAGTGGGTGGGTCATGATGCAGCCTGGAAGCCTGAGAGGTCTCTATTCAATGCAGACAGCAGAAACTGGAGAGTTTGCCAGCCTGAAAACTGTCGAGGCAGAGTCTTCGGCGACAGAAGAATTTCCGGTAGATTTTCTTAAGTGCAGATGAAAGAAGTAAAGAAGCCAGAATCTCAGCTGATAATTAAACAGCATATTATGCAGTATGGCCAAGACTTTCAGTGGGACATAAACTGCAATGTGGAGGGGCTATCCAAAATGTGCACAGGTCTAGAGATCCATGCAGCCTCACGAGTTTATTCTAGAATGAAGAGGGCTGGGAAAGAATTCCGGTTGGTCCCATGGCCACCCTACTAGTTGGGAACTACAAGTTGGTAAGCTGTGAAAAGCTGGTTTTCAGGCAACATAGCTTCAATGACTCTGGCCACTTAAGGCAAACTATCCGGTCAGGGCCCTGTAACCCTGTCTTCTGGACATGAATTCATGCAGGGAGATGCTACCATGTGATGCTTGCTTCTGAACTTTGTGTCATTGTATTGGTAGCTGTGACCTCTATCTTATCAGGAATAGCCCAAGGGGAGTGGCATAGAGCACCTGTGCTTGCTTTCTGATGCCTGATTCCCGTGTGAGAACTTCTCCCTTACCTGGTCTTATCTTTCTATCTCCCAGGACCCAGTGGGTATGGTGGGGGTTGCCATATAGAGCCTGGTATAGCAGCAATAACAAAGACTCATGGGAAGTGAGACCAGAAAGTCATTTAATCTGTTTGCCTTAAAGACTTTATCAGCCTTGTGATCTCTCTCTCTCTCTCTTTCTCTTTCTCTCTCTCTCTCTTTCTCTCTCTCTCTCTCTCTCTCTCTCTCTCTCTCTCTCTCTGTGTGTGTGTGTGTGTGTGTGTGTGTGTGTGTGTGTGTATGTATGTATGTATTAGGAGATTATTCTGCCTTGTCACCGGCAAAATTCCTCAGTTAAAAATTCAGAGCGTAGTTACTTTAAAATTGTTAATTTTCATCAACCCAGAATTACCAAGGAGTAACATCTCAGTGAGGGATGGATTGGAAGTATATCTGTCAGACACTGCATTTATTTACAAGTAGATGCTCACGGTGAGCAGTGCTCTTCTCTGACATTGAGTCCTGGATGGTGTATATGTATAAAGAAGTGAGCTGAGCAGTAGGCATGGGATTATTCTTTCTCTGTCTTACTTGTGGCTGTGACTAGCTCCCACAAACACATGGCACCTGGATACACCCCAAAATAAGGGCTGTAGCCTGAACCTGTGAAGTAAAAGAAACCCTTTCTTACCTACATTGCTATGTGATAGTTTATTAGAGTGCTGGGATGAACACAGAACTGTTTCTGAGATTTCTGTTAGGAGTATCCTTGAGAAGTAGCTTTACTATTCAAGTGAGTAAACCTTCAATCAAACAGTTTTAAAATAAAAACACAAACATGAGCTACAAGCAGTCAATACTCCTGGCTTGGACTTCTCTCTTAGAAAGTATCTTTGGCATTTTAATTCTTTCACTCCCTCTGTTAGTAGAGGTTTGGCTTGAGTGTTTATTATTGTGAGACACCTTTACTGATACCCCAGATGACTGGAGACTCTAATTGACTGTTTGCTGGGCATGTGCACACTCTCCTATTTGTCCTACCACATGCAAAGTTATTCTCAATTTTCATTCAATAAAACCCTTTTATTCTCAATTTGTAGTGATGTCAGTGTTTCTCAAACATAACTGAGTTCCTACTAAAATTAGACTGACCTCATACGTTTCACCTTGTCCCTTGGTACACTTCAGGAGATGCTGTTATTGATGAGTCACTCATTAGTTCATCCAGTTATGAGAACAGTCAGTCTGTTTGGAAGGTTGTTCCAGGCAGGAAAATACAGGTCTGTCTGCCAAGGGAGGAAGTTGGGTGAGCTTTGAGTACTGTAAAACAAAACACTGAAGAATGGTCCGTGGCTTTGTATGGCACATAGAGACGAAAAGAGTTTTGCCCGAGTGATTCTTTCTGTCTTGCAGTTCAGTGCATCCTCCTTGGAAAGACTATGCTCTGGGAAGTGGACACATCCCTTCCCTTTGCTTCTCCATTTACAGCACTTTTAAATTTTATTCTCTTTCCTTTGTTTATCTTCCTCACTACACCACAAGCTCCAGACCATCAAAGGCTGCTTTGTCCTTGGAGCCTAGCAGTGTTAAGCACATCCTTCTTCATCTGATGTGTGTATGTGTGCAAGGTTGGTATGGAGACTGATCTCTGAGATCTATACATGCTACCACAGAACCTGCCGCAAGCTATGCCCCTGTCTCAGAGCATATAATCTGAAGAATGAAATGAATGGCACAGTGGTACCCTGGCTTTAGGCAAAAAAAAAAAAAAAAAAAAAAAAAAAAAACAGGATAAAAGGGTCTTCCTTTGATCTCTTTTTAAATTTACTGTGTCTATTTTATTTTTTAAATTTTTTATTAGATATTCTCTGTATTTATATTTCAAATGTTATCCCCTTTCCCCTCAGTCACATCCTGCCTCCCTTCTTATTGCCTCCATGAAGGTGCTCCCTCTCCCAACTACCCTCTCCACCTCAGCACCTTGGCATTCCCCTACATGGGGAAATCGCACCTTTACTGGACCAAAGTCCTCTCCTCCCATTGATGCTAAAGAATGCCATCCTCTGCTACATATGCATCTGGAGCCATGGGTCTCTCCATGTATACTCATTGGTTGGTGTTTTAATCCCTGGGAGCTGTGGTGGGTTTGGTTAGTTGATAATGTTGTTTTACTCATGGAGTCGCAGACCCTTTCAGCTGCTTAAGTCCTTTCTCCAGCTCCTTCATTGGGATCCTCGGGTTCAGACAATGGTTAGCTGAAAGCATCTTCCTCTGTATTAATTTGGATCTGGAAGAGCCTCTGAGGAGGCATCCAGATCAGATTTTTGCTAGTAAACACTACTTGGCATCAGCAATAGTGCATGGGTTTAGTGGCTGCATATGGGTTGGATCTCCAGGTGAGACAGTCTCTGGATGATCTTTTCTCTAATTCCTGCTCCTCTATTTGTTCCTTTATTTCCTTCCATGAGTGTTTTGTTTTCCCTTCTAGGAAGAACTGAGGCATCAACCTTCTGGCCTTTCTTCTCTTTGAGCTTTATAAGTTCTGTGAATTGTATCTTGGTTATTCCGAGCTTTTTGGTCTAGTATCTGCTTATCAGTGATTATGTAACATAAGTGTTCTTTTGTGACTGGGTTACATCACTCAGGATGATAGCTTCTAGTTCCATCCATTTGCCTAGGAATTTCATAAAGTCATTGTTTCTAATAGCTGAGTAGTAATCCATTGTGTAAATGTACCACAATTTCTGTATCCATTCCTCTGTTGAAGGACATCTGGGTTCTTTCCAGTTTCGGCTATTATAAATAAGGCTGCTATGAACATGGTGGAGCATGTGCCCTTGTTAGATGTTGGGGCTTCTTTTGGGTATATGCCCAGGAGTTGTACAACTGGGTCCTCAGGTATTACTATGTTCAATTTTCTGAGGAACTGCCAGACTGATTTCCAGAGTGGTTGTACCAGCTTACAACCCCACCAACAGTGGAGAAGTGTTCCTCTTTCTCCACATCCTCACCAGCATCTGCTGTCATATGAATTTTTGATTTTGTCCATTTTGACTGGTGTGAGGTGGAAACTCAGGGTTATCGTTTGATCTTTCTTAACTTCAGCTCAAAACAGTATTTGAGCCTAAGTTGCATATTCTATTCCCCTGCAACTGTTAGGACTGATGAGTTTGTTACACAAAAGAGACTTGGAACAGGACATCGCACTGTCTAAGCTGCTGCTGTTTACATTGTCAGTGCCATCGTCCTTCTCATGAGAATGAGGAGCTGTGGCACTAACAACCCCAGTTCTACTCCATCACATGCATGCACACACACACACATACACACACACACACACACACACACACACACACACACAAACACGTGTGTGTGTGCCTCTTTTTCAGTGCAGAAAGGCAGTCAGCCTGCAAGATGAGAGTATGTCCCTGAAGTTGCAACTGATTGGGTCATTCTTAATCCAGTTCCCAGACTTGGGTTTTCCAAGGTGAAGGACAAAGCAGAGCTGGGAGAATGCTGCATCTTAGACAGTTACCAAAGAGCAATCTGTTAAATCTTTGCAACAGCAGAGGAGATGGGTGGGCAGAGCAGCCCACCAGGGTGTCTCAGTGATTGAAAGTCTCCATGCTGAGATAGAGGAGAACAGCATAACAACAAATGTCCTGGCACATGGTATTTCACAACTTGCTAAGTCCCATGAGCCTCAGTTTATTCATTGGTAAATGAGGTCAGTGATTGCATTTGTCCAGAGGGGTTGGGTGAGGATTAGAGAGAGTCTTTGGATCATAATCAGCTTGGTGGGTGCTATTTGGTGATTCAGAGATGATGCTCCCTGTTGGGAGAACATCAAGTAACCATCAGGTATTCAGGATATCCTTGTGTATTAGCTGGGGTAGTCTCAGAGTCATATAAACACATTAGCTGAGGATTCAGAAGACCTGTGCCCAAGCTAACCTGTGCTTCTACTAAGCTAAATGATCTTGAACCAACCAGTCTGCCATGTTTTCTTGCTTCAGTCAGGTTTTCTGCTGTTGTAGCAGAAATCCTCAGATTGGATCTTCTGTAAAGAAGAGAAATTTATTTAGCTCACTGTACAGGAGATGGAAAAATTCAGGATCAGACTGTTACATGGGGTGAGAACCTCATGTTACATCACAACATGGTGGATGCCAACACATAACAGAAGGACTCAGGAGCATGGGGTTTAAGCACCTGAACACAAGGCGAGCACATGGGCTGACCTATATCTCCCTGCTCTTTCGATAGATAACTCAGTCCTGCATGAGTGAGAACCCACTCATTCCTCCACCATTAATCCATAAGGACTTTGTCCCAGTGACATAAACATGTTCTCTTAGGCTCTACTGACCAACACTGCCCAGTGAGGAATTACAAGTTTTGGTGGAAAGTGACCATACTTGAACCGTGGCACACCCCATCAGGAAAGTAGCAGGAGGAGGAGTGCCAGAATGTGGGGGTTCTGTACTGCACAGACATCTCCTCCTCTGCCCTCCCCCATTCGGACACAGATAGCTTACAAACACCCACAGACCTGGAGTCCTCCAGCAGACGTCTACCCTGTGTTCAGTATGTGTGGCTTGCTCTGCGTGCCAGATCCTGGGCCAGGCAGTGAGACGGAGATTTGGGGGGGGGGGTCTGGGATTGCAGAAGAAGAAAAGGCGCAGTTACATTGTTATTGGGGACAGTGGGTGCTGGGACAATAATACAAGAATGTTCAGAGTGGTTAGAGGTCTCTGAGAAAGTGGTAATAGAGGTGGGACATGTGTGGCAAGGAGGAAGCTAGGGAAGAGGTTCAGGTGAAATGTCTGGTAGGTGATAGTAAGGTTAAACTCCTACTCTCCTGAAAAGTGTTAATGGCACTGGTGCATTTGTGTCATTGTGATCAATTGCCTCACAGATACTAGAGAGGGAAGAATTGACCCATGGTTTCAGAGCTTTGATTCCATCGCCACAGAGAAGGCAGGGTGGAACCCAGTAGCTCACATCATTGTAGTCAGTAAACAGATCAAAAGAGTGAATTCTGGGACATGACACAGTCCCCAAGGATTTATCTATCCCCTTATGGTAGAAATCCATCAGATAGGCATGTCCTCCAAAACCTCTCAAAACATATCATCTGGAGATCAAACATGCAACATTTAATCTTATGAAGGGTCGTCATTTCAAACCTTATGGATAGGGTTTTATTTACTGGAAATACAAAAACAGGCGGATTGGGAGTGGACTGTGACTAGTCATGGACCTAGTCTTGTCATCTCCAGTGGTTCAGAGGATCTTGAATTCCAAAGTGCACTCAGTGGGGCGTGGAAAAGGTCAAGTGGGGTGAGTGATATGGGGAGACTTAACAGACTGTCAGTTGGGGAGTCACAGAAGCAAACGAAGAATTGCATCTGCTAGAAATGTTGACTGTGGGGTTTAATGAAGCAAATAAATCTGTGTCAGGGTAGTGGTGACTTCGTGTGGGAAAGGAGAGGAAAACATTCAGATCCCCAACCCATATGATTCAATAGGGTCATTACTGAGGTGGAGTTGGGCAGGAGGGGCGTGGCAGGACATGTCGAGCTGCATTTAGAACTGTTTATTGGGATGCTTTTTACCCATGCCATGTCTGCTTTCCCAAGTGTACTTGCCAACATCCTCATTAGGCTAGCACCTGGCTTCTAGGAGCGTTGCAATTGGTCATTTGCCCTGCCCTAGGCAGGGGGCTTTTGGCCAGCAATAGAAGGTATAGGAGGATTGAAGGCCAAGTAGGCACAGTCTGTCTCATCAGGTATGTTCTCTGTGAGTGTGCCTCCATCTGTCTTTCACTTGTCTTTGTTTTTCTCATTCTATGTGTGTCACTTGCTCCCTCTGTCTACATTCTTGTGTCTACCTGTCTCTGTCTCTCTCTCCATATCTACCTATTAGATAGATAGATAGACAGATAGACAGACAGACAGATAGATGGGCAGGCAGATATAAATACAGAAATATATCTTCTCTGTGAGTGTTGAGTGTGTCAGTGTTGACAGACAAACATAGAGACAAAGACATCTACATGGGCCCCATACTATATATGTGTGTTGTCCTTTGGCAGAAGAATCATGCATATTTTCCAGATGACTTGGAATTTCTCATCATTACATTTTTTTCATTCTCAGGATCATTAAAGGAAGCCAGATCCCTTGTTTTTAAGAAGAACGATGCTTGTTTTCTTATTCAGCAGGCTGGAAGGTTCTACCTGGTTTCCACATAGTGATGGTACAGGCATCTCATTGACTATTCTCTGCCTGCTCTCTCCAACTTCACATGTGCTACCAGTCTTGGTACCTTAGTGCTCAGAGCCAAGCCTAGGACCTTTTTCTCAAATCCAGAACCATGGGTGTATTCATAGGACACCATAACAATCAGTTTTAGACCTCATTGTTAACTGTTGAGTAGCACCAGAATCTTTCCAGAGGAGGGAATAATCCCAGAGAGCATAAACAAAATAAATTTCCAATCAGAGTGGGGGAAGCACAATGAAGGACAAGCTCGGGAGGGAAAACAGAGGTGAAAACACCATACAGAATAAAGGGATGGGGCCTCTGTGCCAATGGCCACACTCAATGTGAGCACCTGAGAAGCCAGATTCCAATGGGACAAGGCACCATGGTGTTTTGGAATGATCACGGACCATGGCCTCAGGTCTGCCAGGGCTCAGATACTAGAGCTATGAGGAAGTGGCACTGCTAAATGGTCAGGACTATCAGAGGCCACCAGAGCTCTACAATTGAGATATAGAACTAGAAGATTGGTGATTTAAGTTATGAGCCAGAGCCCATTAAGCTGAGGGACTGTGTTGTATGTGGTCTTTGACTTTTATATCAATAAAATGGAGGTGACAGCATTTCCTGCCCAAGGTTGCTGGGAAATCAAGTCGACTCTTTTGGTCTATCTCAGCAGAACCAGGATTTTAAGCCCAGTAAAGAGGCAACCCCTTTCCCAGCGTAGCCATAATCACTTTTATGATTATCACCACCAGCATCTGGATCACATTATACAGTCATCCCCTGCTCATTCTATTGTTGCTGACAAAAAGAAATTTAAGGAACAAAGTGTTTGCATTGGCACAGAGTGTGGGTGTGCAAACATCACGGCAAACATAGCAGCAGAATGTCAGATTCCATCCGCAGTCAGGAAGCAGCAAGAGATGGAGGCTGGTGCTCAGCTCTCTCCTTTTTACTCAGCCCAGAAGCCCAGCCCAGAGGAGAGTACCACCTACTCTTCCCACTTTAATTAACTCAATCTAGAAAGTCTCTTGAAGAGGCTTGTTTCCAGAACACTTTAAAGCCCATGAAGTTTACAAGGTTAACTGTCGTAGTTGTCAACCTGTGAAAGAGCCATCTATTTTGTTTTGTTTACAGTGATTCTTTAAATGCTGAGCCCTGAGTTTTAATTTCCAGATGGCAGTGCTCTTAACAGGCACCTGTCACATAATAGACCAGCACCTCTCTCTATCTCTCTCTCTCTCTCTCTCTCTCTCTCTCTCTCTCTCTCTCTCTCTCTCTCTCTCTCTCCCCTCCATCCCTACCTCCCTCCCTCCCTCTTTCCCTGTCTCTCTGCCTCTCCCTCTCCCTCCCTCCCTCTCCCCCCCCCCCGTCTCTTTCTCTCTCTTCTGTGGGGCTGACTACTCTGGCATCCCATTCACAGGAGAAAAGCCTCTAGGATTTGAACTCATCAAAAACAGAACACACTTTCATGATGATATGTCTAGGAAGTGGGCTTTACACTCCAAAGGCCCAGGACCTTTGTTAGAATCAGTGAAGCCATTCCTTTGACACATGACCTTTTCACTAGAAAGTTAAGTGTCTGTTAGCTTCAACCCAATATGAACTGTGGGTTGCCTACCTCCCATGAGAAACTTTCTGTACTCACAGTCATCAATATATTGGTGAAGCCCAAGCTATGCTATTTCTACCAATCATTTAACAAGCTAACCAAGGAAAATCAGGGAGAAAAATAATTCCTTTTACTCTTCACTCATGGAGCAGAGGACAGAGTGAGGGACACTATATGATTCTGAAAGTGTTGCTCAGAGGATTGGCCACTAAAAACTGAAGATTGCTATTCCCCCAAGTATGGTGTTTAGTTAACTGAGATGTGAGTCTGTCACCTAGAGAGCTTTCTTTAGTATAATGCATTTAGTCAGCACAGAAAACAGTGGAGGTAGTTAAACTTTGTCTCTGATGATTTTATGTAGATTTACTCGGTCAATGATTATTGCTACTCTACTATGTGGAGACACTGTCCTATGTGCTTAGGTGACACCAGGGGACAGGACACACAGTGGTATCTGATCTTGAGGCACTTGGATTTTTTCGGTACAAGCAGAGACTGCGTGGAGTAAATTGTAGGCAGAATATAGGTGAGACATGCTGTCGTGTTAGAGGAATCCCAAATGCCAGACAGTGGCCACCAGAAGGGAGTCAGTCCTCGAAGAGGGTGGCATTTATAATAACTAAAGGAGAGAAAGACTAAGCTGGGCAGGTGTCTAGAGGAACTCCCTGTTGAGGGAACAGCCAGTGTGCAACAAGCACAAGCAGGAAGATTCAATCTGTGATTCAGTCTTTCCTTATTGGTTAAGAAATGAGGTAGGCTTCACTTATTCCTCATCTAAATGACCCCTGCAGGAGGCCCAGGTGTCAGCTTGCAGAGCACTGTGCCAGTAACCTCAGAAGGGCGTTGTAAAGAGATCTTGTAGGGAATGATGGATCTATTCTGGGTTTTAGTGTTTATGAGAATGTATTAACACTCATAGAACTAGATAACCAGAAAGTCCATTTTCCTCCCTGTTAACTTAAAAGGCAAATATTCTCAAAATCGGTTTTATACCATTTACTTTTGATCTACTTTAGCTCCACAGGTCTGGGTGTTTCTAGATATTGCTAAAGATGAGCTCTTCTGATGCAAATACTGCAGCCCCCACCACAGTGCCTTCAGAACCACTGCTGGACCTTCTAGTGGTTGCTGTCAAAAAGGGAGTTATACTAGTGGTAAACAGATTGCTCATTAATGCCAGGCACTGTTTCCAACACCATAATTCGTCAGTTGTTACTCATAAGAACACCTTGAGGTAGATGCTAGTCTATCATCTGAATTCTGCAAAGAAACCCAAGCACTGTGATTGAGATCGTTTTGCCCAGACGTGAGCAGAATGTAGCAGAGCCCATCAAACCAACCTTCAGGCTAACTGGTTGTGTCAGGCTGTGTCAAAACCAGAGGGTTGGCACTGTGTGATGTTTATTCAGTGTGTTGAGAGAGGCCTGTTCTAAACAACAACCACCATTGGAGTCTGTTCACTGCACCCTGAAGACTAAGCAAGAGGATTGACAAGATAAAGTGAGCAGGAATTTGAATCCTCTTTGGTGGAAAAGAAGTCGAAATATGCGGTTTATTGATGGATCCCAGAATGGGAACCCAGTTCTGTGCTTCTACCTGATTTAATCAAGGAAATGAGACATCTGAGCAGATATTATCTCTCTTCTTCTCTGGGCTGATGCCACCATGAGATGGTTCTTTTCACTCCACAGAGCTCTTCCCAAGTTGATGCAAAATCTGTGACCCTATGATTGTCCCTCTTCGGGCTCTACTGCCAACTTGACCTGTTTTCATCCTCTCAGCACTCCTCCTTCCCACCTCAGAGTGGCAAGGCTGCCAGCCAAAAGGTTTATTTTCCAATCTGCTGTGGCCACTCCTCCCCTCTGGTGGCATGCATGTGGCAGTGTCACTGCTTTTTAACTTGGCAGCCATTAAAGAAAATACTCATCATTTAAACACAAGAACTGTTATATTATGATACTAGAATTCTTGTGACCAAGATGGGGTATAAGTGACTGATGGGCAGGTAGCATATACAATGTGCATACCCTGGACAAATGGGTGGTCATTGCCTTGTATGTGGTGGGTCAGTACAGTGTGAGATTTTACCACACCATGTTAAGCACTGAAAAAGTTAGAGCACATGAATAGTATCTGTCTTAATTAGGGTTTTACTGCTGTGAACAGACACCATGACCAAGGCAAGTCTTATAAGGATGACATCTGATTGGGGCTGGCTAACAGGTTCAAAGGTTCAGTCCTTCATCATAAAGGCAATAAGAAGCATGGCAATATCCAGGCATAGATGTTGTAGGATGATCTTAGAGTTCTACATCTTCATCTGAAGGCTAATAGCAGAAGACTGACATCCAGGCAGCTGGGATGAAGGTCTTATAGACCATGACCACAGTCACACACCTAGTCCAACAGGGCCGCCCTTTCAAATAGTGCCACTCCCTGGGCCAAGCATATGCAAACCATCACAGATTCTTTCTGGAACTTTGAAAGAAGAAGACTTTGGATTATGGTGAATAGTGGATGTCTAAGCACACAAAACAAAGCAAAACAAAAGCAAACAAATAAAACCTGAAACCCTGGGTAAGGGATACCTGGGTAAGGTAACAGTCATATAAAGTCTTTACAGTTGGTGTCTCAGATAAAGCCAGAAAGACTTGATCATGACTCTCTTTCCTATAGACCTTCTGTAGAGTACTGCCACTGTTGCATTACAGTCAAACTCACTTTCAATATGCCTGTTTTTTAACTGGTATTTAATCACTCTCCCTCTCATCTTTCTCTTCAGAAAGTGTATTTTTCCCCAGCAGAACGGACCTTTTCTCTCCCCTTCAGATGTGACAACATCTTTCCTATCATTTACATAAATACTTTCCATTCCTCATGCTTCATCTTAAAGACCCATGGCCTACAGTTAAGTACTCAAGAGATGGCTCAGAGGCTAAGAGAACCGACTTCTCTTCTAGAGTACCAGGATTCAGTTCCCATCACCCACATGCTGGCACACAAACATCCGGAACTATAGTTACTGGGATCTAATACCTTCTTCTGGCCTCTGTAGATACCAGGCCAGCCTATAATGCTCATGTGTACAAGCACAAAACACTCACATGCATAAAATGCAAATAGACAAGTGTTGGTACAGTACAGCAGTAAGGAGAAATGGATACATAGATCCAGAACAGAGCAGTGAGCTCAGGGATAAAGCTGAGCACATACAGGAAAATCACTGTGGAGATGGCTGACTATAGGCATAAAAATGACACTGGAGCCTTGTCTTACATAATATAAAAAACTGAATGAATCAGTATAAAACTGAAAATGAAAACAATTAGAAAGACAGAAAGTGATGGTAATCCATTTTGCATCGGTGATGAGATCTGGAATATGTCTCCTAAATCCAGGGGACATATAAGTCAAAACAAACAAAGTTTACACCAAATTGAAAGAAGCAGTAGCATGAGAGACAGCTTATAGGTTGGTAGAATAATTTACAAATATCTGTCTGATAAAAGGCTATCATCCACAAACATAAGAGAACTCAATTTAACAGAAAACAAATATCTATCCTAAAAATATATCAAGTGCCTGAATAGATACTTCTTGAAATAATGCACACCAAAGATATACAAAGGTAATGGTCATCACAAAGAGATGCAAATGGATGCAATAAAACTCCTCAAACAGGATGGAATAATTATTATACACAAAATGAAAACATGGCCCAGTGGGTAAAGGTGCTTGCTACTTAGTTTGATGACTTGAGTTTGATCCCTGGGAACCACATAGGAGAAGGAGAGAATTGATTTCTGCAAGCTGTTCTCTAACCTCCACAAGCACATTATGAAGTGCACAGAGGTAAATGTAATTTAAAATGATAAAGGTAGAGCCATCAAGAGCATGGAGAATAGAGTCAATGGGAGTATAAATAATATATATATATATATATGAATTAATATAGTTGTTACAGAGAACAGTATAGTATTCTTTGGAAAAAGGGAAATGGAATTACCATTTGGTCCAGCAGTCTCACTTCTGTGCACACATCCAAAGAAATTGAAATCATCAGGACAATGAGCTAGAGAGAGTGGCTCTCCCATGATCATTTCGGCATGATTCACAATACCCAAGGTGTTAAATCAATCTGCCTTCATTGTCAGATCCTGTGGGACTGGTGATGATGAAATTGTATTAGACAATTGAAAAGACGAAAATCCTGTTCCTTGTAATATGTATAAAACTGGAGAATGCTATGTTAGGGCAGATAAGCAGGGTACAGAAGGACACATGACCTCAGTTGGGGCATCTAAGATTAGAAAGCACGGAAGTGTAACATCCAATTCTGGCTACTAGAAGTACAGAGAAGGTGTGGAGAGAAAGCCGGTGACACTGATCAAAGTTGCAACTGAGAATGAGCTTCAGTCGTCCACTGTAGGGACCTCAGGTGTTAAATATTAAACAATAGCATATCTCCTATTATCAATTTGCCAAAGAGGATGTTAATTAAATGTTTGTACCATGTAGAAAATGCTAACTACAGAACACAGTTTTATTTACATAATTTAATCATCCCACAGTGTAAACATATGTTTAAAAAGTCTCACATCACCTTCCAGGTAAAAATCCAGTTATGAAAATGGTCACATCCTCAGGAAGAACTTCCCAGATGTCCTATTTAAAGACACATTACTCTGAGACAAGCCACCTAGACTTCTTTACCATCACATACCTCAAGTCATAGCTACCGGTTCATCTGTTACCAACTCTCACTTGCCAGACCTAAGTCTTACTGGGGCCCATAGTAGTAGGGATTGCATGAATACCCCTGATCATTGTTGGGGTTGACCAGAAGTTTATTAGGAGGCATGCCTCTAGAAACACAAGTTCAAGGTCACCCTGAGCTACTTAGTAAAGCTCTGTCTCAAAATAAAAAGTAAAAAGGGCTTTCCAATAGACAGAAACATTTTTAGGAGGCAAGTCTAATGATAACAGTTGAATTCTTACCAGTGTGATGTTGACCAGAGTTCCCAAAAATGGGGATTGTTATATAAACTGCATAATCTCTTCAGCTCAAATATCTCACAAACTTTTTCATCCAGAAATTGTACAAGAAGAGCACTTCAATTTCAGTAGTGACCAGTAGCTTGTTGGGATTAGGCCCCTTCGCAGATGCTGATCATGAACATTGGACAAACATTTAAATCCAAATACATGATGTTGCTAGAGAGAAACACAAAGCAGAGGAGAGCACACCATGAGGGAGGGGAGTCACTTCACATCTACCCTGGTGAAACAGAAAGCAAGAGACTCCAGCACTAAAGCAGAGGGCTTCTGTAGTAATGGTCTAATTTGTAACCAGTCAGATTATAAACTGGTGTGGGGGGGAGGGTCATCAAGAGATGTTTCAGTTTCTCTCAAGAGGATCAGCCAAGCCTTTGCTCAGACCAGTTCCTCTTTTTCCTCTTGCTGACTGTTGATCAGGGTGGCGCTTGTCATAAGTCACTATGGAGAGAAACAGCACAATGAAGAACCAAACAACAGAAAGTAATTTTAAGCATCTGAATTCTTGTCAAGTGTAATACACCATCATCAATTTGGATCATATTAAACCATGAAGTTGGCCTCAGGGCTACACAGGTGGCTTTGCCAATGAAGTTCTTGCTGTATGAACATGAAGACTTGAGTTGGTGTCTCTGGCACCCAGGTAAAATCCCAGGCACAGCAGTGTGCACTAGTATATCAGAAAGGTGTGGGTTGACCAGAAAACAGTATGGGAGAATTTTCAGAGGTGATAAGAACAACAAAACCCTACCTCACCTTGTCATTGAGCAAAATCAAAGAATTGTAAAGATTTTCTTAATTTTACTCTAGGTAAATTTACAAGGATAAAATATAAACATAGAGCAGAAACATATACTTCGGTTCCATGACTTAAGTAGTCATTGTTCTGGATCTCAAAAAGATAATAAGGTTTTAAAAATTATTCTTGGGTTGATAAGATAGCAAAGGCTCAGCCACTGAAGGCATCTGACACCATGCCTGGAAATGTGAGTTCAGTCTCCAGCCCCACAGACTGGAACTAGGGAATTAGTACATGTGTAGGTGTGTGTGTGTGTGTGTGTGTGTGTGTGTGTGTATCTGAGTGTGTGTGTGTGAGTGTGTGTTTATTAGAGTGTGTGTGTGTGTCAGAGAGAATGTGTGTGTGTGTGTGTGTGAGTGTGTGTGTGTGTGAGTGTGTGTGTATTATAATAACTGGAACACACTCTATCAATAAATAAATGCAATTTAAAAAGCACAAAATGTTTATTTTGCTTAGAAATAAATTGTGTGTGTGTGTGTTTTATTTATCATAACGAAATGACACAGCCTGTTTCGCTTAAACAGCAGGAATTTATTTTGACTCAGTCTAGAAGCTGGCAGCAGAGCATTGCATGTAGGTTTGGCTAAGCCCACCTCCTAGCTTGCAGAAGGTCACCTTTTGCTTGTGTCCTTACGAGGTACAGAGAATGTCTGTTTTAAGAAGAGCTGTACTCCATCCCAGGGTTCCATCAATACCCACCCATCTCCAGCTACCTCCCATAGGCCTTGTCTCTAAATTTCTTTTCACTGGGGTCACATTACACCTGAACTTAAGAGGGGTGCCGGATTTCACAAACTTCAGCATTATACATTCAAGGAAATTTGGAAATTACAAATAAACAAATAAATAAGTGTTGCCAGAATGCATTCACTGCTGTGATTTACTTATAATTCCTTTTGCTTTACTTGTATATGGCTGTACTTATGTCATACATATCATTTTATATTATGATTATTTTTCTTTATTCAGTGCTAGGGATCCAGATCAGAGCTTTCTGCATAATAGGCCCCTCTATTGCTAAGCTTTCTGCCCCAGTCATTTAAAGTCTAATTTAGATATTTGTTTATCCACCTAATTTGGAGAGCATCTCTAGCCTTCTGCTGAGTTACTCAAGCTGGCCTTGGGTACACTAGAGTCCATTAGACCTTCTGCATTCAGTGTAGCTGGGGTTGTTAGCATGTGCCAGCAAGCCCAGTCTTGATTTACCTAATATTACAGCATGAGGCTTCGCTACTCAACATGCTTCATCTGAACTCTGTTTGAATGGACAGCAACAATTCTCCGGGTGACTGCGTCATCCTCTGGCTGAATATTGAATTGTGTTAAATCTATTTAGACATGAAATATTTACCTGTTTCTTGGATTTTTTTTTTTTTAGTATAGAATTCCTGAAAATGGAAGTTGTATGCTGTTAAAGCATATTGCCAAATTACTCTCTAAAAGTGCTCCAGTTTGCACAGCCACGAGCAATGGGCTGGAAGTGTGCTTTATGTATTTGCTTTTAAATGGGAGGTAGTTGGTTCCACTAATGTGCTTGCTGGCTTCTTTTCGACGGGTAAACAGAGTGCTGTGAAGCCCGCTTCTGACCGTGCAGAAGCCCTGGGATTCTCTGACCCCAACTTTCCAGCTCCCTTTAGCTGGCGACCTGCACTTCAAACCTCATCTGCTTGATTTTGTGTGGATGGAGGCTTCCCCTCCATCGTAACCATGAACTTCCTCAGGAGGAGACTGTCTGACAGCAGCTTTGTGGCCAACCTGCCCAATGGCTACATGCCGGACCTGCAACACCAGAGAGCTCCAGGAGCTCCCCAGCATCCCAGGCCACAGAGAGGCAACACCCCCAGCCCCTCGCTGCCTCCTTCTCTTCTCCAGGATCCAGCCTGTTCAGCTCCTTCTCCAGTGCCATGATACAGACCCCACAGGCTCCTTCGGGGCTGATGGAACCACCGACTCCTGTCACACCCGTGGTTCAGAGACCCAGGATCTTGTTGGTCATTGATGAAGCGCACACAGACTGGTAAGCAGCTTCAGGGATAGAATCTGAGTGGGGTTGTCTTCCCTCAGAGAGGAAAGAATAAGAAGCAAATTTCCATTTCCCTTTTTCCAAAGAATTCCATATTGTTCTGTGTAACAACTATATTAATTTATATTTATATATTTTATTTATACTCCCATTGACTCTATTCTCCATGCGCTTGATGGCTCTACATTTCTCATTTTAAATTACATTTACCTCTGTGCACTTCATAATATGCTTGTTGAGGTCAGAGAACACCTTGCAGAAATCAATTCTCTCCTTCTGCTGTGTGGTTCCCAGGGATCAAACTCAACTCATCAAACTAAGTAGCAAGCACCTTTACCCACTGGGCCAAGTTTTCATTTTGCTTATATTCATTATTCCATCCTGTGTGAGGCATTTTATTGCATCCATTTGTGTCTCTTTGTGATGACCATTATCTTCATATATCTTTGGTATGCATTATTTTGAGAAATATCTATTCAGGCACTTTATATATTTTTAGGATATATATTTGTTTTCTGTTGAATTAAGTTCTCTTATGTTTGTGGATGATAGCCTTTTATCAGACAGATATTTGTAAATTATTCTAACAACCCATAAGCTGTCTCTCATGCTACTGCTTCTTTCAATCTGGTGTAAACTTTGTTTGATTTGACTTATATGTCGCCTGGATTTGGGAGACATATTCCAGATCTCATCACCGATGCAAAATGGATTACCTTCTCTTTCTGTCTTTCTACTTGTTTTCATTTTCAGTCTTATACTGATTTATCCAGTTTTTTATATTGTGTAAGACAAGGCTCCAGTGTCATTTTTATGCCTATAGTCAGCCATCTCCACAGTGATTTTCCTGTATGTGCTCAGCTTTATCCCTGAGCTCACTGCTCTGTTCTGGATCTATGTATCCATTTCTCCATTGCTGCTGTACTGTACCAACACTTGTCTATTTGCATTTTATGCATGTGAGTGTTTTGTGCTTGAACACATGAGCATTACAGGCTGGCCTGGTATCTACAGAGGCCAGAAGAAGGTTTTAGATCTCAGCAACTATAGTTCTAGATGATTGGGTGCCAGCATGTGGGTGATGGGAACTGAATCCAGGTCCTCTAGAAGAGAAGTCGGTTCTCTTAGCCTCTGAGCCATCTCTTGAGTACTTAACTGTAGGCCATGGGTCTTTAAGATGAAGCATGAGGAATGGAAAGTATTTATGTAAATGATAGGAAAGATGTTGGCACATCTGAAGGGGAGAGAAAAGGTCCGTTCTGCTGTGGAAAAATACCTTTCTGAAGAGAAAGATGAGAGGAAGAGTGATTAGATACCAGTTAAAAAACAGGCATATTGAACGTGAGTTTGACTGTAATACAACAGTGGCAGTACTCTACAGAAGGTCTATAGGAAAGAGAGTCATGATCAAGTCTTTCTGGCTTTATCTGAGACACGAACTCTAAAGACTTTATATGACTGTTACCTTACCCAGGTATCCCTTACCCAGGGTTTCAGGTTTTTATTTGTTTGATTTTATTTTGCTTTGTTTTGTGTGCTTAGACATACACTATTCACCATAATCCAAAGTCTTCTTCTTTCAAAGTTCCAGAAAGAATCTGTGATGGTTTGCATATACTTGTCCCAGGGAGTGACATTATTATAAGGTGCGGCCCTGTTGGACTAGGTGTTTGACTGTCGTTATGGTCTATAAGACCTTCATCCTAGCTGCCTGGAAGTCAGTCTTCTAGTAGACTTCAGATGAAGATGTAGAACTCTTAGATCCTCCTAATCCATGTCTGCTTGGATGTTGCCATGCTTCTTTCTGCCTTGATGATGAAGGACTGAACCTTTGAACCTGTTAGCCAGCCCCAATCAGATGTCATCCTTATAAGACTTGCCTTGGGCATGGTGTCTGTTCACAGCAGTAAAACCCTAATTAAGACAGATATTCATGTGCTTTAACTTTTTCAGTGCTTTACATGGTGTGGTAAAATCTCACACTGTACTTAAAAGACCTCCGAAGGGAGACCCTCACTCAAATCTCTGGAGAGGTGTGCACCCAGTGAGGCACCCGAGACCAGACTTGCTGCAATCGCATGAGGAAGTTTATTGAAAGTGAAAGAGTGAGATCTCAGGCCAGCATGCTGGGGTCAAGACTCATACACCACACAGGGGTAGAGGAGTTCGACCCCGGCCTGAACTTGTAACAGTCTTATAAAGGCAAAAATCACAAAGGAGGGGGAGGACAGGGGGAATGAGGAAATTCATAAGGGGAAGAATAATACATTTTTTATCAGTACACCCCCAGGCACACCTAGGGCGTTGGAACATTCCACAGAGGTCATCCGGACCTTCTGTGGTATTTTGGGAACTCAAATCTCAAGAAAGTGGGATTTCCTGGGTGGGATTTCCTGGGAGCGGCAGAGGAAATCCCTAGGGCAAGGAATCAGTGTCTTTTGACAACCTTTTACTCTTCATTCCCCTGTTTTTCTTTTTGTAAAAAAGCTCTAATCTTAGAGCGATCCCTCAGCTTCTTGTAATATCTGGTATTGTTGTCTTAGGACCATTACCTGTCCAGCAGTCACCCTTTCTTTTATAAAAGCCAACAGTCTATTGAGGATGCATGGTCCAAAGGTTAGGATTAGCATTAAAATGAGTAAAGGCAGGACCAAAGCAGAGACTAGCTTAGAGAACCAGGGTGACCGGTTAAACCAAATTTTCATACCATCCTTGGTATGTTTCTCTCTTTTTTTTTTTTTATGTTTTCTAGTCTTTCTCTAAGCTTTGCCATAGAATCTCTTATGACACCAGAATGATCTATGTAAAAGCAACATTCTTCTTTTAGGGCAGCACAGAGCCCTCCTTCCTTTAGAAAAAGCAGATCTAATCCCCTCCTGTTCTGTAGCACTACCTCTGATAATGAAGTCAATGACTCTTCTAGTTTGGTTATGGACTGTTCTAATGCTCCCAGGTCCGTGTCCATAGCTGCTCTGAGTTCATTATAATAGTAAGGTTGTTGGATGAGGGCAGCTGCCCCTGTTCCAATTCCTGCTGCCACTCCAAGTCCTAACAAGACAGCTAAGGTCAAAGTAGTGGCAGTTTAAAACAACAAATGCACTATCAAGCAGATTGAACAGGCGGTCCTCAGTTCTCATAGGGAGATAGGAGGGTGTGGTCAAAAGGGGATACGAGTCCTCCTTTGGTGACAGAGTGAGACAAGGAGGTCTCTCAGGCCTGGGTGCAGGGTTATCAAGCACCGAATTGGGGCCTACGGGTCGTGTGGGCGGACTCTCTATCTTTATCTTAATAACAAAAATGAATCTAG
The DNA here is from genome assembly GCF_963924665.1 of Micromys minutus. NCBI lineage: Eukaryota > Metazoa > Chordata > Mammalia > Rodentia > Muridae > Micromys > Micromys minutus. Next base: position 360,899 of record NW_027667989.1, on the reverse strand, counting down.
GGTCCCCTCTGCCAGTATAGACTCTCCATCCCCAACGGTTTCCTCTTACCCACTGACGATCTTGTTTTCCCTATGGGGTGAAGCTGATATTTAGAGGGTTACAATAACTGTCTTTGCACGGTCCCTGAGGGCTACCGGAGCTTTCAGAGGCACACCCAGTCCTATAAGCCAGGTATTTGGATGGATCTCTTTCCCCTTTCTCTGGCTCCCCTGGCCTACGACCCTATTAGATCCCAAGCGGAGGAAGGGTTCCAGTAGGCTTCTCCCGTGGTCTCACATCCCCATTTACTACAAAAATAGTCTGAGGCCCCTCTCTTCATTTCCCTGGTGTGTCCCTGTCCGGGGCAGACATAGAAGTCTGCTGCCTGAAGGTTGGCTCAGTAAAACTGTCCTGAACACCCCAATGTGATCCCTATGCCATGAGGGACACACTGTTCTTCTGGGGGTGGCTTTTCTAAATTGGTATAACTGGAAAGATCCCAGGCCATAGAGCCGGCTGCTAACTTACAGACATTGGGTGCAAGATCAGGCCACCAAGTCCAAGGGGGGTGCACTGCGGTTGTTGACCACACGACGTCGCCCACTTCATTAAGCACTTCCCAGGTTAATTTTTGAGGGGCATGGGGGTTATTACCCAAGGTTGGGGCTATGACGAAGGCGCAGCTTAAGAGAATTGTCACCAGCTGCCACCGTACCCAAACAGCAATCCCGTTGACCTTGACTGCCGAGGGTGTAGTCAACAGCACCAGGTAGTGTCCCATCCACCGGGGCTCAAGCATGCCAGCGCGATGTCGTCTGACTAGGACTGAGTCTCCGACCTAGAACCCGTGGGGCACCGCGGTGGTTCCTGGAGTGTAGGCTTCTTTGATTCGACTCCAGATCTGTGTTTTAATAACTTCTAAGGCCTTTAAGTGGGCAAATAGAGCAGAGGAGGAGGGGGAGTTAGTGCCAGGATCCAATATCCCGCACGACTCCATTAAGGGGGGCGGTCCCCCATGTAGGATTTCATAAGGGGTAAGGCCGAAACGCCCCGGCGAGTTTCGGACTCTAAGAAGCTCAAAGGGGAGGAGGGTCACCCAGTCTTTACCGCCGGTCTCAATAGCTAATTTAGTAAGGGTCTCTTTTAGAGTTCTATTCATTCTTTCTACCTGTCCTGAGCTCTGGGGTCTGTAAGCACAATGCAATTTCCAATTAGTCCACAATAAACAAGCTAATATTTAACTTACCTGGGCAACACAGATGGCCCATTGTCTGATCCAATTACCTTAGGGGTACCAAACCTAGGGAAGATCTCTTCAGGAATCTTCTTAGCTATGACCAAAGCTGCCATTTCTCTCTTTGTGGGGAGGCTTTTACCCGCCCAGAAAAGGTATCTATAAAGACTAATAGATACTTACATCTATATCTTCTTGGCTCAGTTCTGTAAAATCCACTTCTCAGTAAACCTCAGGTCTATCTTCTCTCCTCCCGGCCTTCTACATACATTTGCTTTCTAACATGGCACACAGTTATCTAGTCAAATCTGGCACAAAAGAATTTGACCTCAAGACAGTCTTTACAAGTTTGTCTACCTCTAGATGAGTCCATTGATGCATTTTCTTCAAGTCCAGTGCTGTACACCAGGTCCTGGATAGGGCAATGAGCTCAACAGGTTATAGGGGTTAAGTACTGTGAGGTGGAGTTCTGCCACCAATTTGTTTAAATCCCAGAGATCTTGAACTGTCCAGCAGTCGTTGGTTCCATGTTTCCGCACCAGTAGGAGAGGAACACCTCAGGATGATGGACACATACGAAGTTGTTGGAGTAACCGAATGATGAGTGTCTTGATCCCGTCTCATGCCTCCTTTTATATGGGGTACTAACGCACCACTAGCCTGGACTTTCAGCTCCATATGGGCAGGGACTGGTTCTTAGCCTCCCTCATTCCTGCAGTCTCCGCCTAGGCCTGTGGATATGCCTGCAGCCACCAGTCCTTTTGATCTGAGGCAGGCTGTTTAGAATTGGTACTTGTCCTACAACTGGATGGTTAGAACCTGCACAGGCTCCCCTTCTGGACCTCTAACCTGTGGTCCATCAGAGTGGAAGTGAATCTGTGCCCCATCTTGGTCAGGAGGTCTCTCCCCAACAGGGTGCAGGGACAGTCTGGCATTACAATGAATAAATGGGATACCCAGCCCACTCCGAGATCCACAGATCTTCGGGTAGTCCATAAATATTTAAAACTTTGGAGCCACATGTCCGGGCCTTCTGTTGCTGGTGTCCCCTTTTTTCTTGTTGGGGCAATTTTTTTGTCTCAGTGGCCTTCTTCTTTATAGTAAGCACATTGACCTTTGTCAAGAGGCTCCCTCCTAGTGCCAGACTTGATTCCTAACTCCCTGGCCCTTCACTACTGTGGCCAAAATCCTAAAAATTCCTTTTTTGTCTACTACCCTCTGGTCCTCTCTTTCCTCTGCCTTCTGCTTCTCTCTTTCTCGCTTCTCTTCCTCAGTCTCCTCCTTATGAAACACTTTCTCTGATTCCTTCACCAAATCCTGCAAGGGTTTTGGAACCCCTCTAGCCACTGTAACTTTCTCTTAATATCTGATGCTGACTGCTGTATGAAGGCCATAGCCACCTCTGCCTGCTGACCCTCAGAAGTTGGGTCAAAGTATAACCCCTGTAAGCTTCCATTAAACATTCAAGAAACACAGACGGCGGTTCAACAGGTCCCTGAAGAACCTCTCTTACCTTAGCCAAATTTGTGGGTCGCCTTGCGGCTCCCTTGAGACCTGCCACTAGAGCCCAGCGTTAGACCTTGAGACGCTCCTTACCTTCTGCAGAGTTGTAATCCTACACAGGGCGGATCAAGGGAAAAGCTGCATCTATAAGATTAGGGAGATTGGTGGGGGTCCCATCTGGTCCTGGAACATTTTTTCTAGCTTCCAGGAGGATCCTCTCCCTCTCTTCCATAGTAAAGAGGACCTGCAAAAGCTGCTGGCAGTTGTCCCAAGTGGGCTGATGAGAAAACATCAGGGACTCAAGGAGTCCTGTCAGGCCCGAGGGGTTCTCTGAAAAAGAGGGGTGGTTATTTTTCCAGTTATACATATCGGCTGAAGAAAACGGCCAATACTGTAGCGGGACTAGTTCTCCCGGAGCTGGGGTGGGTCCATAAGCCTGTAATGATAGGGCAATAGCAGAGCCAAGCCCCGCGCCATTTCCCCCTGGGCTTCGAACCCGGGGGCTTTGGGTCCCGGCCGCTGGTCCTGTTTCAGAGGTCCTCTGGTAGTCAGTGGGAGTCGGCGCCTGTGGGGGACTTGCATGAGAAGCCAGTTGAGGGTATGGGGGTGGAGGGTTGTCGAGGAGAAAAAAACCATTATCAATTTCAGGATAGATCTGCGTGGGGGCCAATGGAGCAGGTGCCAGCTTGTTCGAGGCCACGGGCACCGTTGCCATTTCTGCCCCCGCTGTCCAGGGTCTCACCCAGAATGTCAGGTTTTGGACGAGGTCCTCCCACACGATGATGTATGGGACCTGATCGGGGTGTCCCCCTGAAGCCTGAAAAACAATTCGCTTAACATCGGAGATAAGAGATAGATTAAAAGTTCCCTCCGAAGGCCATCCTACGCAAAAACTTGGCCATTCGGAGGAGCAGAAAGTTTGCCACGGTCCTTTCCTAACTTCAACAGAAAGATTATGGGCCCTTGTCCTAACGTCCGTCCAATGGTTCAAAGTCAGTGTTAGTGGGGTCGTCACAGTCTGGCCCATTTCTAGTTCTGACACACACACACAAAACACTCACAGATACTACAAAACAGAGAGACAAAGTCAGTCGCCGACCTCGAGTCGACCCGAAATCCCGAAAAGAGCCAGATGGCCCAGAATTGGCCCTCTGACACAGATCGTCAAGGAGAAAAACTGATCTCCCGACTTTTCCCGTGGGGGTCCACCAGGCATCCCTGGTCCTCCCCCTGTCCTCCTGGGATGTCTCCCAGGGTGAGCAAACGGTGGACCCTGGACACGTCTATCCCTGTCCACTCCACTCCTCCCTTGGAAGAGCAGACTTGGTTAGAGCGTTTGCTGCGATCGCACCAGACCTCTGAACAAATCACAAACACAGAATCACAATCTGGACAATCCACAAACACAGAATCACAATCTGGACAATCCACAAACAAAGAGTCACAACAGGACAACAAGGAAAGAAAGGAAAGAAAATCCTTACCTCCAAGTAGGTCTAGGGCCCCTAGGTGGTCGCGCAAATCCAGGACGAGCCCCCAAATAAAAGACCTCCGAAGGGAGACCCTCACTCAAATCTCAGGAGAGGCGCGCACCCAGTAAGGCACCGAGACCAGACTTGCTACAATCGCATGAGGAAGTTTATTGAAAGTGAAAGAGTGAAATCTCAGGCCAGCATGCTGGGGTCGAGACTCATACACCACGCAGGGGTAGAGGAGTTCGACCCCGGCCTGAACTTGTAACAGGCTTATAAAGGCAAAAATCACAAAGGAGGGTGAGGACAGGGGGAATGAGGAAATTCATAAGGGGAAGAATCATACATTTTTTATCAGTACACCCCCAGGCACACCTAGGGCGTTGGAACATTCCACAAAGGACATCCGGACCTTCTGTGGTATTTTGGGAACTCAAATCTCAAGAAAGTGGGATTTCCTGGGTGGGATTTCCTGGGAGCGGCAGAGGAAATCCCTAGGGCAATGAATCAGTGTCCTTTGACAACCTTTTACTCTTCATACTGACCCACCACATACAAGACAATGACCACCCATTTGTCCAGGGTATGCACATTGTATATGCTACCTGCCCATCAGTCACTTATACCCCATCTTGGTCACAAGAATTCTAGTATCATAATATAACAGTTCTTGTGTTAAAGTGATGAGTATTTTGTTTAATGGCTGCCAAGTTAAAAAGCAGTGGCACTGCCACATGCATGCCACCAGAGGGCAGGAGTGGCCACAGCAGATTGGAAAATAAACCTTTTGGCTGGCAGCCTTGCCACTCTGAGGTGGGAAGGAGGAATGCTGAGAGGATGAAAACAGGTCAAGTTGGCAGTAGAGCCCGAAGAGGGACAATCATAGGGTCACAGATTTTGCATCAACTTGGGAAGAGCTTGTCGAGTGGGAAGAGCCATCTCATGGTGGCATCAGCCCAGAGAAGAAGGCAGATAATATCTGCTCAGATGTCTTATTTCCTTGCTTAAGATCAGGTAGACGCACAGAACTGGGTTCCCATTCTGGGATCCATCTATAAACCGCATATTTCGACTTCTATTCCCTCAAAGAGGATTCAAATTCCTGCTCACTTTATCTTGTCAATCCTCTTGCTTAGTCTTCAGGGTGCAGTGAACAGACTCCAATGGTGGTTGTTGTTTAGAACAGGCCTCTCTCAACACACTGATTAAAGACAACACAGTGCCAACCCTCTGGTTTTGACACAGCCTGACACAACCAGTTAGCCTGAAGGTTGGGCTGATGGGCTCTGCTACTTTGTGCTCACGTCTGGGCAAAACGATCTCATCTCACAGTACTTGGGTTTATTTGCAGAATTCAGATGATAGTCAAGCATCTACCTCATGGGGTTCTTATGAGTAACAAGTGACAAATTAAGGAGTTGGAAACAGTGCCTGGCATTAACGAGCAATCTGTGTCCCACTAGTATAACTCACTTTTTGACAGCAACCACTAGAAGGTCCAGCAATGGTTCTGAAGGCACTGTGGTGGGGGCTGCTGTATTTGCATCAGAACAGCTCATCTTTAGCAATATCTAGAAACACCCAGACCTGTGGAGCTAAAGTAGATCAAAGTAATTGGTATAAAAGCAATTTTGAAAATATTTGTCTTTTAAGTTAACAGGGAGTAAAATGGACTTTCTGGCTATCTAGTTCTATGAGTGTTAATACATTCTCATAAACACTAAAACCCAGAATAGATCCATCATTCCCTACAAGATCACTTTACAACACCCTTCTGAGGTTACTGGCACAGTGCTCTGCAAGCTGACACCTGGGCCTCCTGCAGGGGTCATTTAGATGAGGAATAAGTGAAGCCTACCTCATTTCTTAACCAACAAGGAAAGACTGAATCACAGATTGAATCTTCCTGCTAGTGCTTGATGCACACTGGCTGTTCCCTTAACAGGGAGTTCCTCTAGACGCCTGCCCAGCTCAGTCTTTCTCTCCTTAAGTTATTATAAATGACACCCTCTCCGGGACTGACTCCCTTCTGGTGGTCACTGTCTGACATTTGGGATTCCTCTAACACGACAGCATGTCTCACCTATATTCTGCCTACAATTTACTCCATGAAGTCTCTGCTTGTACTGAAAAAATCCAAGTGCCTCAAGATCAGATACCACTGTGTGTCCTGTCCCCTGGTGTCCCCTAAACACATAGGACAGTGTCTTCACGTAGTAGAGTAGCAATAATCATTGACCGAGTAAATCTACATAAAATCATCAGAGACAAAGTTTAACTACCTCCACTGTTTTCTGAGCTGACTAAATGCATTATACTGAAGAAAGCTCTCTAGGTGCTGGACTCACATTTCAGTTAACTAAACACCATACTTGGAGGAATACCCATCTTCAGTTTTTAGTGGCCACTCCTCTGAGCAACACATTCAGATTCATATAGTGTCCCTAACTCTGTCCTCTGCTCCATGGGTGAAGACTAAAAGGAATTCTTTTTCTCCCTGATTTTCCTTGGTTAGCTTGTTAAATGATTGCTAGAATTGCATAGCTTGGACTTCACCAATATATTGATGACTGTGAGTACAGAAAGTTTCTCAGGGGAGGTAGGCAACCCACAGTTCGTATTGGATTGGAGCTAACAGACACTTAACTTTCAAGTGAAAAGGTCACGTGTGAAGGGAATGGCTTCCCTGATTCTAACAGATGTCCTGGGCCTTTGGAGTGTAAAGCCCACCTCCTAGACATATCATCATGAAAGTGTGTTCTGTTTTTTGATGAGTTCAAATCCTAGAGGATTTTTTCCTGTGAGTGGAATGCCAGAGTGGTCAGCCCCACAGAAGAGAGAGAGAGAAAGAGAGAGAGAGAGGAAGAGGGAGGAAGGGAGAGAGGAAGGGAGGGAGAGAGAGACAAAGAGACAGAGAGACAAAGAGAGAGAGAGGGAGGGAGGAGGGAGGGAGAGAGGGGGGTGCTGGTCTATTATGTGACAGGTGACTGTTAAGAGCACTGCCATCTGGAAATTAAAACTCAGGGCTCAGCATTTAAAGAATCACTGTAAACAAAAAAAAAAAAAAAAAAAAAAAAAAACAGAAGGCTCTTTCACAGGTTGACAACTACTACAGTTAACCTTGTAAACTTCATGGGCTTTAAAGTGTTCTGGAAACAAGCCTCTTCAAGAGATTATCTAGATTGAGTTAATTAAGGTGGGAAGAGTAGGTGGTACTCTCCACTGGGCTGGGCTTCTAGGCTGAGTAAAAAGGAGAGAGCTGAGCACCAGCCTACATCTCTTGCTGCTTCCTGACTGCGGATGGAATCTGACATTCTACTTCTGCTGCTATGTTTGTCGTGATGTTTGCAAACCCACACTCTGTGCCAATGCAAACAGTTTGTTCCTTAAATTTCTTTTTGTCAGCAACAATAGAAATGAGTAGGGGATGACTGTGTAATGTGATCCAAATGTTGGTGGTGATAATCATAAAAGTGATTATGGCCACACTGGGAATGGGGTTGCCTCTTTACTGGGCTTAAAATCCTGGTTCTGCTGAGATAGACCAAAAGAGTCGACTTGATTTCTCAGCAACCTTGGGTAGGAAATGCTATCACCTCCATTTTATTGATATAAAAGTCAAAGACCAGATACAACACAGTCCCTCAGCTTAATGGGCTCTGGCTCTTAAATTAAATCACCAATCTTCTAGTTCTATATCTCAATTGTAGAACTCTGGTGGCCTCTGATAGTCCTGACCATTTAGCAGTGCCACTTCCTCATACCTCTAGTATCTGAGACCTGGTCGACCTGAGGCCATGGTCCGTGATCATTCCAGAACACCATGGCGCCTTGTCCCATTGGAATCTGGCTTTTCAGGTGCTCACATTGAGTGTGGCCATTGGCACAGAGGCCCCATCCCTTTATTCTGTATGGTGGTTTCACCTCTGTTTGCCCTCCATGGCTTGTCCTTCTCTGTGCTTCCCCCACTCTGATTGGGAATTTATTTTGTTTATGCTCTCTGGGATTATTTCCTCCTCTGGAAAGATGCTGGTGCTACTCAACAGTTACCAATGAGGTCTAAAGCTGATTATTATGGTGTCCTATGAATACTCATTGCTGTGGATTTGAGAAAAAGATCCTGGGCTTGGCTCTGAGCTCTAAGGTACCAAGACTGGTAGCACATGTGGACTTTGAGAGAGCAGGCAGAGAATAGTCAATGAGATGCCTGTATCATCACTATCTGGAAACCAGGTATAAACTTCCAGCCTGCTGAATAAGAAAACAAGCATTCTTCTTAAAAACAAAGGGATCTGGCTTCCTTGAATGTTCCTGAGAATAAAAAGAATATAAGGGTGAGAAATTCCAAGTCATCTGGAAAATATGCATGATTCTTCTGCCAAAGGCAACACACATATATAGTGTGGGGCCCATGTAGATGTCTTTGTCTCTATGTTAGTCTGTCAACATTGACACACTCAACACTCACAGAGAAAATATATTTATGTATTTATATCTGCCTGTCCATCTATCTGTATATCTATCTGTCTGTCTGTCTATCTATCTATCTATCTATCTATCTATCTATCTATCTGTCTATCTAATAGGTAGATATGGAGAGAGAGACAGAGATAGGTAGACACAAAAATGTAGACAGAGGGAGCAGGTGACACACATAGAATGAGAAAAACAAAGACAAGAGAAAGACAGATGGAGGCACACTCACAGGGAACGTACCTGATGAGCCAGACTGTCCCTACTTGGCCTTCAATTCCTCCTATATCTTCTATTGCTGGCCAAAAGCCCCCTGCCTAGGGCAGGGCAAATGAACAATTGGCAATGCTCCTAGAAGCCAGTTGCTAGCCTAATGAGGAATTTGGAAAATACACTTGGGAAAGAAGTCATGGCATGGGTAAAAAGCATCCCAATAAACAGTTCTAAATGCAGCTCCCCATGTCCTGCCATGCCCCTCCTATCCAGCTCCACCTCAGTAATGACCCTATTGAATCACATGGGTCGGCTGTTTGGGGGTCTGAATGTTTTCCTCTCCTTTAGCACACGAAGTCACCACTACCCTAAAATAGATTGATTTATTTGCTTGATTAAACCCCACAGTCATCGTTTCTAGTAGATGCAATTCTTCATTTGCTTCTGTGACTCCCCAACTGACAGTCTGTTAAGTCTCCCCATATCACTAACCCCACTTGACCTTTTCCACGCCCCACTGAGTGCACTTTGGATTTCAAGATCCTCTTGAACCACTGGAGATGACAAGACTAGGTCCATGACTAGTCACAGTCCACTCCCAAACCGCCTATTTTTGTATTTCCAGTAAATAAAACCCCGTTCCATACAGTTTGAAATGAGGACCCTTCATAAGATTAAATGTTGCATGTTTGATCTCCAGATGATGACATGTTTTGAGGTTTTGGAGGACATGCCTATCTGATGGATTTCTACCATAAGGGGATAAATCCTTGGGGACTGTGTCATGTCCTAGAATTTACTCTTTTGATCTGTTTCCTGGCTACAATGATGTGAGCTACTGGGTTCCACCCTGCCTTCTCTATGGCGATGGAATCAAAGTTCTGAAACCATGGGTCAATTCTTCCCTCTCTAGTATCTGTGAGGCAATTGATCACAATGACACAAATGCCCCAGTGCCATTAACACTTATCAGGAGAGTAGGTGTTTAACCTTACTATCACCTACTAGACACTTCACCTAAACCTCTTCCCTAGCTTCCTCCTTGCCACACATGTCCCACCTCTATTACCACTTTCTCAGAGACCTCTAACCACTCTGAACATTCTTGTATTATTGTCCCAGCACCCACTGTCCCCAATAACAATGTAACTGCGCCTTTTCCCCTTCCGCAATCCCAGATCCCGCCCCACCCCCAAATTTCTGTCTCACTGCCTGGCCCAGGATCTGGCACGCAGAGCAAGCCACACATACTGAAAACAGGGTAGATGTCTGCTGGATGACTACAGGTCTGTGGGTGTTTGTAAGCTGTCTGTGTCTACTGGGGAAGGGCAGAGGAGGAGATGTCTGTGCAGTACAGAACCCCCACATTCTGGCCCTCCTCCTCCTGCTACTTTCCTGATGGGGTGTCCCACGGTTCAAGTATGATCACCTTCCACCAAAACTTGTAATTCCTCACTGGGCAGTGTTGGTCAGTAGAGCCTAAGAGAACATGTTTCTGTCACTGAGACAAAGTCCTTATGGATTAATGGTGGAGGAATGAGTGGGTTCTCACTCATGCAGGACTGAGTTATCTTTCAAAAGAGCAGGGTGATATAGGTCAGCCCATGCGCTCGCCTTGTGTTCATGTGCTTAAACACCATGCTCCTGAGTCCTTCTGGTATTTGTTGGCATCCACCATGTTGTGATGTAACATGAGGTTCTCACCCCATGTAACAGTCTGATCCTGAATTTTTTCGTCTCCTGTACAGTGAGCTAAATAAATTTCTCTTCTTTACAGAAGATCCAATCTGAGGATTTCTGCTACAACAGCAGAAAACCTGACTGAAGCAAGAAAACACAGCAGACTGGTTGGTTTAAGATCATTTAGCATAGTAGAAGCACAGGTTAGCTTGGGCACAGGTCTTTTGAATCCTCAGCTAATGTGTTTATATGCCTCTGAGACTACCCTAGCTAATACACAAGGATATCCTGAATACCTGCTGGTTACTTGATGTTCTCCCAACAGGATCATCTCTAAATCACCAAATAGCACCCACCACACTGATTATAATCCAAAGAGAAGCAGCCTCTCTCTAATCCTCACCCAACCCCTCTGGACAAATGCAATCACTGACCTCATTTACCGATGAATAAACTGAGGCTCATGGGACTTAGCAAGTTGTGAAATATCATGTGCCAGGACATTTGTTGTTATGCTGTTCTCCTCTATCTCAGAATGGAGACTTTCAGTCACTGAGACACCCTGGTGGGCTGCTCTGCCCACCCATCTCCTCTGCTGTTGCAAAGATTTAACAGATTGCTCTTTGGTAACTGTCTAAGATGCAGCATTCTCCCAGCTCTGCTTTGTCCTTCACCTTGGAAAGCCCAAGTCTGGGAACTGGATTAAGAATGACCCAATCAGCTGCAAAATTGGGGACACACTCTCATCTTGCAGGCTGACTGCCTTTCTGCACTGAAATAGGCACACACACACAGACACACACACACACACACACACACACACACACACACTGTGTGTATGTGTGCGTGCATGCATGCATGCATGTGATGGAGTAGAACTGGGCTGGTTAGTGCCACAGGCTCCTCATTCTCATGAGAAGGACGATGGCAATGACAATGTAAACAGCAGCAGCTTAGACAGTGCTATGTCCTGTTCCAAGTCTCTTTTGTGTAACAAACTCATCAGTCCTAATAGTTGCAGGGGAATAGAATATGCAACTTAGGCTCAAATACTTTTTTGAGATGAAGTTAAGAAAGATCAAACAATAACGCTGAGATTCCACCTCACACCAGTCAAAATGGATATAATCAAAAATTCACGTGACAGTAGATGCTGGTGAGGATGTGGAGAAGGAGGAATACTTCTCCACTGTTGGGGGGTTGTAAGCTGGTACAACCACTCTGGAAATCAGTCTGGCAGTTCCTCAGAAAATTGAACATAGTACTACTTGAGGACCCAGTTGTACAACTCCTGGGCATATACTCAAAAAAGCCCCAACATCTAACAAGGGCACATGCTCCACCATGTTCATAGCAGCCTTATTTATAATAGCCGAAACTGGAAAGAACCCAGATGTCCTTCAACAGAGGAATGGATACAGAAATTGTGGTACATTTACACAATGGATTACTACTCAGCTATAAGAAACAATGACTTTACGAAATCCCTAGGCAAATCGATGGAACTAGAAGCTATCATCCTGAGTGAGGTAACCTAGTCACAGAAGAACACTTATGGTATGTACTCACTGATAAGCAGATACTAGCCCAAATAGCTCGGAATAACCAAGATACAATTCACAGAACTTATAAAGCTCAAAGAGAAGAATGGTCAGAAGGTTGATGCCCCAGTTCTTCCTAGAAGGGAGAACAGAACACTCATGGAAGAAAATGAAGGAACAAATAAAGAGCAGAAATTGGAGAAAAGATCATCCAGAGACTGTCTCACCTGGAGATCCAACCCATATGCAGCCACTAAACCCATGCACTATTGCTGATGCCAAGTAGTGTTTACTAGCAGAAATCTGATATGGATGCCTCCTCAGAGGCTCTTCCAGAGCCATACTAATACAGAGGAAGATGCTTTCAGCTAACCATTGGACAGAACCCAAGGACCCCAATGAAGGAGTTGGAGAAAGAAATTAAGCAGCTGAAAGGGTCTGTGACTCCATGGGCAAAACAAAATTATCAACTAACCAAACCCACCACAGCTCCCAGGGACTAAAACACCAACCAATGAGTATACATGGAGAGACCCATGGCTCCAGAGGCATATGTAGCAGAGGATGGCATTCTTTGGCATCAATGGGAGGAGAGGACTTTGGTCCAGTAAAGGTGCGATTTCCCAGTGTAGGGGAATGCCAAGGTGCTGAGGTGGAAAGGGTAGTTGGGAGACATAGCACCTTCTTGGAGGCAATGGGAAGGGAGGGGGGATGTGACTGAGGGGAAAGGGGATAACATATGAAATGTAAATACAGAGAATATCCAATAAAAAATTAAAAAAAATAAAATAGACACAGTAAATTTAAAAAGAGATCAAAGGAAGACCTTACTATCTGTTGTTTGCCTAAAGCCAGGGCACCCCAGTGCCTGTGTCTCAATTTCTACCAGGAAGGACATGAGTTAATTGCTCCAGACAACATCGATCCTTTAGCACCCATCCCAGCACAGTAGGAATTTCTCCGATAAGATTTTTACTAAGTAGTTTTTTTTCTATTAGTTTCCCACTTATTTGCTGTCTGATAAACCCAGCCCCTTTCCTCTGTGTTGTCAGTTCTCTGGACATCTCTGTTCTTACGTTTCGATGTTCTAAGGTTCAGGGTCCATTTACCCTTCAGAGTTGATCAAGTTCGCAGTTGAGTGCTTGCGCTGCTGTGATCCACAGCTACAATGTGAGTTGAAAATATCTGAAGGGGAAAATGCAGAGAAGCCAGACCAAGTGCACACCATTCCTCAGCCATGCTGCACACTGCAACACCGCAGGGTATGGGACGCTGCCTCTGTGACCACACACTGCCTGGACCACTGGCTGCAGCAGCCCAGCATCATGGAAAAAGAACACAACACACCCTGCTAGCTTGGAAAAAAAAGAAAGAAAAACATGAAGAAAACCAAAGCACTCTTACAGGAGTGTCATAGTCCCACTTAGAATGAGACAGTCTCAGGTGAACCACAGGAAGATTGCATGAAGTGTCTGTGTGCACTGCATGCCTTAGACGCAGTTTTCCTCTGATAGTCTGTCCTTTGATAGTATACAGTCCCAGTAAATGGCCCAGAGATGACTGACGGCAGTGATCAACCTGCCCAAGGCACTGACTCATGTTGCCTTGACTCCATTGCTATCTCATAACTGTAATGTTGCTACCCTTATGGATAATAATGTAAATATCAGATATGTAGGATGTCTGATATTTGACCCCTGTGAAAGCTCACACCGCTGACAGGGGCAGTGCTGCCCTCCTCTCCAATGCTTCATCATTTTCCTTGCTTTGCAGATAGAAGAAAGGATAGAAGAGGGAGAACTACTTGCCCAGTGGCAATGCCCTAAAGCCAAGAGAGATAGTTTGGCTTCTGACTATAAGCTCCTCCCCTTCCCACTCCACCCTTTGAGCAAATTACCCCATTACCCTGCAAGCTTCTTTTGTATCAGCAAATGAAAGGCCCTCATGAAGACTTCATGCAAGTCTTTCTTAGTCCCAACTGCCAGAGCCAAGCACAGCAAAGACATTAATTTCTCTGCCTTTGTTTATTTTTATTTCTACTAAAACATATTAAATTACTAGTGACATTTACTGAAATTATTTTTAATTGTCCCATTTAGAAAAGGGGGGAGGGCTTAGCTAAGCATTCCCATGAATTCCTAACAAGCAGATGGAAACGGTTCTACCTGCGTGATTTTATGCAGAGGCAGCCACATCTCAGCAGGACTTGTAATTTAACCAATGAAACGTAAGCCACCTCATAGCTCAACCAGGCTGCTGGGATCCAATGTCTAGGTCCTTAGATTTTGTTCAGTTACCTCTTGCTCCTCTACCCTTCCTTGGAAACAGCGCCTCCTGGGGGCCAGAGGAGGAGCTGTCTGAATTTCTTGCCTTACCATGAAGCAGGGAACACTCCTTATAGTTGGAAATATCAATAAGAAAATGTGTAGGGGATTATAAAAGAATAATAATAATGAGTGGAGACATTAAATTAAATCAATATTAAAATATAGGAGTAATATATAGATTAAAATATAGGAGTAAAAATCGCGACTAAAATAAACCGCATTAAAAGCCTTTTCAGTAGGTAAGTTAAAGAACATAGGGGCAAATTTGTGCCCTCTTACTGGGAGCTCACTGTCTCCAGACACCTCCCTTCCTACAAGTGGCTTCCCAGCTCAGACGTGGCTGAGCCTCAGCCAGGTGGGATCTGTGACACCTAAGGGCAAAGGCGATTCCACAGGCAGAGTAGACGGAGCTTTGGAATCCTGGCGTCAGATCTTCCCAGCAGCCCCAGTAGTGTCCCTAATGGACTAGTGGGGGTTTTCCTCAGTGGACGGCCACCTGGCAGCTGTTCCCTGGGCTTCTGCAATAACAGCAGCTCTGAGGCCAGCCCTCGCCAAAACATCCTCCCACCAGCTCTCCTTTACACCCAGTTGGACTTATTTTCTTTTTAAAATGTAGCATTTTATTAATACTGAGAATTAGATGCATGTACAATGTGTTTGATCACATTCATCCTCCATTACTTCTCACAACTCCTGCTAAATCTACCGTTTCCTCTTTACCTCCTCACAACTTCACGTCTTTTTTAATCCACCAACTCCATTGTGTGCTGTTCATATGGGGTCAGAGAGTGTGGTCCACCTCCCAGGGCCTATATCTTTTCTAAAAATACTTGACTCTCCTCCCATAGAAGCCATTAGCTGCCAATAGCTCCTCCATTACGGGTGGAGGCTCCTGAGCTCCTTCCCCTCCATGATAGTTCACTAGCTTCATTTTGGACCAGTCCTTTCAGCTGCTATGAGTTTATGTGTCACTATTGACATGTACAGAAGACACTGTTTAGCTAAATCCATCTTGACCTCTGGCTCTTACAATTTTTCAGTTCCCTCTTCCACAATGGTGCTGAGCATTGTGTGTGTGTGTATGAGTGCAGGGGGTTGATGCTGATGTCCCATTAATAGTTGAGCACCTAATAGGCACTTGTTCCCTGTACTTTGAGCAGTTGTGAGTTTCTATGTCCTAGTTTGAGTTTTACTGCAGTGAACAGACACCATGACCAAGGCAACTCTTATGTGGATGACATTTAATTGGGGCTGGCTTACAGGGTCAGATGTTCAGTCCATTATCGAGGCAGGCATGGTGCAGGTAGCACTGAGAGTTCTACATCTTCATCTGAAGGCTGCTACTGGAAGACTGACTTCCAGGCAGCTAGGACAGGGTTCTTAAAGCCCACACTCACAGTGACACACCTACTCCAATAAGGTCACACCTACTTCAGCAAGTCTATAATTCCTAATAGTGCCACTCTCTGGGCCAAGCATATATAAACCATCACATGCCAGAATGGCTAAGATTATGAAAACACATTCTAGGGAGAATCATACTCTTCTGTCAGGCTCTGGTGGTGGGAGCAGCGTGTAAATCAGTGTAGCCACTGTGGAATCTGTGACAGTTCCTCAAGACCATTAAAAACAGAATCACTACATGACACAGCCATCTAATATCAGAGCATATAACCAAACACATTTATTTCCTGTTGCAGACACACATCCTTGTCTATGTTCATAGGTGATTTTATTCACAACAAATCAAACATGAAAATAGCTGGGATATCCATCAACTAATGAATGATTAAAGAAAATATGGTGCATACACATAACGAAATTTTATTCATCTAGAAAGGAAAATGAAATTTGAAGATAAATGAATGAAACTGGAAAGCTTTATACTAACTGATTTAACTCAGACCAGGAAAGACAAATGTTAAATATTCTTGCTTCACATGTGGATGTTCACACTGACTCCTTAGATTTGTAAGTTTAAACTGGAGTACCTGTACAATCCAGAAAATAAGAAAGGGTTCATTCATTGATGGGAAGAGGGAAAAAAGATCTTAAGGGAGAGGGAATAGTGAAACCTCGGTGATGTGAGAGGGTACTGCATAATTTTTTCCGGGATAAAAACATCCATCTTGGAGAGAAGTTTATTAAGGCACAAAATGCTTTAAATGAAGGTGAACCATTCTTTTCTATAAAAAAAACTTTTTCAGCTCATGAACCAAGCAACTCAAAATTTTCAGGAAGTCCCTAAAATTGACCAGATTACCTGGCCCTTCCTCCTCATACATATATAAGCAATGGGGATTGCTGAGACACTCAGATAAGCCAAGTAGCCTAGAGGAAATTAAACAGAGACCCACCAGGTTGGAAGAAGCAGAGACCAGCAGAGCATGTAAGAGCTGAACTGCTTGAAAGAGACTCTAACCTGCTGAGATTTCAATTAATTTTGTAGTGCACTTCTGCTTTCCAGCTTTCATGAACCATTACCCATGTTGGGTGATATGGTTGTCTTGGGAGTCAATCCTGCTAATGTATATAATGCCAAAACAATCCATTGGTTCACAAAGTTGGACACTGGGATTATCCATACTTTGGTCTGTCATTGCTTCCCTATCAGAGATGGGTATTTGTTCACAATTCCCCAGGGATAGTGACACACAAGGGGACAAAAGGGGTATAATGACAGTGAGGTTTAAGTTGTCTTATTTGCTTGATTTCCATATCCTTTCTCTTAGCATCAGAACTTGCTTAGAGATGAACCCAAAACTTATGATCCTCAAGCCTTGCTTTTATTATTGAAATAGTGTCTGCATTGTGGGGGGAATTACAAATAGCATAAAACAGTGAAGGTCCTCAGTAACTACTTCCTTACTCCCCGAGGTATGGCTCGTGGTCCTCCCTTCTTTCTTCTCATTCTCTGAGGTGTACCCCAGTTCACCCATCACACAACAGGGATAATAATTCTAGGTCATCTCCTGGATTTCAGCAAGAGTTAGATGATCCCATACAAACTACCATTTCCATACAGACAGTGAGTTAGAAACCAGAAGCTACTCTACAGCATGGCTCTGGCACCCTTAGTGAGTAGGAAGGATGATGTGTGAAAAGGAGGTGCTGAGTCTGTCAGGCACTTCATGGAAAGCTGCAAGTGGTACCAGGAAGAGTGTTCTGCCAAGCTCTGCACATGCCAGCCACATGCAGCTAGCTCCTTTGTCATAGCAGGAGGTCTTTCTCTGATGCCCTTATCAAGTTAGACTCTGAATGCACAAGTAACACTTCTGTGGACCTCCTGCTTGGAACATTTTACCTGGGCCAGTCCGTGCTAAAAACTGAGGCGTTGATGAATTGCTACCATTGCTTCAGATCCCTTGCTCATGTTTGAATCTGAAATGTCTCTGTGAGTTTTAAATTAATCTCAGTGGTCAACTTGACTGAATATGAAATCCATTAAAAGACAAGCTGCGGGCACACCTGTGAGGGGTGGTCTGGATCAGCTTGTCTAAAGCAGGAAGACCCACACTAAATATGGGCAGTACCTTCTAACGGCAGTTCAGATAAAAGGAAATCAGAAGGGGAAAGTTCTGCTCTTTGGCTTAATTCTTCACCAGCAAGTTCACTCACCGTGTTTCCAATAGTCGTTGATCTTGTTATTGAGGCTGTCACTATGTCCATCCCTAATTTCCATTTTCTTTGGGATTCCAATGTGGGCTAAAGACCAATGTCTCCTCAAGAATCTTCCAGACCTGAATTACCAGGGTGGGAGTGCTAAAGCATTTCTGAACTGAGGAGCTACATGGTTCTCAGGGTCTCCAGAGTGAGGACAGCCACCGTTGGACTCCCTAGCACATACCATGTAAGCTGCCCTCATAAATGCATCTCTTTCTAATACATATTCATTCCATCAGTTCTGTTCCTCTAGAGAATCCTGATACACTTTCCTGTAGGCTCAGGGTTTGAACGTTTATTTTCCAGCTGGTGTTGCTATTTCAAGTGGCTGGGTAGCCTTTAGGAAGTGGGGCCTGGTTAGCTAATGTAGGTCCCTAGGGGTGGGCTTTGAAAGGTGAGCCCAGTCCTGGTTCTGACCTAGTTCCTGCTGCCTGATCTGCTGCTATGTGCAGCCTCTTCCCATGTGCCCACTGCCATGACAGACTGTAACCCTAGAAAACAATGAGCTGAAAGAAACCTTTAAGCTTTTTCTGGCAGATACTGTGATTTAAAAAAAAAAATACTGTGAACCTGATAGTCACTGTTCAAGAAAACACTGAAACCCAAGTGCTGTTGAAATTGTTCATTTCTATCTAGGGCTTCTATCCTGCCTTTGCCTGAGACTTAATCTCAGGGTCATGGGTTTGAGCTTCCCATTGGATGCCAACATGTTGTCGAATATTTAATCTCAATCCAGGGATTGTAACCCCACCCCCTTTGGTTATACAATTGCCAGATAAAACATACACATGACCTTTAACCTATAAAAAGCCTTTATCACCACTAAAGATAGGTAGATATCTACCCTCTATGTTATTACACTTACCTTCCTCTTGATAACCCTGAGCTATTACTTACTATGCTCCACCTGGGTTGCTCTGAAATGCAATTGGTCAGCCCTCATGGCCATGATTTAAAGGGTCTTACCATGGCATCTTTTCTTTCTGCCTTCCTTTCCTCCCTTTCTTGGTTCTATTCCAACCCCAATGCCAGAAATTTCATGCTCTATTGATTTCAATTCTGCCCAGCTATAGGCTGTGGGTACCCTTATTCACCAATCAAGAATAACTTGGAGGGCAAGGACATGTAGCACCACTTGGATCTACATCTATGTATGGATTCTTTCCTCTCTGGAGTAACCAGGCTTTAGGGGACAGTATTTATCATTACAAAACAAGCAGCTTCAGACCAATCAACCACACCCAAGAGATCTATTGAATACTAAAACATGGGGCTCAGTCTGCAAAGTGCTTCTTGTACAAACAAAAAGACCCAAGTTCAGGTCCCAGGACCTATGTAAAAGTCAGACATAACAGTACACACTACAGTATGTTAGCTGAACCTAATCTGTTAGCTCTACTTTCAGTGAGAGATATTATCTCAAACAGAAAGGTAGGGCTGGAGAGATGGATCAGAGGCTGAACTGGTTGCTTTTCCAGAGGACCCATGTTTCATTTCCAGCACCCATGTCAGACAAGACACCTCTAAATTAGCCACAAAAGATAATGTCTTTCTTTAGCTTCTGTGGGTACAAACTCATACACACATAAATAAATAAACAAATAAATAAATAAATAAATACAAACAAGAAGAAAAATAAACAATTGAAAACAAATAGAACAAAAAACACAAAGAGTTACAGATCATAGCAGAAATTTTATCCAGGATAAAAGATATATAAGATATATAAGATTGGCAAACACACACATGAAAAGATATACAACTCATCTAGCAAAATGTAGGAATTCAAATCATGATGAGATAGCACTGAGCTAGTAGAATGGCCAAAATAATTAATAGTCGTTACCAATGCTGACAAGGATAGAGATTACTTGGAATACTCAGGCCTTGCTAATTGACTGAAAACCAGCACAGCTCCTTTGGGGAAACAGCTAACATTTTCTCACAAACTTACACATAGCCTTAGCACATGTCCTAATAATCCAGAATTCTGTGTTTGCACATAGATGCTCACAGATTTGTGCTATACATATATACAGGTGGTGGTGTCAGTGTGCACAGGTGATTGTATGGAAATGTGCAGGACAGAGGTCAGAGGTTGATGTCACATTACTTCCTATATCTGTCTTCACAGTTTTGTTTGTTTGTTAGAGACATGGTTTCTCACAGTACCCGGAGTTTACCAATTCAGCTAGACTGAAGGGTGAGTAAACTTCAGGGATCTGTATGACCCTCCCCAGCTCCTTTCTATTGCTGGAATTATAGATATATACTGCTTTTCTAAGCTTTTTTTTTTTTTTTTTTTTTTTTTTTTTTTTTTTTTTTTTTTTTGGTAGTCATGCTGATAGTGGTAGAGTTCTGCTAGGAATCCAAACTCAGGTTCTCCTGCTTGCCCAGAACACACTTTACTGAATGAGACATGTCTCTGCATATGACATAATTGTGGAGACAGAACATGGTGATAGAGATCAGTTCTATGGTTGAGAGGTTTCAAAGGTGAGATGTTTGTGAAAATTGCAGGAAGCATGTTGTCATAATAGATGGGACTGTTCAGTATATTTGACATAGACCCTACAGTTCACACACACACACACACACACACACACACACACACAGAGAGAGAGAGAGAGAAAGAGAGAGAGAGAGACAGAGAGAGAGAGAGAGAGAGAGAGAGAGAGAGAGAGAGAGAGATCACAAGGCTGATAAAGTCTTTATGGCAAACAGATTAAATGACTTTCTGGTCTCACTTCCCATGAGTCTTTGTTATTGCTGCTATACCAGGCTCTATATGGCAACCCCCACCATACCCACTGGGTCCTGGGAGATAGAAAGATAAGACCAGGTAAGGGAGAAGTTCTCACACAGGAATCAGGCATCAGAAAGCAAGCACAGGTGCTCTATGCCACTCCCCTCGGGCTATCCCTGATAAGATAGAGGTCACAGCTACCAATACAATGACACAAAGTTCAGAAGCAAGCATCACATGGTAGCATCTCCCTGCATGAATTCATGTCCAGAAGCCAGGGTTACAGGGCCCTGACCGGATAGTTTGCCTTAAGTGGCCAGAGTCATTGCAGCTATGTTGCCTGAAAAACAGCTTTTCACAGCTTACCAACTTGTAGTTCCCAACTAGTAGGGTGGCCATGGGACCAACCGGAATTCTTTCCCAGCCCTCTTCATTCTAGAATAAACTTGTGAGGCTGCATGGATCTCTAAACCTGTGCACATTTTGGCTAGCCCCTCCACCTTGCAGTTTATGTCCTACTGAAAGTCCTGGTCATACTTCGTAGTCTGCTGTTTAATTATCAACTGAGATTCTGGCTTCTTTACTTCTTTCATCTGCACTTAAAGAAATCTACCTGAAATTCTTCTGTCACCGATGGCCCTGCCTCCCCAGTTTTCAGGCTGGCAAACTCTCCAGTTTCTGCTGTCTGCATTGAATAGAGACCACCCAGGCGTCCAGGCTGCATCATGAACCACCCACTTCTGCAGTTTGCTCTACACCACACTGCAATCCCTCCTATCCTGTCATCCTTGTTGGGCCCCAGGAACTCCTGAGCTCCCCTTTAAGCCACTAGAGCTGAGCAGTGTCTGGCATCCAGCCCAGGAAGTCATGAATAAATAACCAGGGTGCTCCATCTGTGTTAGTCCCTGTTCCTTGTCTGGTCCGGGAAACAAACCCTTCAAGGTTTCTTTCTTCACCACTGGATAGCTGGAAATAGAAGACTACACAAGAGATCTGAGCCACAGACCCAGGGCAACAACAGGTCCGGAGGGTCCTGCATGAAGCAGGTGCTGGGATTCAGTGCAGAGCACCAGCACCTGCTGTGGTCTCAGCTTCCCAGAGGATGCTCTTCCCTGGACACTTCTGGATGTTGCATTAAATGACTCAGAAGTCAAAGCTATGAAAGCCTAGGCGCTCCGGAGTTCTGCAGGGACTAACAGCAGCCTGGGACCAGAGGGTGGCACTCCAGGCCCACAGAGCACCTGCATCCCACAGCCATGCAGCATCAACATTCTGCTAACAAAAGAGAAGGAGCTTATGAGGATGTATCACTGTGGGAGGACGAACCAGCAGCTCGGATTCGGGGTAAGTGCTACCTATGGCCAGAAAACCCACCTAGTTCACTTTGATGTGGCTTACCAACCATGCCAGCTAAGGTGGCCCATGTGTACCTCGGACTGGCACCGCCAATTATGGGATCTGCGGAAGTGCTGCAACCTCAGAGCCCTGTTGCTGCTCTGCACAGTGAGAGGGCACCTCCTCTGGGCAGCCTGGTTCCCCAAGCGGGAAAGCCCATTGACTGGGGCAAAAAGGGCCCCACACCTAGACCCGCCCCTCCAGCCCCTCCTACCTCACTGGGTAGGCTTTCCCTCTCCAGCAAGGGAAAGTTGCTATAGCAGGCATGCTTTGCTCTTGCTGCCCTCAAGTGGCCAAAAGAGTGATCTTTCTCCATTCCAGGAGGGTGAGATGTCCCTCAGGGAGTGTCAATAATCAAGCTCAGTATCCTGGAAAGAAATAATCCAAAGAAACTCACCTGACTTCCCTGGTCCTTAGTAGGAGATTCTGAGAGACCAGTGAGCCTGCTGTCAGCAAATGTCACAGGACTACAAGCACAAGAAGCAACAAGGAGCTAAGCTCCTGGCGTGGGGATGGTGCAGGACTTGATTACATACAAGTACACATACAAAGATAATGTCAGCCTGCTGTAAGCTGAGAGGGCTGTGGAGTAAGACGACAAAAGGGATGCCACGACTATGCCAGGACTCTCTACAGAAGAGATTTGTGAGATGTGAATTAAGACAGCAAGGTTAAAGGACATCCAGATTGGAGAACAAGGCAACCTAGAAGCTTAACCAGAACAGACAGGGGGGACACATGGCAGGTCCTTGTCTCTTGTTATATTCTATGCCTCAGGGACATTCAGAAGGTCAAAGCAGATCTCCATCAAAGCTCTTGTCTTCTACGGTTGTTTGTTTGTTTTTTATGAGAGAGGGTTTTTCTATGTAGCTCTGCCTGGCCTAAATTTCTTATGTAGACCAGGCTGGACTCAAATTCATAGAGATCCTCCTGCTTCTGTCTTTTGAATGCTGATTTAAAAGGCATGTGCCACCATTCCACCTCTAACTTCAACATCTAAACCTATAAATATAGTTACTTTAAAAAACACTACTGGTGTTCAAAATAAATAAAAATGCTCGGGATAAAAGGAAGCAGAATTCTTGCCAGGACAGACAATTCTAAAGAACCTTAAATTAAAAAAAATTATTAGATAGTCTCTGTATTTACTTTTGAAATGTTATCCCCTTTGCCCACCCTGCTCCCCTCCCTCCTCTACATGTCCTCACAAAGGCACACTAGCTCCCAAGCACCCTCTCCTCCTCAGTGCCTTGGCTTTCTTCTACATTTGGAAAATGTGCCCTTAATATGCAACTGGAGCCTTGGGCCTCTCAGCGCATGCTCAGTGGTTGGTGTTCTAGTCCATTTGGAGCTGTGAAGAATTTGGTTGGTCAACAATCTTGTTCTTCCCTTGAGGGCACAGCCCTCTCATTTATCTCCCCCCCCCCCGAAGAACCTCACTGGGGTCCCCGTGCTCAGTTTGATGGTTAGCTGTAAGCATACTCAGCTGCATGACTCTGGCAGAGACCCTGAGAATGCACCCCTATCTGGATTCTGTAAGCAAGCATCGCCCAACATGAGCTACAGTGCTTGGGCCTGGAGGCTGCACATGGGGTGCATCTTCAAGTAAGGCAGCCCCTGAAAGATCCTTTTAGCTCTTCCATTTGATCCTGTATCTCTTCCTGTGAGTGTTTTTTTCTCCTTTCTAAGAAGGACTGAGGCTTCCACATTTTGGCCTTCCTTCTTTTTGAGCTTCATAAGGTCTGTATATTGTTTCTTGGGTACTCAGAGCTTTCTGGGGCTAGTATCCAATTATCAGTCTGCATTATATGTGTGTACTTTTTTGACTGGGTTAGCTCACTCACATGATAAATCACATTTGCTTAGGAATTTCGTGAAGTAATACAAAATGGCTGAGAAGCATCCAAAGAAATGCTCAACATCCCTAGTTATCAGGGAAACGCAAATTAAAACAATCCTGAAATTCTACCTCACACCAGTAAGAATGGCTAAGATCAAAAATTCAGATGACAGCAGATGCTGGCGAGGATGTAGAGAAAGAGGAACACTCCTCCACTGTTGGGGGGTTGTAACCTGGTACAACCACTCTGGAAATCAGTTTGCTGGTTCCTCAGAAAACTGGACATAGTAATTTTTTCGACTCAGCTATACCACCCCTTGGCATATACCCAAAGTAGCTCTGATATTTAACAAGGACACATGCTCCCCCATGTTTATAGCAGTCATATTTATAAAAGCCAGAACCTGGAAAGAACCCAGATGTCCTTCAACAGAGGAATGGACACAGAAAGTGTGGTACATTTACACAAGGGATTACTACTCAGCTATTAAAGACAATGACTTTATGAACCTTACATTTATGACGAAAGAAGGAGTGGGACAGAGCTTTAGATGATAAGCCAAGCAAATTACGGCCCAAGTATTCATGTTTTATTGCACGATAAATAAGAAAAGGTAGAGGTTAGATGCAGGAGCTGTAGTGGTTTCCATGGAAACATCAGTGTATGGTGGCCAGTGTTCAGTATACATCATCAAAAAGTTTGCATTCATGATATTCATCTGCCATGCACGGAGTTCAGTGTCACCTAGCACTTTAATCTTCATCTACTAAATCTGAATAATAAAAGGGTCTGCAACAGTCATCACACCAAGAAAAAGCAATCCCTTTTCTCCTACTGTTCTCACCTCAAAGGGTGTTTAAATATGGAGAAAATGTGGAAGACTTCATAAATCACTGGCTTTGGTCTTGTAAGTTGTACAAGATCTTGTGAGGTGAACCATGCCAATTTATTGATTCTGAAACTTTGTCAGCAGTCAAATGAGGACCACGTAAAAGATAGCTTTCTAGAAATGTCAATTACTTTTCCTTCCACATATTTTTAAAAAGAGATTTCCTTATTTTTAGTTATGTGTGTGTAGGCTTGTGAACATGAGTTCCTGCAGAGACCAGAGGAAGAGAATTCCCTGGAGTTGGGTTATAGGCTGTTGTGAACCTGCATATTGGGTGCATGGAACTGAGCTCAGGCCTCTGTTATAGAAGGACAACACACTCAAGCCCTGGACCATATCTCCAGTCCCTGTACCTCAGCATCTTCATGGGGGTAAAATTTCAAGGAGTAACGTCTTGGCAACTCCCCAGGTCAGAACTCTCCATAGTTTCCCCATCTACCATTTACCTCTAGTCTCAGCACAAAATGCTAGTCTAAGTAGCACAAGAAGTATAATTTCGACAGGAGGTTGCTCTGTGTGACAGTGACAGCTGTGGCATTATAAAAGACTAAAAGGTGTACTTCTGACTCATGGGGGTCAGATCCATGGCTCCCATGGTTTTTGCCAATATGTCAAGGCTCATCCTTCTGGTTACCCCTGTACCACACCCTACCATTTTCTGTAGTGAATCTCCATCTCTGCTTGCATCCACTGTCTTGTATTAGTCACCCAACCATTTCTGTTGCTTTGTACCAAGACCTTGATGGATTCAGGAGAAAAGATTGCCTCATACAACAGCAAGTGAACAGTGCAGAACACGGATCTGTTACACATGATAACAGATGTGTGTACACTCCTTCATCATTCCAAAAATATGACGCCCAAAGATGGTGGTAGTATTAGCATTTGAAAATTATATTTGTATTTGAAAAGAACCTAGATATACTGTTCTTAGCAGGACTAAAAAGAAGTGAGCTAGCTCTTTGTATAACGAACTATTCTAGAGAAAAACCTCTTTACTGTAAAGTTTAGATATTGCAAGTATTTCACATTCGATATGTATAGTTTGCTACTGATCAAGATGCGGATAAAGCCTGGTTTCTAACTCGCTACAGGTCAGGAATTCCTTGGGTATATCTCAGCTTTCCTTGTCAGCAAGGGTAGAACTGTTATGTTTTCTATACATAGCAAGATTTTTTAGATGATTGGAAGGCTTAATTTTTCAAAATTTCTTTAATAGCTCTACATGATTGAAGATGCACTATAACATGGCAAAATGGATTAATGGTACCAGGATGAGGTATTATATCTGCATCCTCAGAATTAATGTAAAAGTTCAGGTTTGGTATCACACCTGTAACTCTCGGGCTTGAAAGGCAGGATAAAAGGTAAATTCTGAAGAATATCCAGAAACTAGCCTTTGTGCACCAGAAGAAAACAAAGACCTGGGTCAAACAATGTAGAAGGAGAAGATGAACCAGCATCCGAGTTATCCTGTGAACTCCACATGTCATCTATAACATGCTCATAGTAATATGTGCTCACACAGTTACACATAATTAAAAACAGTCAAATTTCTAAGCATGGAATACAATGCTGTTGAGAACAGGCATCATCCACATTCTGAGGGATTAGTGCTACTTTAGCAGTTGGAGAGATAAAGAACCAAAGAGCTTTGGAGACTATCAAAGATGGTCAGCGGGGAAATAATTTTCAGTTCCATCTACTCCCATGCCTGTTCCACTTGGACAGGTGGTTGCAATTTATTTCCCCTCTGAACCCTAGTAAGGTGAGTGATAGCAAAGAATCTCATAGTGTATGTTTTGTTTCTTGAATAACAGAGTAAAGGCTCTGCAATACTGTGCTTCAGTCTAGGGCTGAGGGGGATTCTGAGCTAGAGACTTGGGGGAGCTTTTTGCTAGCTTTGTGTATTGTGGAGCATTTCTGCTGACACTGCAAAAATTTCCCATGGCAACCAGTAAAATAAGTTTATGAGTTCTTGCATTCTTCCTCAGAGGAGGCAGATGACAGAGGGCGTTGCTCATCATTATGGTGCATGGAAGCTTCAGATGATCGTGTCACACTCACGGCCTAATAAATTTTTCTCCAGGTCTCAGCCAGAATCAGCTCCAGCAAGGTAAATAGGGGAGGGCCCCATCCTGTGGGTCAGGAGATGAAAACACTTTGACAGGAACACAATCCCATGGTTGGCTGTACATTCTAAGCACCTTCCCGATTAAAATTCAAGATGCATGGATTCCTCAATTCCGTTCAACCAACTAAATAAGCAGACAGGGGAGTAGCCAGGATGTCAGCAGCTAGATACTGCATCATAGTTAATCACTTTTCTGTTGCTGTGGAGACATCACAACCGATGAAACTTACAGAAGGAAGAGTTATCTGGGATCCAGTGCCATAGGATTATAGTCCAGGGCCCTCATGGTGGGAAGCATCAGATCAGGAAATCAGACAGTGATGGTGCTAGAGCAGGAGCTGAGGGCTTAAACTATTGGGAGGCAGCCAGTGGTCACTGGGAATGGCATGGTCTTTCTGAACCTAAAAAGACAATCCCCGGGAGTAATCCTGTCTCAGTCGAGGCCATACCTCCTAATCCTTCCTATATAGTACCACTGACAGTTAATTAAGAATTCAAACATGTGAGGTAACAGAAGCCATTCTCATTCCATCTACCACAACCAGTATTATAAAAACAATGTTGATAATCCCTGAGCAAGAGGGTTTATATTCATAGCATGAGGGCTCCCTGTGCAGTCTTGGCCTAAAACCCATTATTTCTCCAGGCTTTGTATCCTTCACCTACAAAATAATGTCATCATGGTGAGTAATTAGCCTTGTCAATTGGACACAACCCAGAATCACCAAAAAAGAGCATCATATCGGTAAGGGACTGACTACATTGGTTGTGCCTGTAAGCATGACTAAAGGGGATTATTTTAATTAAATTAATTCTGTAGGAAGATTCATCTCACTGACGGTAGCAACTTTCTATATACACAGGGTAATGAACTATGTAAGTGGAGAAGTTGAACTGAGCACAAACAATCAGAGAAGCCACTGAGCCTACACACATTCATTTATCTGTTCATGGTTGTGGATGCGGCCTCACCAAATGTCTCAAGGCCTTGCTACTGAGACTTTGCCACAATGATAGACTTCAAGCTAGAATTGTTAGTTAAAACAAACCCTTTGTCTCCCATGTGTCTTTTGCCAAGAGATCTTACCACAGCAATGGAGAAGTCAGTAGGACAGACATCCAACTTACTGTGAAGTGCCTGTCAGGTTCAGGTTCTTTGTATTAGGTGTGTTTTAATTAGAACTAACCTTGAGTCAGGTCCCTAGATGTAATATTTTCTGTTGAATCTATTTTAACTTTTCTCTTACACATTTTAGCTTCTCAGGTTCTTTGGCAGAAAGACACAGCAAACAGGTTATCTTGCTCATATGTCTGCCTTCCATCCTAAAACACACATATAATTGAGTCTGTGTAGGATGCTCTCCATAGGGTTATCTATCATTTCAACCTAGCTCAGTTGCCAGAGGAACATCTGTCATGAGTGAAAATGGGCATTTCTTCCTCATCTGCACTGAGCCCCAGAGGTGCAATGTCATTGCAGCACTGAAACCATCCCATCTTCATGGCATCTCTGTTCTGCTATTTGACATTTAGGCAACTTGAGCAGCTTAGGCAAACCATGGACAACAATAAAATCAAGAAGGGACCTTGTGTTTCCCTGATGATAAGTTTCCCTAGCAGCATCTCACACTAGCAACACGGAACCGTTGTTCAAATCACATCAAAATTTCTACACACAAGGCACATGTTAACCATCTCTATAGCCATGTGACCTTCACATTTTCTCAGCTGCCCTGAGTGGTGCTTATTCCCCTGCCTCATATTGTAGAACAAGAGGCCTGAAGAGACTTACACATTGTTTAAGGTGACACAACTTTTGAGTAAATGACCAGACCCATCAGCACATCATTCCACACCCTTAAGTATCATGCCCTCTGTCAGTTATGCTCTGGATCAACCCCTGTAATGTGTAGTCTCTCCCTGGCAAAGATCCACTGCCTATTTCTTGCCGTTTGGTGGTGAGTCTGTTTTTCATATCCTGTGATTCTTTCCTTCTCAGTGTAGACTAACATTTTCTCTCTGTGATCCTTTTCTTTCTGTGTTTCTCTTCTGAAGCTGAACATGTCCACCTCATAGACATTTTCTGTATAGTTCTGGAACTTTTTATCAAAGCAGTGTTATGCTCATGGGAGCTCACACATCCTGTTGTAGACTTAGGGGTTATGTTTTGGGTTAGGACTATGGGCAGCATGCAAATATTTTTTTTTGAACACAAGCTATGGCAGTTCTGTCATGATTTTCAATATCCATCTGTTTTGGGGCATGTGGCATCATTTAATAAAGAAAATATTTTCTTGGTATCCAATTTGGTAAAGACACATTTGGCATGAGAACCTACCAAGAAATTTTTAAGCACCAAGTAAAATTTGGGCCCATGGCCTCCTGCGAAATGCTTGTATCTCATGATCCATCTATTTGTCTTTAGGAATCTCATTATCTGGCATGTTCCATGATGTCATGAAGAATGGGTGACTGAGGTGAAGGCTTCTCTTGTAGCACTGTTTTAAACCATGTCTGTTCATGACTGGTAGAATGGATGAGTAAGCAATGGCATCTCCATGCATGGGAAATATTATAAAAACTGAAAAATATGTGGATGATTCACATGTACTAATAAGAATTGGTTCATCTTGAACTGTATATGCTAAATTAAAACATGTACAAGAAACTGCTACAAATTCCTATCTTCAAGTAAAGCAAGGAGGAACTTTCTATTTGTGTATTTGCATAGGTGGGTTCAAAAGTGATTAGCTTTATTCTTTAGACTTGTGTTGTTATGAAATTATGTCAATTTTATTGATATAATTAAAGTATTATTCAAATAATCAAGGCGCCATTCTCATGGATTTTCTTAATTAAACATGACAATGAAATATTTACTCTCAGGAACCTGAAAAAGTTTTAAATAGGTGCAATGCAGAAGAAACACTGGGTTAAGAAGCCTCTGTTACCTTGTTTAACTTCCTGGATTCTCCATGGCTTCTCAACAAAATGAGGGGTTTTCTGTCAGATATACAACTCCTAGGAGTTCCTTGAGGTTGATCACCAGGCACTGTAGTGTGTGTGTGTGTGTGTGTGTGTGTGTGTGTGTGCATGTGTGTGTGTCTGTGTATGTGTGAGTGTGCATGTGTGTGTGCATGTGTATGTGTGTGTGTTTGTGTGTGTGTATTGGTGGGAAGAAGAACCTGGGCAGGACAGGAATGGTTTGGGTTTTTGAACCTATGAAACCAACACAAGGTACATAGCTCTTCATCAAGATGCACTTCCTTATTATTCTTTTTTGTATTTTTATTATTTTAATTAAAAAAATTTATTTTAAATCAGAGATAAATGTACAGATTTTAAAAGCATTTTGACATAACTAATATGAATACTTTTTTGTCAGTACTTAATTCTTTTAGAAGTTTGATAGTATGCATTGAAATCTTACTAGTTACCATAAGCATTAAACACATGTAGAACAGAACATAACATGGGAGCAGCAGAGTTTTCTAGCTGTATATAGATTAAACATAATGATTCTTAAATCAAAAATTGTTACAAAGCTAAACTTTTAGCTCTTGAATTATTAATGTTTTAAGGTCCTGGTATACCTCATCTTAAAAGGTGCTTTACACCAATTTTTTTTTCCTAAGAAGGAATGAGGATTTCAATTATGGCCTATGGTTGTTGTTGTTTTTTTTTTTTTTTTTTTTTTTTTTTTTTTTTTTTTTTTTTTTTTTTTTTTCTTTTTTGTTTGTTTGTTGAGATTCATATGGTCTGTGACTTGTTTCTGGGGTATTCAGAACTTTCTGGGCTAGTATCTAATTATTAGTGACTGCATGTTATGTCTGTTCTTTTTTGAACTGGGTTACCTCAGGATAATATTCTCTAGATGAATCCATTTTCCTAGGAGTTTCGTGAAGACATTGTTTCTAATAGCTGAGTGGTATGCCATTGTGTAAATATACCACAACTTTTTATCCATTCATCTAGTGAAGGACATCTGGGTACTTTCTACCTTCTGGCTATTATAAACAGGCTGCTATGAACATGGTGGAGCATGTGTCCTGACTGTATGTTGGAGCGTCTCTGGGATATATGCCCAGTAGTGGAATAACTGGGTCTTCAGGTAGGACTATGACCAATTTTCTGAGGAACCAACAGACTGATTTCCAGACAGGTTGTTTCAGCTTACAACCCCACCAACAGTGGAAGAGTGTTACTCTTTCACCATCATCCTTTCCAGTATCTGCTGTCAGGGGTATGGCCCTACTGTGGGCTGCAGGGGCAAGTCCTTTGTGAGCTCTGCCCAGCCCTCTCAGCACCAAGGTCACTCACAGTGCAATATCGCCAGGCCTATATCCTCTCACTTCTGAATAGAGGCACAGAATATATAGTTGTCATACCAAATTCATAGGACATAGAAGGCCAATATGGTATGGCCTGTAGAAGTCTCACTTGAAATAGTCTGTGAATTTTTCTCATTCATATTTGGTGAATGATGGTGTTTCTGAATATCTTTTAGCAGGTGCCAACTCTGGGGCAGCTGTAAAATTCAGTACATGAGGGATTTTAGTTCATAAGAGATGGGACATTGAACTTTGTGGATCCCTGTGAGGATGTTGTCCTGCAGTTCACCTTGTGTTTTCCCTTGGATGTTTCAGTCCTGCATTGAGAGTAATAGGATTATCATAGGAGGTGAAGGGAGAGGAGGACCTTGGAAAGAGAGGAGGCAAAGGAAATGAGGGGTTAGAATGAGGTCCTGGAGGAGATGGGAGAAAGGTGTAGAACATCAGAACATCAAATAATATGTAGCTAGGGAGGGGGAGTGTTGAGGAATTGGAAATAGCCATTGGAGGGCCTCAGACAACAGGAAAATGAGAGGCTCCTAGGACTCAGTGGGAAGGATTTTAGCCGAAATGTGCAGAGATTATGGAGATAGGACCTTTAGAGAACTCCTGCAGTAGATAGACATGGCCCCCAATCAAGGGATGGGCCACCCATCTCAAATATTTTAACCCAGAAATATTCCTATCCAAAGAAAGCGTAAGGACAAAAAATGGAGCAGAAACTATAGGAAGGGCCATCCAGGGTCTTTCATACCTGTGAATCCATCCTGTCTGCAGACATTAACGTGATGCTGTTGCCTTTAACTAGAGGTGTTTTCTGACAGTGACTGGTTGGGCTGTTCCTTGGAAGGTCTGGAAAGCAATTTAGATGTAGATGCTTGAAGCTAACCTTCAGACTGAAATCAGGGACACCGGTGGGGGAGCTATCAGTAGGACTAGAGCAGGAAAGGGGATTGCAATGGAAGGAAGAACAACATCAGCTGACCAGATGACCCAGTGCTCCCAGAGACTAATTATACTTAAAAGTATCATGGGAAATGAAGTCCCAAGCTAGCAGAGAAAATGGCCGACATATATTCAACATCTCTAAGCATCTGGTGGCCTTTTTATTCTCCCTGTTCTGTCCTCCAAGATTAAAAAATTGATTTCCTGGACATAAGCTTCAAGTGTATCCCCTCTTATCTTTCCATAACTCAGTAAACTAGGAAATCTGCCAGTATAAATCTGGCCTGACTTGACTCTGCCTTATAGGGAAACTTTCACAAAAGCAGACAAAATGGCTCCAGAAAAGGCAGGTGGGTCTAATCTCAGAAAAGGCACAAAGCTGCCTTTTGGTACAGCCTTTTGAAGCCACACAGAAATTGGAACCCAAGCCCGGCATGATTGTGAGAATCATGGGTATGAGTCATCCTCTTACTTCTTGAAAATACATCCCTACCCACTAATCCGTGTTCCATCCATCTAGAGGTTTTTTGGCACTCTGGATATTGATATTGATGTACTACTTGGTAGAGTTGTTTGAGCTCCGAGATCCAACCATGCTCAAGATCAGGAGAGTAAGCAATAATTTCCTATTTCTCTCTATACAGAGACATATAAAGAGGGATTTCAAATAATCCACCCAAATCTTACAGGCCCAAAATATTCCATATGGTTATTGACCTTATACCACGCATTAGATGCCAAACCCAGTTTCCCCAGGCCCAGCAGACAAGAGGATAGAAAACCTATAGTCCAGTTCATCATCAGAGAATGTGATCCTTTCACTCATTTTCTGTTCAAACACAGATTAGAGCCAAGACCCCTCTCAGATGTTTTTCTGAACAAGTGAAGCATTATTTGGGATAAACCACATAAAGAGTCCTGAGCCAAAACTGTGAGTCATACAACTGTTCACAAACTGACAGACACAGGTAATCTCAGGTTCCAGCCTCACATCCATTTCATACTTGAAATATCTTATCAGTACCTACTCTACATGACTTCCTGTCTTGGGAGTTAGAATATCTGTGGTAAAAGTCTGGTATCCCAGTAAAAGAATTCTAATAACTAGGTTTTAAACCTCAGATGTTTTTGGCAAAGCCTTAATATTAAGCATTATTTGGGAAGCTATAGAGAATCCCCTGGTCAGTGAGCGACATTTGGTAGATAGAGGACCTGTGAGAATTCTTTCCATGCCAAGTCAACAAGGGGAGGAACCATAGCAAAAGCTACCAGGTGCACTGTCCCCGTCAATAGTCAGAGGCCCACAGACCTTCTCCTTGACAAACATGTCAGCAGGCAAGTCTTGTGCACATATACCTAGGAGAAGAAGCACTCCATCCTTCCAGGTCTCATGTTGCATGATGTTCAAATAATGGGGCTTGTCTTTTCCACCTGCAGCAGCTAAAGAGATATTCACTAAGAGGTACCATGGCTCCAATACAAGCTGAAAACAAACTGCTATTCCCATCTGGATGAGCTGAGCTACAAGGTCGAGCAGCTAGAACTTAAGTGACATGCCCTGGGGAAGAAGGTAGAATGTATCTTTCCCCCAGAATGCTTCATGGCTAGACAACTTGTCTGCACCCAGTGCAGCATCACAAAGACACTGCCTTATGTCTCCCGATCTAGGTTGAGGGAATTTGATGGCCACAGTTCCTCTGTCCTCTCAAAGAGGCTCTGTCAAGTTAATGTCTGGCAGCAGGCTGGCTAGGCCAAAGTTAACAATACTAGATATGCTGCTATTCCAAAAAAAGTGCCTGATTATTTGAGCATTGTAAATCCATCGCTGTTGCTACAGAGAAAGGCCCACTCAACAAGCAATTACACCCTCTGTAGTGTCAGTGTCATAGGACCAGTCATCCATCTGTCCTATTTCTTGCCTGGTATCTATGGCTTCTCAATCTGAGGTCTATTTTATTATTTCTTTGCTTTTCTCTTTCACACTCATGGTTGTTTTAAACCTTTTGAACAATCTCCAGTTTTCAGGACCTACTTAGATGCTCAAAATGTTTAAACCTTTGAAGATTCATTCCCAAGATCTGAGGCTAACCTCACAATAAAAGCAACATTTTGAGCCCCACAAAAATTCTATTTTGATCTGGACAAACATTTTCCGGGGCCTCATAATCATGGTAAGTATTGGGCATAAAGCCAGGTTAAAGACAAGCCTGGGGAATGGTAAAAATACACTCTTTTTTTGCGGCTTCACTCTCTGGTTTAAAACAAGACAAATACCAAAAAGTCATAGTTGGGAAGCAGAACTCACCATGCAGGAGGGAGGAATGTCAGTGTTACCAAGTGGGGCTAAAACCAGGTACAAGTTTTGTTTTTTCCTGAGCGATATGACTATCCAAAGTTAGTAAGACCCCTGAGAAAAAGGGCAAGTTTAAGTTAGGTGTGTTCTGGGCAAGTATGAGTGGTCTTGCACAAGAAAGCTACTCTTCAAAAGAGAAAAACTGGTCAGTATAGCTGGTTTAGCCTAGTCATAAGGTTCAAAATCATCAGTGGGGTATCTGACTGCAAAACAAGGACAATCTGTTTCAGACAAGTTCTGGAGATTTTCCTGCTAAAAAGAATCATCATATGCATGCTGCCCAGGAAAACTCCCCATGGGGTATGTCAGGTACTGCACAAGAGTGCCTTGTGGCATTCTTTATAGCCATCTGCAAGAGCTCCAATGATAAACCATATTCACAGTTGGAGAGAGTGTGTGCCCTCAGTCAGAGAAAGTGTGGGAGAGGTGGCGCTGCCACCTGTTGCCAATCTAGTGCTGTGGAAAAGAAATAGACACCCTGCTCAGTCCTTGTACCTCACCACCTATGGCAAGGACAAGACTTGATTCTGGTGTGACTAGAGGAAGAGAGCCGCCCCTGCCACTCACTTACTACAGCACTGGGGAGTTCAGGCCCGGGATCGTGCTCGGGAAGTTCATCAGAGCTAGCCCTGTACATAAAGATTGTGTATGAGCAGCCCCCAAGGGTCTTGCTTCTTGTATACTATGCAATAGTAAAGATGAGGGAGAGACCCCTCTCTGCTCATTCATCCACTGACATCTATGGCAGGCAGGAGAGATGGCCCTGTGGTCACTGTCAAGGAACATCCATGTCCTCCTTAACTGCAACACTTGGAACACTGGGACTGGCACCTCACCTAGGCAGTAGGGTAGAGCTCTCCCTCTTTGCAAGGAATACTGCATAGGCACTGCCATTGAAGGGGGCTAGAGCTCACAACACGACAAACTCAGATAATTCTCATGCACAGATCCAGGCATTTGAATTGTCCCACACCAATATCTAGATCATTGGTGAACTACTGTAGTACATGAAGTGGCCAGTTCTACACGTCCAGAACTCCAGGATTTATAAAATATAGATAATCTCCATGACAATAAGATACCAGAGAAGAGTCCCATTGAAATTCCAGTGTTGACAGTGTAGCTGAAATAGCATACAATGCCAAACAGGCATCATAATGAAAATGTGCAGGCAAAAATGTGTGGAGAAAATGGTGACATACTACAGCTTCCACAGAAAAATACTGAACCTGAGATTGGGGAACGTGGGCGAGGGAGAAGAATGGGCCAGGGAGGAATGGAAGATAGGAGGATTGTGGCATGTGGAGGGACATTCACTCACTCACTCACTCACACACTCACACACATGCAAACACACACACACACACACACACACACACACACACACACACACAAAGAGAGAGAGAGACATACACCAAAATATTATAATGTCAACCAGGATAAAGCTCAGAGATCTTTGGGATGAGAGCTAGAAAGACTGTAAATGCCACAGTTGTAGTTAACATCAAGGACACCACCAAGTTGTTAGAAGTAGAAACACACAGTGATGGTTACAGCATGCATGAGAGCTAAGCAAGCTCACCAGGAAGAATCTCATGAATAGGGAACTGAGGACTTGGACAAGAAATCCAATTACAAGGTGAGAAATGGCTGGCACTTGACAGGGGATAGGAAAGGGAAAGTCTTTTCTTTGATGCAATCCCTGAGAGGGCAATGATCCCCAACCCAGACTTCATGACTTAGGTTCATTGGGTAATAAAATATGGACCTGAGAGAAAGACAAGAAGAAACACGATGAGGAGGTAAGGAATGAGGAAAGGAGCATGAGGAGGAACTAACAGGAAGGTGAGGGAGAGGAAGAATATGAATATGAAGAGGAGAAGTATAGGAAAGGGTGCTGAAGAGGAAGACCAAACAACTTGTCAGAGTTGAGTGGTATCAGGTATGTGTCTTCTGTATCCTTTGCCTGAGAGATTGAAACATTCTTTTCTGCAGTGAATTAACCTGGAAGGGAAACAATGCCAAATAGCTCCAGGAAGTTCCTGAAACTGACCAGATTCTTTAGATCTCTTCTTTTCAGGATGTAATCAACCCAAAGCCCTCAGAGTCTCTCTCACACAAAACAAGGAACAAAGACAACTGAAACCAGACCACCTCTTGCCATGCTGCCTGGAAAAAGTTTAAACAAACTGCTACTTGTAACAGGTACTCATCTACCTATTAAGCTACTCTCAGACTGTGAAGTGTGCTCCAAGTTCCCAGCTTTAGTAAGCTTGTAACCCATTCAGGGACTAGCTTTGATGATGATTCTGTCTTTGATTCTCTCTTCCATTGAGTCACCTTCCACTCCATATTCCTTGGAATAATTGTCATTGTATCACAAAGCTAGGCTTTGTGGTATCTATACTATGTTCTTTGTTTCCTATATGCAGTGGGTAGATTTATGTTTTGCTTATTCACAGGGAATGTTTTGAAGGGAACAACACACAGGAGGAATAGAGAATGCTCACTACAGGAAGAGGATTAAACTGAGACCACAAATGCACACTTAAACACACATGTTTTTCACTGTTGATTTAAAGTGGCTAATTTCTGACTCACTCAGGCACAACAGCAAATAATCAATATCTCAGATTTTCAACAGGAAAAGCTTACAATGGGTAGAATACACTGGATTGTTGTTACTGGGCATGGCAAATAGGTGAGTTAAAAGCGGATTCTGATTGCTGAAGTTCAATTCTATGATAACTGGACCTGGGTAGGAGCCTCAGAAAGAAGACAGAGTGAAATAAGCTAATGGAATTGGTTGCTAAACTAAAGAATGGAATGTAAGGATTTAACAAGAGAGGAGAAATTAGTAAAGGCACAGCCCACCAGAAACATATTTGTCATGCTGGGACTGGAATTCAATAACCCCCTCTGGTTATGTCACAAAACAGAGGATGTTGGGTAGGAATGCCAATGCATTTTTGGTAACACTTGGAAGAAGGGGAGATGAATA
This sequence comes from Micromys minutus, assembly GCF_963924665.1. NCBI lineage: Eukaryota > Metazoa > Chordata > Mammalia > Rodentia > Muridae > Micromys > Micromys minutus. Next base: position 323,178 of record NW_027667989.1, on the reverse strand, counting down.
TGTTTGAGACATGCCCTTTGAACTTTTAAATATTAACCAAATTATTGTTTACTAAGAAAACAGAACAATGAATGCTGGTAATGTGGTAGACAACAGGGCCTTAGACACTGGTAATGCTAATGTGAGCTGGTCAAGTGACTGTGTGAATCAGGATGCAGGTTTCTCAGAACACACAGATTGTCAATATGACCTAGCTGTACTACTCTATGGTATATAATGGATGCCAACATAGCACAGAGGTAGGTATTGCATATCATTGCTCACTACACTAGGAAGTATGACACCAAACAATTGAAACCAGACACCCATCTCCAGAGCTGTGGACAAATGAAATATAGTACACATACAAGATGGGATTAGTAGAAGTCATTATCTGGACAATGGAAGCAGTCATGGAAAATCACATTAAGTATATCAAACTAGCCACAGTCCTGAATTCTATATGAACATATTAAGTCATCATACATACATAAAGGTGACGTAATCTTGTGTAATATGTAGACAATGGAACCAATGTGATGGGAAGTGGGTGACAAAGGGAGGTGAGTGAGGTAAAAAAGAAATATACTCCACAATATTCATGTGCAAAACCTTTTCTGAACATTTGTGCGCAAAAGAAATGGTTAAGTTTTTAAGAGCTATCATTGTTCTAATAAAATACCTGAGTTCAGCTCCTAACCAAATGTTGACTAAAGATCCAAGTCATGCATCAGGCCATCCATGAACCCTACATTGTAAGAATTTGAGAGACACCTCAAGAGTGAAAAATACTGTCTGCTCATGCCAACGACCTGGGTTGCAGTATCAGCACACAAGTAGTGACTCACAATCATCAGTGACTCCCGTGTAAAAGAGGAAACTTCATCAGAATAAGTAAAATGGGACTGCTGTTTGATCCATCAATATGAAGCAGGGATACTCAGTCATACAGGCTCATTGCTGCACTGTTTACTATAGCTCAGAAAAGAAATAAGCTAGGAAGATCTCCAACACATGAGTGGGAAGAGGAAATCAGAAACTTGCCCTGTACATTTGTCCCTATTAGTATAAAGTACTTTGTTGTGGCTCTAACCAAGCAAGGAAAGATCTGTATGACAAGAACTTCAAGTGTCTGAAGAAAGAAATTGACGAAGATCTCAGAAGATGAAAAGATCTTCCATGCTCATGGACTGAAAGGATCCACATAATAAAAAGTGCATGATCTTGATACACAAAGAGGCAGGAAGATCCGTGGAATAGTGTTGAAGGTCCAGAAATGAATCCACATACATATAGTCAGTGGATTTTAGAAAAAGGAGTTAAAATCATCCAAAGGAAAGCATTTTCAGTAAATGGTGCTGTTTAACTGAAGGTCAGCATGTAGAAGAATGCAACTATCCTCATCCAAATTTCAAGTTCAAGTGGGTAGAAGACTTACACATAAAGAAGATACACTAAAACTGATAAAAAGAAATTGGGCAAGACCCTGAAACACATGAACATGGGGGAGGATTCCATTAACTGAATACCAATGGCTTATCCTATAAAGTCAAGAATTAAGAAATTGGACCTCATAAAATTGCATCACTTCTGTAAGGCAAAGAATGTCAATAAAACAAAACAGCAATCAACAGATTGGGAAAGGGTCTTCACCAATCCTTCACCCAATCGAGGCTAATATCTAATATATACAAAGAACTCAAGAAATTAGATTTCAGGGAACAAAATAATCCTAGTAGAAATGGGATGCAGAGGTAAACAAAAAATTTTCAACTGAGGAATATAAAATGGCTGAGAAGCACCTAAGGATGATTCAACATTCCTAGTCATCAGGGAAATGCAAATGAAAACAACACTGAGATTCTACTTCACTCCAGTCAGAATAATTAAGATGAAAAAAAAATCAGGTGACAGCAGATGCTAGCAATGATATGGAGAAAGATGAATACTCCATAATTGCTGGTGAAATTTGAAGCTACTACAAGCACTCTGGAAATCCCTCTGGTGGTTCCTCAGAAAATTGGCCATAGTACTACATGAGGATCCAACTATACCACTCCTAGAAATATACCCAAAAGATGCAGAAACGTTTAACAAGATTATGATCTCCACTACAATCACAGAAGCCTTATTTATAATAACCAGAAGGTGGAAAGAACCCAGATGTTATTCAACAGGAATAAAGACAGAAAATATGGTACATTTGCACAATGGAATACTACTCAGCTCTTAAAAACTATGACTACATGAAATTCTTAGGAAAATGGATGGAACTAGAAAACATCATCCTGAGTGAGGTACCCCATTCACAAATGAACATCCATGGTATGTACTCACCAATTAATAAATATTAGTTCAAAAGCTTGGGATACCCAAGAAACAATTCCCATACCATATGAAGCTCAAGAAGAAGAAAGACCAAAATGTGGATCCATCAGTCCCTTTCAGAAGAGAGAAGAAATACTCACAGGAGGAATGACATTGACCAAAAGGGGAGCAGGGCCTGAAGGAAAGGTCACACTGAGACTGCCCCATCTCGAGATCTATCCCATATGCAGCCACCAAAATCAGTCACTATTGTTGAAGTCAAGACATGCTTGATGATAGAAGCCTGATAGGTATGTCTCCAGGGATAAGGATGATTGCAGTTAATCATTGAATTGTACAAGGAGACCCAATGGAGGAATTAGAGAAAGGTTAGAGAAAGGACTGAAGTAGCTGAAGCGATTTACAGCCCCATTAAAAAAAAAAAAAAAAAAAAAAAAAAAAAAAAAAAAAAAAAAAAAACAGTATCAACTAACTAGACCCACCCCCAGAGCTCCCATGTACCAAACAACTAACGAATGAGTACACATGGAGGGATCCATGGATCAAGTGACATATTTAGCATAAGATGGCATTGACTGGCACCAATAGAAGAAGAAGCCCATGGTCCTGTCTGTGAAGGCACCTTTTCGCCAGTGTGGTTGAGGTGGGATTGTGTGATTGGGAGTGGGAGCACTTTTACAGAAGCATGTGAGGGGGTTACAATGAGCCTCCAGGGGACAGGATAAGAGAACAGGGAAAGGGGATAACATTTGTACTGTAAAGACATAAAATATCCAATAAAATTGTCTATGAAGAAAATCGGGATCAATGGTTTGAAAATGTGAAATTCTTATGAAAATGGATGCATCTAGAGAACATCATCCTGAATGAGGTAACCCAGTCACAAAAGAAGTAACATAATATGCAGTCATTGATAATTAGATACTAACCCCAGAAAGCTCTGAACACCCCAGAAAAAACCCACAGAATATATGAAATTCAAGGAAAAAAAAAAGAAGAGGAAAAACTTTTATGCTTAATCTTTACACACCGGGAAAACTTTGACTATTTCCAGGTTACATCTGGTTTTACAGGTACTTTATGCTCATTGTAATTACTAAGATTGTAATGCATCCTATCAAATCTTTAAAAAAAATCAAGTACAGACAAAAATGTATTCTCATACTTTTATGCATAAATGCTTAAAATCTGTACATTTGTCTTTGATTTGTAAAATAAAGTTGTAAAAGAACAGAAAATATGTTCATAATAAAGAAGAGAGTCAGTTACAGAAGGAAAAAACTCACCATATATACATGTGCATATATTTTCAAAGAAAAAAAGAAAGAAAACAGGGTTGGGGAAATGACTATGTGGTTAAGAGCTCTCATTGCTCTTGTGGAAGACCTATGATTGGCTCCTTTGAACATATTGTCTTAGTCAGGGTTTATCACCTGCACAAACATCATGACCAAGAAGCAAGTTGGGGAGGAAGGAGGTTTATTCAGCTTACACTTCCATATCACTGTTCATCACCAAAGGAAGTCAGGACTGGCACTAAAGCAGGTCTTGAGGTCAAGAGTTCTACAAGCACTAATTGATCTTTGTTAGATTTTTCTGTAGGTGAGAGGTAATGTGGACAAGAAGGGGAGTACCCAGGAAAAAGCCATAGGACTGACATGTCCTCCTCTTAACCTGTTTGCTTTCTAGTAGTCAATGTTTCTTTTATTCCTGCCCATTAAGGCAGGAACTTATGTTTTTTCTTTACTTTTTAATTTTTTTTTTAAATTTTCACTTGGCATCAATGAGTGTTTTTCTTGCCTAAATGACGGCAGGCCATTCCAGCCCTTGGTATGTGAGGACAATAGAGGAATGTGTTCATCCACTGGACCTGGAGATTAAAGATGTTGTTAGCCACAATGTAGGGCCTGGAACCACCATGTGAGTCCTGTGAAAGAGCGTCCTGTCTTTCAACTGCATTGTCTTGCTAGCACACCCATATCATCTTATAGGAATAAATTGAAATTCAAGATTAACTTATCGGTTATCTTTGTCCATTTTGATTAAATATATTCTTCCTGCATGGACAAATGCTTGTTCAGTGGATGAAATGTAGCCCCTATGAAAGACCCCCGCTTAGCAACAATAACGCCATTTCTTCAAGGCTGTGCACACAGGGCGGGCCAGGTCATGGACCCAGGTGGCCAAACAAGATACTGATGGGCAGCCAGCTTGCAACAGACAGAGAACAGAAAGCCCCCAAATAAGCCCTATAAGGCAACTGCTCTCAGAGAAGCACAAAGCAGCTATTCTCAGAAAAACTGCAGCCCCAGCTGACACCAGGAGCAGTGTCTTTGGAACCGTGTCCTTAGACTCACTCCTTGACCACACTTAAACTAAAAAATTAGAACGCTGTAACTATGCTTCTGCTTCTGTACCTCACATCTGCCTCACAAGCCCTATGAAAAGAAAACTGTCCCTTTGTCCGGCGCACCAGTCCTCCGATAGGCTGTCGCACACGGACACCCATGTGAGAGCAATAAACCCTCTTGTGACTTGCATCCAGTGGTCTCAGCTGGTTCTTGGGTCCTGGGGTCTCCTCAGGTAAAGGTCCTCTAGATGAGGGTCTTTTACCTAGTTTGCTCCATAGAATCTCATGGGACAGTGTGATTTGTCACCATGCCACACAGATTGGCATAAAATTAAAAATATATAAAGTGCTTATTTACAGAACTTTACACTAAATGTCTATTCCTTTGTTTCCAAAACATTATATTTAGTTCTCCCTCTCGTTCTCTTTCTGTCTCTCTCTGGCTGTGTCTATGACTCTTTTTTAAGCTATTCATGAAAGTGCAGGCAAGAATGACAACCAGTGGAGGGCAGTAGGTCATCCTAAAGCTGGAATGACCAGTGATGATTAATCCTGGGACAGGAGATCTGGAAACCAAAATAAGATCATCTCCACTAACAGAAATGATCTTTCCAGGAGCCCTTTCTCTAGATGGTCCTACCCTGCTTCAAGAGAATCTATTGATGAACAGCACTATACTGTGGAGAGAGTTGTGTCAGGAACTTCTTCACAAAAATAACTATTTAGGCTCTGACTACATACTTCGTACATCTTTAGCATGGGAGGCTGGAGAGAGACATTAAAAAAAAAAAGAGAAAAAAAGAAAGAAAAAAACACTCCCTGAACATTGATGCCCCAAAACAAAGTATTCCACACTCATAAAAGAAACTTTACTGAAGGTCAAAACACACATTGAATCTCACACAATAATACTGGGAGACTTAAATACCTCACTCTCATTAATGTCCAGGACTTTGATACAGAAATTAAACAGAGATACCATGAAACTAAGAGAGGTCATGAACCGAATAGATTTAACAAGTGTCTACAGAACATTTCAACCTAAAACCAAAAGAAATATCTCCCTCTTATCTGGCCATGGTTTCTGTTTAAAAATTGACCATATGATTGGTCACAAAACAAGCCTCAAACAATACAAGTTTATTGAAACAGTCCAGTGCATCCTATGAGATCACCACAGACAAATACTAGATATCAACAATAATGAAAATACCAGAAAAACCCACATATCTATGGAAACGGAACAACTCTCTACTCTGTGGTAAATTGGCCAGAGAAAAAATAATGAAAGAAATTATAGACTTACTGAAATTTAATGAAACTGATGACCCGGCATACCTACACTTATGGGACATAATGAAAACAGGGCTAAGAGGAAAATTAATAGAACTATGTACCTTGGTAAAGAAATCAGAGAGATCTTAAGCTAGCAATTTAACAGCACATCTGAAAACTCTTGAACAAAAGGAAGCTAACACACACAAGAGTAGTAGATGCCAGGAAATAGTCAAACACAGGGCCAGAACCAACCAAATAGCAACAAAGAGAATGAAACAAAGAATCAACAAAACCAAAATCTGTTTCTTTGAGAACAACAAGAGAGATAAATCCCTAGCCTAACTTAAGGACCCAAAGAAGGTATCCAAATTAACAAAATCAGAAATGAAAAGAGTAACACAAGAAACCCAGAAAATTCAAATACATCATCAGATCCTACAACAAAAGTCTGTACTAAACAAAATTGGAAAATCTAGATGAAATATATTATTTTTACGACTGCAAGTTCCAAAGTTAAATCAAGAGCAGATAAGCTATATAAACAGTCCCATATCCCCTAAGGAATAGAAGAAGGTATTAAAAACATCCCAACTCAAAAAGCCCAACAGAGATGGCTTTAGAGCAGAATTCTACCAGTCCTACAAGAAAGACCTAACATCAACACTCCATGTGTTCCATAAAATAGAATTCCAGAAAATAGAATCATTCCTTAAAGTAGAATTAGAAGGAACAATACCTAATTCATTCTATGAAAGCATGATTACTCTGATACCTAAACCACACAAAGACCCAACAAAGGAAGAAAACTTCAGACCAATTCTGATTATGAATGTTGTTCCAATAATACACATTACTATTCTTACAAACTCAATCCAAGAAAACATCTCAAGCACCATTTACCATAATCGATCAATTAGCCCTAATCCTAGGGATGTAAGAGTCATTCAATATATGAAAATATATTAAATTATCCCACTACATACATGAACCAAAGGAAAAAAATTACATGGTTCTCTCCCTAGATGCTGAAAATGCATTTGACAAAATACTGCAGGCATTCATGTTAAAAGTACTAGAAAGACCGAGAATTGAAAGCACAAACTGAAACATAATAAAAGCAACATAGAGCAAAGCAACAGGCAAGATCAAATAACATGGAGAGATACATGAAGCAATCCCAATAAGATGAATGAGAAGTCAACAAGACCCACTCTCCTGTATCTATCCAAAAAGGCCTCAATCTTCTACCTAGAGCAATAAGACAACAAAATGGAATCAAGGGGATACAACTTGTCAAATAAGTAGTCAGGGTATCACTATTTGCCAATGATATGATAGTATAGAAAAACAACTTACAAAAAAAAAAAAAAAACTTCTATTCCTGGACCTAGAAGAGAACTAGCAAATCAAATGACCAGTGACTACAGTGACATCAGCAAAAAGCTATCAGTAATTTGTTCTTCGGTTGGAACTACCTAAGGTGGTCATTTTGAAGGAGTGCATAGTGGGGGTGATTTCTGTTCGGAACCCCAGGTTGTGGTAATACTATTTGGATATGGGTTTTGCTAATCAAGTGGACGAAATTTTATGTGTGGCAAATAAGAAAGCTTTTGAAGACAACCCCCAAACACTGCCTTTTCTCTGAAACTTGACCTCATGGGATTTTAATGTTTTGAAGAAATACACAAAATGTGCACACAAACAGCTGGACCTGATAGGGATGAAGACTCAGGAAGCAGCCATAACTGTGGACACCTGGAGATTAAGTGTCACAGGACAGAGAGGGCAGTGGGGATTGGGGATGTGATCTGAGTGCACAGTGGTCATCTATGGCACACACCCATCTTCTCTGATAAAAAGGAGGAGGTCAAGGAGCTGTTGCCTAACACATTCATAAAGCACGATGTCCAGTCTGTACATGGCTACATTACAAAGAAGCCAAAGGAAATCACACTGAAGGGTGTTTTAATGGCAATTTTCGAGTCTTGGTGGCAACCACTGGTACTGCCTAAGGTAGACATGGTGGTTCAGAGCTGTTCATCAAAGAATGTGGAGTCTTGACGAGGACCAGTGGAGACCCAGAGATACAAGCCTGAGGAGAAGGGGTTCTGACTAGCCAGGGGGCAGAGAAATCTCTGCAGAGAGCACACAGAAAGTGCGCCCCTGCCCTGCCTGATCCAGGGACCAGGAACCCATCATTGGGAAGGAACTCTGGAAGAATATCTAGATGGCAGAGGTAAGCAGGATGGCAGCCATGGTGCTTTCAGGGGACAGCATTGTGGATGCAGGAACTATCAGAAACACAGGCAGGAACAGTGAAGAGGAGGAGGAACTTCAGACAAAGTTCAGAGGAAGAATGGGAGGTTGCAACAAAAGAAACAGATCCCAGAACAAAGGCAAGAAGAAGAGTTTTAGTAAAGTAGTAGAGGCAAGAAGAAACGGTTCCCACTGGGGAGCCCAGGGCCCTTCCTGCTCTGAGTCCCAGTGCTTCCTTCCTGTTTGATCATTGCACTTTGATTGGGCCTCCTTATTTGCAGAGGGAGGCTTCTGAACTGTCCAAGCACTCATCATAAACTGTCTTTATTTTGGAAAGTGATAGGAATAAATAAATTAATCAATAAATATCCTGAAGAGGACTAAACAAGGGCTCTCTTATTGGACCTTCAGTGCACCTCCCAGGTGCTGCTCCTCTAACTGGAGGCTCAAGAGCCTAAAAAGCTGGAGGGTGCAGAGCTGACCAAAGCTCTCTCTCTGGCTGCAGCTTTAAAACACTTCCCTGGTGCAGCAGATGCCCTCTGCAGCCTGTAACTTCTAAACAAGTAAATATCTGTCTTTTGATCTGCTGAAGAAGATGATAGAGGATAGTCTCATTTTCATGAAAGTGGAAATAACCCTGTGGCTCAGAGTGGAAACAGCCACACTGCAGGATAACCCTATCTCCATGGTGAAGTTCATGCTCTGACCTCACAAAGAACCACTGTGATAGAAGAATGAATGTCCTCAGTATAAGACTGTGGACTAGCCTGTGAGTTTTGTCCAGATAGAGCAGGAAGCTGATTTGGGTGACCTGTGGGACTCGTTCAGAGTTGACTAGATTGTTCATTTTCAGGTTGTATTATCTCACAACCTCTGTGCACCAGAGCACAGGGAACAGCCTCATGGACAGCAATTTAAAAACAGAGACTTTGAGAAGTCAGTATAATGTGGGTTTCTTACTTGGCCAGGGTTCATTTGGCACTGTGAAATTGGCCTGGCACCTGAAAACCAAGGCTCTGGTTGCCATCAAAACGGTACAGATTAGCGAGAAGAACATCAGGTGGATCCAGACAGAAAGAGCAATATTGGAGACACTACAACATCCTTACATCATTCGCCTTTTCCAAGTCTTAGAAACAGCAAGTAACATACATTTTATATTGGAATATGTCCCAGGAGGAAACTTATTTGAAATAGTAAGAGACCAAGGCCAACTGTCGGAGGAGGAGGCAAAAAAAACATTTGGACAGATAGTTTCGGGAATAAAATTCTGCCACCAACGAGATATTGTACACGGAGATATCAAGCCGGATAACATAGTAAGAGATGCCAAAGGTAATATCAAAATAATAGACTTTGGCCTAGCCAGGAGATGCAGACCTGGGAGATTAATGAAAGTGCCACGTGGAGCCAGAATATATTTTGCCCCAGAGCTTATATTAAGGGAGCCCTACGAGGGAAAGAAGGCGGATGTGTGGAGTTTGGGCGTGCTGCTCTTTTTTATTACAGCAGGGTTCTTCCCGTTTAGAGGAGAGACCATCAAAGAGATCAGTAAAAATATTTTAACAGGGACCTATGCTGTTCCACGTTTACTCTCTAGACAACTGGAGAACCTGATCCACCAAGTCCTCACGGTTCCCCCAGAGATGAGGCCTTCCATCGAAGAAATTGAAAACCATCCATGGGTGAGGAAGTGCGAAATAACCATCTCGACCAAGATAGACCCAGACTTCAAAATCATTGATATGCTGTGTGACATGGGATACAATGCCATCCAGATTTTGAATTCCCTGCACAAAAAGAAATACGATGCACCAATGGGTGCATATCTAACATTAAAAGCACATGTAGACCTAGGGCATAAGCATGGATCTCCCTCTTCAGCCAAGGCTGTGGATCCCTGTCCTACACCATCCGCATCCCCAACACATACTCTTCCCCTAAAGAGAAGGGCCAGTGAGCCAAACTTTGGCCTCCTCCACATCAGGCCCTCAGGAGAGCAGGGGCCTGTTCCACTGAAACCATCGGGACACAAGTTGGCCAGGAGTGTGTCCCTGCCTCCCATTGCTCTGCATTACCCCTGTAAGCAGAGCAGAGCTTCTAGCAGTGTCCCACATTCAAGAGCAGTGGCTGGCCCATGTGTGTGTAACAACGTATTAGAAATCGAAACACTCCCGACTACTTCACAAGACTCTGAAATTAAAATAACATCTCCCTGTCAGAAGATTGGGCGACTGAAGAAATTTCGTAGGTGGATATGGAATCGCTTCTCCAACATCTGCTGCTTTCCCTGTGCACGAAGGAAAAAATGACAACATCCATTCTCCAAAAAAATGGCTCCCCTGGAAGAGGTAGTGAGAAAAACCCGATGAGAAGGTAAGCATGTTTGCCAGGTGGGGATGCATCTCAGCTCTGAATTTTATTGTCTCTGTTTTATTCATGTCTTCTTATTGGAAAAAAATCAAAAAGATGTATTTTTTGGAGTCTGTCGGGATGACAAGATTTCTTTCTTTCTCTTTTTTATTTGCAATTGATTTTCAGGTCTTTTAAAAAATAAACAAACTTATTTTTTTTAAAAAAAAGATAAATATACAGATTTTCAAAGCATTTGTGCATAAAACTATATGAAAATATTTTTTCAGTACTTAATTGATTTTTATAGGTTTGATAGTACTCTAAATTTACTAGTTATGATGAGCATAAAATACATATAAAATAAATGTAATATGGAAATGTCGAAGTTTTCTTGATATGTAAAGATTAAACATAATGATTTTTAAATACCAAGGATTGCCACAAGGCTGCATTCTTAGCTCTTGAATTATTAATGCTTTAGTGTCTAGAGGTTTACCACACTCTTAGAGGGTGTTATAAGCTTATTTTCAGAAATTATTTCTATCCCAGCTGGATTAAACCCTGATCCTTAACATCTGAGGAAAAAACCTTTTTGGAGAATGCCTAGGTGGGATCTAAGGCAACTGAACTAGCAGTAACCATCAAGTGTCTGTGGGTACAGCCAGGGTGAAAGGGGGCATGTATACCTGTTGTCTGTGGGGAAAATATACAGGAAGAGATAATGCTCGGAGTCCTAGTGCTTGAAATAGTGACAATGGTTGAGGTACAAGGTGGCCATATCAATGTCTTTCTATAATTCAATTGGACAAGCACAGTGTACTAAGCCCTGTGAATTCTCACATTGCTGCTATGTTTCTTACATTGGGTATCAGATGTGGATTCCAAGTTCTTATGTGTATTACATTCCTCAGAGATGAAATGGTTACAATGTCACCTTATTCTCCGCTGTGGCATTCATAGCCTAGGCATACAGCAGCATTCTAGTCTTTCAAACCATCTTGAAACCAGGGCTGACGAGCTTCCAGAGGATCTTCACAGCCAACAGGCTGAAGGCAACAGAACTTCAAACTGACTCTCCCAGCACACTCACCTCTCACATTCTACACTGTCCTTTCCTCCCATCACTTGCCCTGATACCAACAAGAAGAAATGTGCTCCCCATGAGCACAACAAATGCCTGCTCCAGAACACAGAAATGTGAAGCCTCCCGACACAGCAGCATTGTTGCTGGCTTACCTAAGCATTCAGTAAATGTGCTGTCTCAGGCAGCTACTCTGCAGGCCACACCACACTCAAAGTGGCATCTATTCAGATTCCTACACATGTGCACACCTAGGATGCACCTTCATGGTTTCTCACAATAACCAGGTGCCTTAGGTATCACTCTAAAGGTGCAGCAACATTTGAACTAGCCATCCTCCTGAGAGTCAACCCCAGAAGGATTGGGACATTGTATGTAGCTGACAGCAGTGCCATTGGCAGACATAGAAAGTGGGCTTCAGGTGTGAAAAAAAGAAAGTCCAGGCTTCTGTCTGCCTGACAGTGTTAAGAGTCTCGTTGCTGGGCTCAAGAACCACACACTGAGGTTTAGAAAACACAGAAAGACAGAGTGTTCCATGAGGGAGATCACTCAGCCTCTGTGACCTGCTTTCCTGTGGGTTTGATGGGAGTAGTTACACAGCACATCTTTTGCACTTTGCCCAGAGAAGCTGTAAATCTTTTGAATGATCCAAAAAGGCTTCTATTCCTAAGAATCTTGAAGATTTGCATCCTAACCACTGCTATCTTTCTAACACTAAGTCTTCTTCCAGCAGCAGCTGTGCTCCAGGTTCCTCCATCTCTGGCACCCCTGACTGCTCTAGCTGAGGCTTTCTGGGGACATAGGCTCCTTGAGATTGAGATACCTCTGGAGGCCAGTCATACCTACAAAGGGGCATGATTATACTGATCTGGCTATTTTTTTCTCCTTCACCTGCTATCCCATATCTCTGTAGAACAATTCATCTGGGACTTTGTTTTGTTTTGTTTTGTTTTGTTTTTTGAAGACCATACTTCATTGTCTGCTTTTATTTTTCTGTATAAAAACTATACCAGTATGATTCAGAAAGAGAAGAAAACAAATACACTTGACATTTAGTGTAGAAAAAAGTGAGGTACCGGGGGGTAAACCTATAAGGAGAAGTGAGGGATTGTCATTTAAGGCTGAAAATGATCTCTGTAAAAAGCTGGAGGACTCTGCACGGCCTCAGGAGTAGGCAGAGCCTGCCACTTCATCCAGGTCCTCCCACGGAAGTGTCTGGAAACTGAGGCAGGCAGCCCCTCTTCTCACTCCAGTCGCTTTCCTCCTTGTGCAGGTCTTGGTGCTGCAGGGATGCCTCGGAAGGCACAGACTTGCTTCTGTGGGTTAAAGGTCAACTTTTCCAGCAGCAGCTGTCCTCCAGATTCCTCCATGTCTGGCACCCCTGACTGTTCTGGACAAGGCTCTCTCAGGGCAAAGGATCCTTGAGGAAGAGATACCTCTGGAGGCCAGTCTTCTTCTTGAGGATATCAAATAAGTTCAAAGACTTTGCCCAACTGGTCAGCTTCAATTTCCACAGAAGAGAGGCTTCTTTTGAAACATCTCTCTGATGATACAGCCAATGATCCACATGCCTACAGGTGTTGCATAAGTAGACGGCAGAACTTCATGAGCCCAGCACCAGAGGATAACATCCACAGACACGAGGGCCATCTGGAAGCTGAACATTCTGGCTAGGCCAAAGTCAGCCATCTTGACTGTCCCATTACTTATCACTAGAATGTTCTCTGGCTTCGGGTCCAAGTGAACAATGCAGTTTGCATGAATATAATGGAGGCTACTTAGAAACTGGTGCATCAGATCTAAAGGTCTCAAATGGCAAGCATAGTGGCGTTGCTTTGTGCAGGTATGTCCTCATGTCCTGGTATATATGTTCAAATGCTAGGATGAACTTGATGTCCCCATCAGTTCAGGAAGTAGCACAGATATCAGTCAGCCATGCAACACTGGGATGTTCAAAGATCTTCATCATCTTTAACAAGGCTGCCTCATGAACGGTGCTGAGAGAAAGGACTTTCCCAGCTGCTGTTCCATTAGGAACTCTCAAATACTTGAAGGCCACACAGTGGCCACTGTGGGGATCTCAGGCTTAGTGTACCATCCCATAAGCACCAACACCAGACATGGGTACATATCAAATGGTCGCCATTCATGTAGAAGGGGATCTTAAGCTTGGCCAAGGGCAATGAAGGTGTGCTTTTATCTGGGCCTGGGAGCCAGTACCTGAGGCTTTGTACCCAGCTGAGATTTTTTTTTTAATAATGTAGGAAGCTCCCATGAGACTTCTGTGATAAGACTGCCCTCATCTGGAGCTACAATTCAAAAGGTGTTTATCAAAGCCTTTCCCTCTACATTGCTGAAAGAAACAGAGAGAACAGTGGGGTGTGTTTGGCTGTGGGGAAAGGTTTTTAACTTAAAACTCATGCATACAACCATCCTGAGGGAAGTCAAGTATAGTAACTGAAGGTAGAAATTTAGTAACAGAAACAACAATAGAGGCCGTGAAGGGTGCTCTCTATTGGCTTCTTTATGATTTCTGTGTCCTGTTTCCTACTCCCAGCTAAGCTCCAATCCATACTTTCCTAAACACTTACATTCAGTAAATAATGAGGAAAATGTACATCAGGTGGAGTCGAGAAAATAAATAGGGCATAATTTAAAATAAACAATGTATGACTTAAATTTGACCAAATTGTCAGAAAAGTATCCAACCCAGAGGGACAGAGGCAGTCCCTTACTGGCATGCATGCCAGGCACTTCAGGGTGTGAGCTCCTCCTCACTCTTGGAACAATGAAGAACTTGAACTTGTCTCCTTTCACCTTTTAACTCATGCATCTATTAGGAGGCTCAGCCACTTTCCCTCCCCCAATCAATTCTATTCTCCATTTGTTTCAGTTCTAGGACTTGTTGCTGCTGTCTTTATCTGAACATGGTGGTCATTAGAGTCATCCTGAACCAAATTCAGACAGGGAATAGAGGGTCTGGACTCTCTATATCCCAGAGTCAGCATGAGACAAAGACCATTGGCACAACTAAACTCTCCTCTCTCCATCCTAAAGTCCCGGGTGTTCCTTTAGGTTTCAGACACACAACATGCTGACATCCAGTAGTCAATGGACTTGACAATTTTTAGTAGTCACTGGCTGTCTCATGTGCAGTTTTTAGTCATTCTGAAAAAGGTAAAGGGTCCATTGCTTCTCTCATCTCTGAACTTGTCCCAGTTCCCTGTTCTCCTGAGCCCTTTGGCAGTTATCCTAGTTGTAATCTTCCAAGGAAAGTCACATTCAGTAGTATATTCTCAATAGGGATTATCCTGCCACTGTCCAATGTGTCCTGTGTTTAAGTCACCTCACATCCAATGCCTCTCTCTCCTTCAGTGTCTCCTCTGCAGATGATGGTGCTGTGCTACAGAAGCTTGTTCATGTGAGTCCAGGATGGTCATGGATTCCTGACTATGAGGGCTGTGGTTCATTGTTGCTAAGGATCACATCTCAAAATAACAACACTGAACTGGAAATACAAACTGAAATTCTGCTACGTGAGCAAGTTATGCAGAAAATAAGGAAGGATGTTTTACACAGGGACAAGTGTCCAAATGGAATCTATAGTGTTGATCTGGTGCCTGGAAGAGGAACAATGATCAAGTCTCTAATGGGCCACCTCAAAGTCTCCCTGCAGTTCAGAGGAACACCAAGGGCCCAATCTCTGTGGTTGTGATACCAGTGAGGAACATCTCCCAAGCCTTGACACCAGCATCTATAGATAAACAAAGGACTGGATTTCTACACTTTTGTTCTGCATGCTAAAACAGTAAAACAACAGGTATATAAGAAATGACATACAAGAACAGGGCCTCTTTGATAGCTGCCCAAACCATCTGATACACAGTCCTTCAATTCCTGTACCCCAAGAACAAGCAACTCTCATTCTCATAGAACACATAAGCTGGCCCTTGTTTCTCTTCCTTCCCCCATTTGTTCTTTCCATCAAGAGGAAGACATTTCCTTCCTGTGCTGACATGGTATTAGGATATGGTTCCCACAGACAACAGAAGCTCCTGAGAAATCTAATGCTTGTATGAGTGAACCTAGAGATGAAAGTGTGGATGGACATGTTCCCCTTCACTTCAAGCTGCAGTGATGTCACCATCTCACGCAGAAGTCCATGTCTTAGTGGAGTACCCGCTGACAAGGTTTTTCTGCCATTGAAACTCAGGTAATGATTGCTTTGTATCCATAGAGGAGACTTGGCCGTACAATTAGCTCCTGGCACTGAGGAGGCAGAAAGGATGATATACCTGTGACAGTGGAAGGCTGTATGCAAAAATTAATGTGAGGCCAATCTGGAAGCTACATGGTGCATCCCCTGATCTTTTCTTCAGTTTTTCATTGCAAGCTGGTGTTTTCCTAGTGACAGGACTGTTATCTCCCTGACACTCACCCAGCCCTCCTTCTCAGTCTTTAAAATTTGGACAATAGAGAAGGACCTCTACAGATGAGTCAGTGGGTGAAACCCTGACATCTGTCCCTGCATTTCCTAGCACTTCTTTCCTAAGTGTGGGATGTCTGCCAGAGCTAGGCTCTCAGTTCTTGCCTTGCAACCTGTTGAGTCACTTCCTGGACTGTGCCTACTCCAATCTTCCTCTAGCACCATGGAAGCCATTTTCATTTCACAGGTCTGACTTCATTCTTACCCACAAGGAGCAAGGGTGAAGACTGGCTCTGAGATGTGTTCCCAGCTTCTAGACTATTTGAAGTGGTGTGATCTCTTCTTTTGTCAGTTGCCATTCAATAACCAGAGTGAGGTGCAAGGATTTCACTACGTGCTAGATCCCAGGATCATCAGTGTGATACACATGCCTTGTCCGAGGGGCTGACAGATTAACAGAGCCCATTGCATCCAGGAAGATGAAGGTGGTGAGGTAAGTCCATATCAAAAGAGGTAAGAACAGTAATGAAAATGGAGTTAGCATCCTAGTCCTGGTGGTTGGGAAACAGTGTCCCTGAGAAGACAGCTCTGATTGGCTGAGCCTGCAGAGAAAGAAGGCATGAAACTGAGGACATTGAGAGCAACCATGTGGCACTCAGCCATCATGAACACGTGGAACTGAGGAGTGTTTGTGATACTGTGCACACCCTAAAGGGATTTACTCTATTTCATCTCTTGGTGAAATTGTGTTCTCTACACAGATCACAGGCCCTGGGAGAGTTTACTGTCACAACAAGCCAAAAGCATGAACTGTGCACTCCTCTTGTGCTGGTGATGGGAAAGTCAGAAGACGAGGAGGCCATCCTGACAGAGGGAAAATGTAAGGATGCTGTGTTCCTGCATGTGGTTCCGCCTTTTTCACATATTCATGTTGAGCTTCTAAGCAGGTAAGGGTGTAGATAAAAACTGTCACCAGAGGTAAACCTAGACCTTGGCTGTTCATCAGCCTTTGGTTTATTTATTTCCCATGCAGACTCTCAGTCCCCTTGAGCACAACAACTTACTCTCCCTGACTTTATTAACTATGGAAATAAGCGACTGTGTGGTACAGGTAGGTTGAGCTGCCTAAATCACGTATGCTTAGACCTTCTATCAATGCTATCTTTTCAGACATCTCCAGATAAGATCCTGACATTCAGTACAGCATTCAAGGGTCAAGGGGATCCCTGACCAAAGCAACACAGGCTGGAGCCAAATTGCTGATACTCTGCACTAATGTCCTTCCCTGTTTGTTACTGCCAAGGACAGTCTGAACTGAAAGTATGTACCTACTCTCTCAGTGAAGTCACAACCACTTGAAATCTGAATTTGAACTGGCTTTATAGCTAATACTGTTGACCCCAAAATCTAGTTCAATGTCTGAAAATATGAGTTTCCCATTTTCCAACCTGGAACATTCTGTCTCAGGGAAGACAGTGTTTACACGTGAAAGGAGAGACCTGGTGAGGAAGGACAGGTGCCATGTGGCTTTCTCACCATGGCTTCATCTTAACCTACGTCCCAACATTTCTTCATTCCCGGCCCAAGTAAGTAGTATTTCTAGGATGACTAGACCTCTGAAGTGCTGATAGGTCCTGAGGGATCACTGGGTGTCATGCCCCATGAGGAGACTCTTCAGGATCTTCTGTGAAGGCCTACTTCTCTTCATTCTTCAAACAGCATGTGGGATGAATGCTTCTCTTGAACACTTGATGCTCACTTGTCAGTTTGCAGATCACTTACAAAAAGTTTTCTCACTATGATTGTCTTCTAGATTCCAGCTTACTTTTCCATAGATGGTGTTTAGTGTGGTCACACTTGAAACTGACTAATGCAGTGCATTGACCAGCTAGACTTCTCTAATGCCTAGAGGCAGTGCATGATGGAGCCACAGGATAGAGTCATTTCTATTTCTCTCAGATTTTATTATCACTCATCTGCACAGAAAGAATATTCTGGGCTTCCATCCACAGTTTTCTAAATCTTTTCTGAATGGCATTAACCTAGAATTGACCTACATGTCTAGAAACATGGGAACATCCTATAATGTTCTTCCATATTCACAAACTCACTGCTGTCCTCTCCTTCTGAGCACTGAACCTCTGTGGTTATTGCTAGAGAACTTCCTTTGCTCTGCATATACTTTTTCTCTCCAGAGACTCAGTACAGTGTCAGGATGTCAGGAAGCAATGGGCAGAATCATGACTAAGGTACTGGGAACTCTGTCCTTCTCATCCCATTGTATTCCATTCTCTCGCTTCTCTTTTGCAGATCATGGGGCTTTCCCACAAGAAGTTGCCGAATGTGGCTACCTGGCAGGCCAACAAATACCCCTATCTGCCAGACCGGAAGCCACCATCAATGAGTCAAGCAACCTCATCTGCAACATCCCAAACATCTGTAGCATGAAAGTCTGGTAAATGCAGTATGGCCCTCTCCCTTATCTGGTTGCCACCATCAAGTATCAAGTAGCCATTTATTTCAATGTGTAAACCTTGAACTCCTCTACAGATTGGGGTTTGGAAAAGGGTTATGTGCAGATGTTATGGTGGTTCATGTCATTGGTTATTTCTTAAATGTGAGAAATCTGGGTATCCACCAGTTACTGAGTGCTTTCTTTCCTTGTTCTTCACCCGTGTTTCACCAATTATGTTGCTCACTAATTTTATGTCAGTGAAATGGTGGCACAATGTTTGCCTCTCAATATGATTGGTATTTCCTGGCAGGTCATTAGTGGATGGGTTTTAAGTGTCTCTGAAATCTACTCTTTGCTGTAATTCGACATACAGCACACACAGAAAGACGTTTTTCTGATGCTTGACAGAACTCTTTGAGGGAGAGTCTTAGATTATGAGTGGGAATCAGAAAATTGGAGTGAGGCAATATGCACCTGGTCCCACTCCTCATGACTAGGGAGCCACATTTTAATAACTTTGACTGAAAAGTGAACCACCAGATGCCTTCCACTGTTGTCTGTGGATTGCTTTAGAATCATGGAGACTATCTGAAACAAAACCTTTTAGTGCAATTTCCAGGTGACTTGACATGTCCAGATTTTACTGCATTAACTCAGTGAAACCGAGGCATACATACAAAGGGGCTACCTATGTCATATCCACAGTAAACCTCGGAGAGAGATAAATGCATGCATGTAAAATTGCAGGCTTGTGCTCATCTAAAGCTCTTTGCATTTATGTGTTCTGTACCCAAGCCTATGGAAGGCAATGGCAAAGTTGTTGTTTTCTTCCCATATCAAATAAGATAATCAAACAGATCCTCTATAGATATGCTCACAAGAGAACTTCATCTACAGGATTTCTCTGTGAAGATCCCCCCTCCAGGTCACTTCTCCTGCTCTATTGAGAGTTATATGAGCAAAATGTGATCCCAGTGGCAAGTACAGCTCCCAACACTGAGAACTATCAGACTCAACACTAAAGGCATCAGATTCTGATTTTATCTAGACACAAAGACAACATCTTAAACTGTGAACTCCTTGGCCTGCTCAGTTTCTCCCCACATTACACATATCTCTGTTTTCATTCAGCCAAAAGCTCATCACTGGGATGTCTCTACAATGACCTCGACTAATTCTTTCTATACATAGATTAAGATTTCATATCAAGCTTCTTTGCCTCAAGGTTGATCCTTTTGCTATTTTTTTCTGCTAGGTCCTTTTCCAATTATGGAGTCCCTCCTTCCACAAAAGGTAACAAAGTGGTCAGCCTTTCATGCCATTTCTTATTAGTCTGTGCCTCTTTGAGTAGAACCAGTTCAGTATTGCTAGGTATGTATGATGCTTACAGAACTTACCCTAATCTGAACATATTATATGGGCACTGAGAACATCTAACCTTGCTAAGAATTTTAATTGTTTACTTATTTTTCTCACTTAGTTTTCATTGTCTATTCTTTATACTGTGTCTATCTGTCTGTCTGTTTCTCTGTTTCTACATCTATCTGTTATTTCAGTTTGGTTTCTATCTCTACATTTGTTTCTAACTCTCTCTTTTTCTCTTCTGTCTCTTAGCTTTTTTTATTCCTTTTGTCTGTGTGTGTCTTTCTTTCTGTATCACTAAAAATCTCCATTTCTATCTGTTTCTATTTCTTTCTGAATCTTTTCCTCTCTGTGTGTTTGTGTTTGGTGTGTGACTCTGTGTTTCTCTATGTCTGTGTGAATTGGGGGATAGCTTATTTATTTCCAGGGTGGCCTGTGAAGACAGACAATAACTCTACTGCGGTATTTCTCAAACCCTTTATAGGTCACAGGGATTGAACCTTATTGTGAATTCTTGGAAAAGTTTTTCTAAGGGAAGAAAATGAAGAATCTGTGACTGTGCCATTACATGCTGGGGAAATAATTGTGGGAGTCTCGGCCTTCACCCACACCTGTGCTGTTCTTCCTTGGAATCCAGTCAGGACAATGGGGTCTATTATTTCCCACATAATTGTCTTGGTTGTTTATTTCGGAATCCCCACACTCTCAGCTTAGTTCTCTAACATTAAGTCTTACTGGATCTTAGCATTCTACTTTATTTTCCCTGTCCTTTCTGCCTATATTTATTTTATCAGAATTTTCTATGGGTAAAACAGTTCATCTGTAACACTTAAAAATGGGAAATCCAACATCAGGGACACAGAGCCCATACACAAGGTGCTCATATTTAACTACTAGAAATCCAAGCCAGTAAACTTAATCTTGACTCAGTGGTGAAAATGAACTTAAAACTTGAACAGCCCTACAATATTGTAGTTCCTGATGTCAGAGTTCCTAGCTTCACAGTTGAAACTTTTCTATTCCTTTCTAGTTAGTGTCAACAAAACTTCTGCAGAAGCTGGGGATCCAGAAAGCTAGGGGAGGGCGTTTGTGCAGGATGTTGACCCATCATGGGTCATGGTTATGCCTTCCACCTCCACCTTCAACATTAAATATACCTTATCTCCCCAAAGGCCACGCCTGCCTAAGTATCCTGAACTAAGTGAGGAAGATGGAGTGAACGTCAAATGAGTGAAGGTCAAGGTCTGGCTGTTATCACAGAATCTACATTATACTGTGGAAGCTCTGAAAAACGGCCCTGTACTCCATGGGATCTTCATTGGCTGTTGATAAAGAACAACCTCTTAATGGAATAATGTGCCTCTGCCATGATGAAAACCATGTAGACAGTGAGTCTACAGAAGAAAATAGGACTGAAGTCTACCAATAAATAGTTCCAAATCTATCTTCTATGGATCACTAAAACATAAGCACCATGCTACCTCCCTGAAGATGAGTCAAGATGTTGCAGTTAGCGTGGCTTATGACATGAGGTACTCAGAAGCTCACCACAGATCTCAAATACAAATTTAGATTACCCTTCATATGTGATACCCATAAATACAGAAGGGAAACTTATTACAGCCTTCATCTGGTAGATGCAGGTAAGAGGATTACCATAGATAACCTAGATTTCCATGCTCAGACATTGAGACTGCAAACAACTATGAGAGGTAAGGGCACAAAGTAGAGCAGAGTCCTGCATCTCATACCACACATAGCTGATGTTCCGGGGTTCTGTTCTCAGAGGGCATCTTTGGAAAATGTCTATTTCTTGTAAAACTCTCAGGTCTCTGAACCTAGAGCAGAAGCTTTGTTCATACCATATCCTAAAGCAAGTGAGGTTGGAAACATAGATGCACATGACAAGTCCTACCACTCTCACCAAAGCTGCTGTAAGGGATGTTTCTCATACATCTCTATCAAATGCCATCCAGGTATGATTTCTTGCTAGAATAACATCCCAATGATACAAAATTGGCAATATATGGAAGGACAGGATATTTATTGTGTCTTTGTATATGTACCCATCTCTGTACATGACTGAGATCATAAAACTATGTCATTTGAGAAAAAAGAAAGCCGGGTAGAGTAAGGTCTCTCCTGAGGACAACTGCCTTGACAACACAGAATCTCATCAAGGCTCACAGGAAAGACACACATATGAAGACCTGTTTGTCATGAGACAGACTCAAGATCTATCCCCCCCCCCCTTGCTTTCTTTGTTAAACAACTCTCACACTCCAACAAACCTGGCTCAGTATTTCTCACAGACATCACCTTGGCACACCATCTGAATGTCATTCAATTGAAATCTCTCCCTTTGTGTGACATGGAAAGGTCTTAGTCATGTCCAGTGTCATAACAATTCTTGAGTAATCCTGTTTTAATGCACATTTAGACCTGTCAGAGCAGGCTTTGCTCTTGTGTAACCTGGGCAGATGTTGGCCATGTCCACTGTTTCTGCAGCTCTATAATGAGGCAACATCACAATGAGGCCTGTCACAGCAGGCTTTAATGTGAGCCATGTGGGCATCTTTATCACCTCATGTCTCACCCCCAAACTACACAGAGAACTTAAACCATCACTCAATTCTCTATGGTCTATGTGAAGAGCTGACATTTTCAAGAATTTCAGAGGTGAAGATCTTGCCTTGTTCATCTTTATAGAATTTTAGCTATTCAGACCCACATACAGGGAAACCACGACTGGAAGACTTGTGAGCACCATATCCTCTAGAAACATGAAGCAATGGCATTGGGATTCCTCTAAAGTTTCAGTGACCCATACTCTCATAGCAGAGTGTTGTGTTTTTTAAATCTTAGGGAAGAGATGGTCTCTTTTTCCCACAGATATGAGCTGGTTCACTACTGCTCATACTGGGAGATGAGCATGATCAATCATAAGATATTCTACTTCTTCTTTCCCAACATGGAGCCGTAGATCACCTCTCTGATTCTTTCTGCTCTCTTGAAATCCTAGAATACTCTGAATTTAAGATAGAGAGATCATTGGTTTAGAGGCAGATGCTGTTTATGATGCAGAACTGCATCCACTTACTGCATATTCTTGCCAGACACCAAAAATGCTCTCTAGATTCACAAAATGCTATAGTGTTTCTAAGATTTCATAGTCTCTAGGGGGAAGTAAATCTGGCTTGTTATTAACAGTTCTTGTGGAGGATGTCACCTGAAGAGCCATGTGCTTTTATTATTGTCATTGTATGCTTTTACTATTTGTTTGATTCATGTGAACAGCCATGAAGATCAACTTAAAACCCTACCGAAAACATGAATTTAGGAAAGTGTCATTTTTGTTTCCCCAAGGTATTATGACCCCAAGCCCTGCTCTGCTGAGAAATTACCTTATCCCTAAAACTTGCTCTGATTTTTTTGTACTTGCTCACTTGCATCTTGTTCATCTTTCCTAGAGATGTTTCCTTTTGGTTTCTAACAATTTAACTGGTGCATTTATGTGACAGGCTTTCTAATTTTTCTCAGTTGCTTGTTGTGTAGACCGTTTCCCTTGTCTTGTCTGATATACAGTTAACATCATGAGACAGCTTCAAATGTGTGATGCTGAAGATTTTTCTTGAAGTTTGAAGAACTCACTTGGTACTGGGAAGCCTAGACTTTTCTTAGCAAAAGACTATACTTGTGGCTAGACTTCCAGTGTCCAAAGAATTTCACTTCAGGATTTCAGTTTACAAATGACTAAAAGAAAATTCTAATAGCATCTACAATTTCCACAAATATGATAAAGCAGATGCTACTACAATATGTTATGAATAACAATTTTCTTCTAGCTAACTTATCATCTTTTAGGCATTTAGCTTCCTTTTCTGTCATGCATGTTTGCTGCCTCTTACTCTATACCTTGCTCTGTTCTTTGCAGAACCAGCCTTCCCCAACAATCTGGGACATTTCGATTGTATGATGTTGCGATGAGTGGTCTGCTGGCATATCCCCAAAATAGAAGCTGAGTAAGTTGTGGGGTTTTCCTTAGTTTAAGGTACCTGAGAAGAGTAAGGCAGAACATGTATACACGATCTGTAAAAAGTGGTCATGCTTTATCCATACACTGCTCTACTATGGAAGACAGCAAAGAATAAGAACTTGACACTTAGCTTGCTTGCTCCTCATTGAACACTCACATCTTTTCAACTAGCACCATATTGTTTTTTGCTGGTCAAAGGCACAATCTAGTGAATAAGTTTCTCTCTACTTCTTGGTAGATAAGTTAGGAAGCTCAATATATACTGTTTTATCAACCCTGCTGTGTCTCCATTTTAAGCCCTGCTTTTGGTATAACCAGGTCATGTGATCTCTCCAGAGTTCATGCCAATATTTATCATCATAAATGAACATTCCATCAAGCCCTGACCATTCTGGGATTGCAGTGACAACTGTAGGCCCATGTAAGCCAGTTATGGTGGAGGGTAGAGGTCTGTAAGTCTCTGGAGCAATGAGTATCTGCATGTCCATGATGAGTAGATTCCAGAAAACTTTCATCAAGTTGTAGTGAAATGTTCTCCACACTTGCACTATTAAGTAAGTGTTCTTAATGGTTCTTAGACATCCCATTTGCATAAAGGAGGTAAGAAATCTACTTGAAATCTTTTGGGGCATTTAGACCCTCCTTGTGTCTTTAACAACATAGCTGTCTGCAGGACATGTCTGGAGGATGGCATATCTGCAATGTCTCACCATTTCTACATGATGCTTCCCTGACACTAGGAAATGAAAAAAAACACATTCACATTAAAAGTAAGTATCTGTTGTATTAAGTTTTGTCTGTGCTCAGTACAATGGGAACTCATCAGAAGTAAAATTTGTATGTTTTTGCAGCAATGCAGGAAGAATCTTTGGACATCAACTACACCCCAGGATGTGTTATATTTGGGTTCCAGCCTGTTACCTTTTGATTCTCCAAAAAAAAAAAAAAAAAAAAAAAAACAGTCTTTTTCTGGGTTTTCTGAAGTATCTACATGTGAGTCTCTTTGCTTGTGTTCGGTACACAGGTGATGTTTTATGTAACTCGGCATATTATCCCTGAAGCTATGCTTGTGTTTGTCTCTCTCCCTTGAAATAGTCAGGATGTTCACATTCTCTATGGTTCCTTACCCCATTCTTGAAGCTCTCCCACACCTGCTTCCCAGTCATTGTCTGACCACATTAGACTTTTGGTGTGTCCATGAGAACACACCCCTGTCTGGATGTTTCCAATCTTAGACCCATGGTATGGAGGAAAACAAAGGCCTGGAGATTTCATGCTCTTTCCCATTACAGGCTGTGAAGAACAAGAGCATGTAGACAACACCAGAACTTCTGTCACTTTCCGCAGGTCATCTGGGTTGCCTCCTGAGTAGCTTTATGGAAGAAGTCAACTTTTCCCAAAAAAATCCTGACTGACATAGGGCAGACATGACCCACAAGCTCCCATCTCAGTCTCCTTCAGTACTTGTGCATCTCCTTGTCTAACACTTCAGAGATATTCTAATTATTCTGAAATTACAACTAGCTCAGACATTAGCTTAGAGGGAGAAGTATAGATGTGAGTGAGGATTTTCTTATGCACTGGTACAGTTCTAGAAAGTCTAGTGGTGCACAAACTTGTGGGAAAGAGCTGGAACATATCTTCTGCAAGAAAATCATTTTTTCCTCAATTTACAGGAGCTTCTTCATTTTGTTCAGCATATTCAGCCTCTTCATACTGAACCCAAAGTAATAGCTGATGTGGCCAAGCTTAGAAGATGAACTACAGCCAAGAAACCTGGTGACCATAAGAACAAAGCATATCTTTGGGAAATATTTTAAAAGCATTTATGCACAGGATAAAATTGCAGGGACAAAAATCTCATCAGGCATGTAGTATAAAAAGGCTGACAGTCTCAGGTCTGAGGACACCTTCAATTCCTATAAGAGGGAGAATTCTCTTCTCCACAGAAGAAGCCTCTTGAGGATTCTGTAGAAACCAGGCCTCCAACTGTGAAACTTGTGTTTTTTGGATACTACTTTCAGGACTCTTGTGTGCAGGTATCCACACTCCTGCTCTTATACCTCATTTGATAGTACTTTTCCTGTTCTGACATTGGAAGTGTCTTGTGCTGATGGTATCAAACCTGACACATGAGACAGAAATTCTTTTACCCCTTTAAGGGGCTGGAAATGGGCTGTACACACAGTTGATATTAAAAATGCATTTTGTTCTTTGAGCTTGTTGACACTTTTCACACTTGCTTGACTGGGAACAAGGCTCAGAGTGTGATATTTTCAAGATTCACCACAATGAATTTCATAATCTCACACCTAAAATAGGGTAGATACCACACTGGAGTGAATCCAAGGACAAGTTGTCTGACAAGGGAATTTTACAGAATTAATTATAGGCCCTGGATTTAGAAATACTAAACTTACAGAGAATTGTTGGGAGATTCCAAATTTATAAATTAGAGGATACCATTAAAAATGAACCATGTCAGACTTATATAGGCACATTAATGCCTCTTTAACCCATAGTGCTGTGATTGTCATGCTCTCTGTCAACCAAATAAAGTCTCCATCTAGAGAATGACAGTGCATGACAGCAGAGCAGTACATTGAGGGTACTGCAGTGGGTCCAGGAGATACTGCATCACTCCATCCACCACATCTAGGATGAAATCAATAGGAAAATGGGAGGGATTGTGTGAGGGTGAGATCTGTGTGCCAAATGCAGCCTAGGTGTCATATCCCAAGTTTGGAAGAGCACTTCTGCCCCTGTATAGAGGTTCAGTTCCACAGTGTTACCAAGGACAGTACAGTCAATGGCTGCCCCATGAAGGACCTTTACCTGTCTTCTTAAATTATAACAGAACAAAGAATAGATAGCTTGCCAGCACAGGAAGTGGCACAGGGCTGGCACAGGGGGATCTCTGGAAGGGGCAGGACTGGTTAAGTGTACAGGAGAGCTGACAGGACAGGAGAAGTGTAGGGCACACATTGAGATCATGTGCCAGGGAGCATGAGCTATGTAGCCACACAGCTGAATAGATGGGCTTTTGCTCAGACTAAACAGAAATGTGGCATGGCAGACTGAGCCTCCATTGGTACCTATGGTTCCAGCTGCATCTCTCACTTGCAATTCACAAGCATTAGGCAGCTCTGTGATTGGCTGCCAGCATCACGTTCTTCCCTTTGAAGCCAGGGCATGCAAGAATCTATTCTCCTACCTATGAGCTGGACATAGTGTGTCAGGGGAATATCTTAACCTTGGAGTTTCTGCTCTTGGAAGACAAACCTGTCAGTGCAGCAGTCCTATTAAGGATGATACTCTGGGAGTCAACAGTGCCATGCCTCTTACTCAACCATTCTTCCTGGCTATTACATGATTAGTCACTTTTCCTCTGGTGTTGGAGAGCAGCAGGTAGCTAAGCAAGGACCTCAAAGTCATACTAAGTCTACATCCTGATTTCATACCCTGAGAGGTACTAAGATTGACCTGAGACCACCTTGAGAACACACACTTTGGAGTGAGCATGGAGACACACATATAGGAATAAGAGAAAAGACTGAAGCAGCCAAAGGGTTTTGCAACCACATAGAAGAACAAAATCAACCACAGAGGCCCTCATAATCTTTTAGAAACTCAAACACCAAACAATGAGCACATATGCAGGGACTTAAGACTTCAGCCACTTATGCAGCAGACGATGCCCTGTCTGGCAGCCATAGTAGTAGAAGCCTTTGGTCCTGTGTATGCTGATACCCCAGTGTAGGGGAATACTAGGGTGATGAGGTGTGAGTTTGTGGATGGGAATGGGAACATCTTATAGTGGCAGGAGGACTGGAGAAAAAGAAAGGAGGAATGAGGATAACATATGAAATGTAAATATATAAAATATCCAATAAAAAAAATGTGGGCCCTAATGAGAAGAATTGGACAGACAGCAAATTTCTCCTGTGAAGGCCTGCTGTGGGCTTATGGTTGATGTGGGAATGTGGCATCCTAGAGACTCATCTCTGGGGACTTGGCAGCCCTATTGCAGTTCAGGAAAGCTGCAGTAACATCTGCTTTTATCTCATAAAGTAGAGGAAGACTTAGCACAAGTGGAGCAGAAAGCTAGAATTAAATTTGGACACATAGGTGTTCCTTCCACAACAGAAATCATAAATGTCTCTAAGCAAAGATGCCATCAAGCTTTTGGATTCTGTGCCTATCATGGCCACTAGCCATTTCATGCAGTCAGATGAGAAGCTCATTGATGAGAAGGGAGCTGTGAGGCCCGGGAGCTGCTCAGGCCTACATATCAGGGACCACATCTATCAACCATGCTTCCTAATCAACTCATAAGGGTGCTATGTAACCCTGTTCCTGCAGTGCTCCATTGAGATGCCCCCTGTTAGTGATGCTTGGAAAGAAATTAAGGAGAAGCTAGGGAGAGCATTGATGATAAGGGTGACGCGCCTGAAAATAAACTGAGTCCCATTGGATGTCTGCACTGAAGCAGGTGCAGAAATACTGGAGACCTGGCATGATTCTAGATATTGTCAGCTCACTGTTGTGACTCAGCAGTCAGAGCTGGAAGGACACTCTGAAGGAGATCAAGGTGGCAGTGGTCAGGATGGCACCCATGGTGCTTTCATGGGAGAGCAGGCTAGAAGCAGGAACTTCCAGGAACAGGGTCAGGGACAGTGAGGTGGCTGTAAGAACTTTAGGAAACAGCCACCAGGTGGTTGCACGAAAAGAACAAATCCCCAAACAATGGCCAGAAGCTGAGTTTTAGTAAACCCTTTGGTCAGTGGGTAGAGGAAAAAGGGAAATCTTCCCACAGTGGACTCCATGGCACTTCCTGATGTCAATTCCCACAGGACTTCCCTTCTTTTTGATAGTTTCTCTTCCCTGCTTCCTCAGAGAGAGGCTTCTGAACTGTCCAACACACAATCATAAACCGTCTTCATTTTGGAAAGGAATAAGAAATCATTGTACCATTTTCCGACATACTTCTATATTTACGAGGAAAACCAACCATAAATCTGCCAAAACAAACAAACAAACAAACAAGCAAACACCAAGTAGAAGGCTATTGTTGCCCATCCACTGTTTTAAAGAACAAGGGCTCTTCTCAGTCTGCTTAGTGAAAAAGAAAATGACTCACATTGAGAGAAATCAAGACTAGTAGATGGTTTTTGTAAACTTGTCACAAAAGAAGAAAGGACAGAAAAAAAACTCAACAAATAAATTACCTCTACTCTTTGTCCTTTGGTCATATCTATGGGCTCTTTTCCTGACCGTTGATGAGGTAGGTCCTTATAGAACATTGTGGGTAGCAGCAACGTTAAGCAGTGGTTCTTGGTCATATAAGAAGTCAAGCTAAATGAAACCAGAGAGAAAATGCAGATGAGAAAATTTCTTACATGTTTCTTGCCTTCCTTTCTGCTTGACTTTTTACTCAGTGTAGGGTTTTGTGATGCTTTTAAAACTCAACCAACCATTTCTCCCCTAACATGGTTTTGGCCATGTCATTGATCACAGGCATAGTGTACAAACAAGGAAAACAAACAGCTGAATGGCACTCCCTCTGTCCATGAATTCTTGCAGGATATTTGATTAGACACTGAAATCAGAGGTTGTAATATTTCCTGGTAAAACATTTTCCTAGTACTGATATGATTAACCTCTAATACATATCTTTAATCCCAAAAGACAAAGGTAATGTTGTAGAAGGTAGCACTAAGCTTGAAAGTTATATATAGCTGAGTAGCAGAAAAAGTGATGATTCAGAGAAGCATTTGACAGAATAGGATATGACACATTCTCATAAGAATAAAGGGAGGACTACTTAATAGAGAGCAGTGAATAGCTAGAAAAGAAAAGGAATCAGGTTTACTGAGAGATTTAGAGAGATCAGAGAGAACGATGAAGGGGTGAGTTTATGACAAAGTAAGTCTCAGAGGTGAAAAATATTCTAGGCCTTGATAAGATCATATGAAGGGTACAACCTTCTCATACAAGGTTTATGTTACCACAAGGAGGCAGTAAGCCTGAGAGACTACATTTACACTAAGAGAATAAGCAAGAGATTTGCAAGAGAGAAACAACTAAACACCCTAGTCCATTGCTTGATAGGTCCTGTCTCTGAAGAAGAATATGACCAGAACCAGGGTTGGGGAACAAGATAGAGTGTTTGTTCTATTTTGGTCCCTCAGTCTCCACCAGGGCTTATGAGCTGGTTTATGTTTGTCTCAAAGACAGAATGATATCTGGTTCAGAATGAGATCTGTCCCACAAATGGAGGAGTGTCTCAGAAAGTAAGAGACAGAAATAACTGGAGAACCCCCAATGCAGGACAGAGGCTCAAGCAGTTCTCTAGGTGGTATCCTCATATTCCCTGAAAAACTGACTTAATGGCAATCATCTCACAAGTTTACACGGGAGTTCTAAAACTCCATTCTCCTATCTGAAAGGGGTCAACTCAGTGGTTTTGCAAAACGCCCTGTGGTGAAGATGCAGCACAGGAGACTGGAGGGGAGTCCAAGGACACCTCAGTGTTTCTCCGAAGATGAGTATGTTCATTCCAAAGATAATCTAGAAGACTCATTTCATTTCTAGCTTTCAAATCCAATGAGGTCCTTTAATGCACATTAGAAGCAAGACTCTGGACCAGAACAAATAGTTACTGGTTCAGGTTAGAGAGGGCCAAGGTCTCCACATTCCATGGATTTTCTTACTCCAGATCACAGATTCAGAAGCCTGTGAATATAGCTTTGACAAAGCTTATTTGTAGACAGACCCTCCGCATACTCTGTACACACATCACCTGACAATATACAGCTTATGTTCTATTGGCTGAGGCAGGAAATTGAAGGGAGAAACACTAGCAAGTGAGATGAATGAATGAATCCTGGAAAAGAGGCAAGAACACTATTTTGACTC
This sequence comes from Micromys minutus, assembly GCF_963924665.1. Taxonomy (NCBI): domain Eukaryota; kingdom Metazoa; phylum Chordata; class Mammalia; order Rodentia; family Muridae; genus Micromys; species Micromys minutus. The sequence continues at coordinate 292,354 of NW_027667989.1, read as the reverse complement.
TGAAATCTAGGCAAGTCAGACTCATCAGACTGAGGACAGGTAACCAAAACTGTGTCAGATATTGACTAGAATAAAGAAGTTATATGAGTTATTAACTAATCTGTGAATAAGCAAGTGCTTATAGGATGAACATTTAAGTTATTAAGTCTAAGAGTTGTTATTCTGGAACAATGAGACTGGGTAAAAGCAGTAATCACCAATAGCACTGAATGTGAAGCAAGAATCCAGCCTTAGGGCTTGAGAACTCTTGGATAGAAGTCAGTTTCCTAGAAAAGACGCAGGGAACCAGAAACAGGCATTGGAAAAGGCTGCTCTAAAACAAACAAACAAACATAGTAATAAACTGAAGAGGACAAAATAAGGGTTCTTCTACTGGACCCTCAGTGTACCTCCCAAGAGCTGCTCCTCTAACTGGAGGCTCATGAGCCAAAAGAGCTGGAGGGTGCAGAGCTGACCAAAGCTCTCTCTCTGGCTACAGCTTTAATGCACTTCCCTGGTGCAGCAGAGGAGCTGAGATGCCCGGGCCTGACAGAAACCAGCACTTGCCTGTGACAAGAGCCTGCTTTGGCCCCTAGAAAAAACAACGCAGTGGCATTCTGAGAGCCTGGTCTACCTTCCCAGACTGAGCAGCAGATGCAGGGCAAAGAGAAGCTCTAGCCCAGAAACCTGCAAGGACAGCCTGCTAGACGAAGCACAAAGTTGGAAGATAAATGCCATAGACATGTGCTGGCCCTGGAAGCCTGCAAAGACAGAAAAAAAAATTGAAAACTGTCACTGAGATGTGGTGGCACTGATAAGCCCCAACCTGAAAACAATAAAAAAGACGAACCTGCGTATAAAAAAAATCTTAGAAATAAATAATATAATCATGTCTCCAAGGGAAAGAGAGTATAATGAAATTATTTTTGCATTAAGAAATGGAGAGATCGAGAAGTGCACAGATTACTATCACTGATGGAAGCAGCCTCACTACAGAAGTGGCCCAGCCACCTTTCTTAGCCTAGAGGCATCAGGGACACCCCTGCCCCAGGAGTCACCTCCTTCTGCTCCATTTAGCCTCCCTGCCCTTACCACTGCCTTGTCAGGTTTTCCTGCCTCCTCTTCCCCAGTGACCCTGCCCCTTCCCGAAGGCAACCGCCCCCTTCTTCTACAGCCCAGCGCCCCAAAAAATCCTCCTGACGCAAAGGTGGTTGTAGTGCCTTCTACCTGGTGCCACCCACAGCCTCCGCCTCAGTGCTGGCCCTTCCCAGTGTCCGATGCCATCCAGTATCCATGGCCACAGCCTCCAGACCCTGTGCTGCCAGGAGCCTGTGCAGGGCCCAGGCGCCTGCGCCGCCCTATGAACGCTGGGATTGGGCCCTGCTGCGCCTGCGCTGTAGGCAGTGGCTGTAGGCAGTGTTCTGGAACCCTGTGGCCAGGCCACCCCAAGACCCTGCACACACTCACGGGGCCCAGCCTGCGAGAAGTGCATTTGTGGTTGTGTGCTACTGTGCACCTGGTGTGGAGGCTACACATCCTGGGGCAGTCCATGTGCCAGGCTGAGGACAAAGGAGATACCTGGGCCTCCCTGCACGCTCAGGTATCACCACTTTGAGTGGAGGAGCTACAGGAGCAGCTGCAGTCACTGGCCCAGGCTGACCATGTGCCTGAGGTCAGATGGAGGCTGGGGAGGGTCGGTCACCACATTCTGCGACTTCATGAGAGGCCCAGGAACAAGCAACTGATCCAGTGTTACTGCTTATAAATGCTTGACCCTACTGAACATTCTTTCTTTCCTTCACACCACTCAGCGCTCTGCGTGCTCACCCTGCTGGCTTTCCATATACTCAACCACAGCTGGAGAAGGAACTAAAGGCACACTACCCTGGCCACATTTCCAGAGGGCCCAGTGGTAGGAAGTGGTCATGTTTCACTTGGGATTGCAGGGCTGTCCTCTGTGCAGGTCAGATGCATTGGAGGGTAGATGAGGCACGGGTTGACAGTGGCTCTGAGCAGAGTCCAGTCTGTCTTCGATTTTAAGGGGAACAAAGTAAAGGGTGGCTTTATTTCCTTCTCAAAAGCTTGGCAATGCTGGTGGACCTTGAAAATGAAAAAATAAAAAGAACGGTCATTTTTCTTCTCAAGCATATATGAATGAGATGTTTCTATCATCCTTTCTGATACATCTCTTCTTGTCTTCAGCCAGCTCCTTACACAGTGCCTTCACCCCAGAATCTCTTGACACTTGACTCCAGAATCACACCCCAGCTATGGCTTTTGCTGTCTCTCTCTCTAACTTCCCGGGGTCCCTAGTGTCCATCCTTGCCTTTTTCAGTTAATAATAATAATATATTTAATATAATATTTAATATTTTTATAGTTCATTCGTTATCCCCCTTGTTCTGCGCTCTGTCAGTTCCTCATCCTAATTTTCCTCTCCCATCTCCAAAGTGATATTCTCACCCCTTCCCACACATACAACTCACCAAGCCTCTCCACTCCCTGGGGCCTAAAGTCTCTCACTGAGATCAGACAAGACAGTCCTCTGCTGTGTATATGTTACAGGCCTAGATTATGCTGCCTGGTTGGTGGCTCAGTGTCTGAGAGATCTCAGTGATTAGGTTTTGTTGAGAATCCTGGTATTCCTGTGAAGTCGCTCCCTCCTCAACTTCTTCCATCCTTTCCCTAATTCAACCACAGAGGTCCCAACTTCAGGCTACTGGTTGTGTGTAAGTATCAGCTTCTGTACTAGTCAGCTGTTAGTTGTGCCTCTCAGAGGGCAGCCATGCTAAGCTCCCGTCTGTAAGCACACCATAGCGTCAGCATAGTGTCAGGCCTTGAAACCTCCCCTTGAGATGGATCTTAATTTGGGTCAGTGTTGGGCCACCTTTCCCTCAGTCTCTTCTCCATTTTTGTCACTGCAGTTTTTTTGTTTGTTTGTTTCTTACCTGTGAGCTACTGTGTATTAATAGTGAGTAATGGAATATACTTTCCTGTCCTAGTCTGTAAACATTCAGAACATTGCTCAGCAGGAGAGCATCATGGAGACAAGTGGAGCCCTGCTTGGCCCTGGAAAATGTATGTCAAGGAGTCATTAACAGGCAATGAGGTGGGGTAGCTGGTAGGGAATGGGAGAATCTTCATGGAAGCAAGGAGAGTGGGGAGGGGAATAGGAGAGAGGAAGGGGATAACATTTGAAATGTAAATACATAGAATATCTAAGTAATTGATTTTGAAAAGAAAGAAAAAGAATAATCTCTACCTGATCAAACCCTGATTATGTCTTCTATCCAGAAATTTCTTTTTTTCTTTAAGCAGCAAGACAACCTTGGGGTCTGAACCTCTTTCACTTTATAACTTTCCTTTACATATCTAGTGACCAGCTCTGTTATTTTGCAACTTCCTTTGATCGTCTTTCTCCACTACACATGCACTAGCTTTTTAAAATTCTTTGTGATGTTGTCAGTTAAGTATTCTGACCAATATGGAGCTGAATTTGGAAGACATCAGTCATAATAACTATATTTTTACCACAATTTACCAGTGTGACCTCATTAGCAACAACCTTTTCTTTTCAACTTGTCTCAACATAATGAGGTTATTAATTAAAAAAAGAGGTATAAGTGTTCTTGCTTTCCCTTATTACCATCTGGAGAGAGGGTCGGTCCCTTTGTCACAGTTCCTGATAAATTGCTCTAGGGTGATACATTTAGATCTTTACAAAATGATATTTTCCTTCACTAAAAACTTGTTCTCTTTTAAATATTTTTAGGACCCAATATTGATAACTTTTATGCTGCTGTGCAAAAACACCACAACCAAAAGTGGCTCATAGAAGAAACAGTTCATTCTGACTCATCGTTACAGAGGAATAAAAGTCTGTTATGCAAGAAGTCCATGCAAGGGAGACTTGGCAGTAGGCAGGCCTGATGGTCAGAGAAAGAAGCTAAAAGCTCAATGTTCCATTGAAAGCACGAATTAGAGAGAGAAAACTGGAGATCATGTGAGGCCTTGAACTCACAAAGACCACATGTGTTGACAGACTATGGTTAGCAAGGCCACACCTCCTAAGCCTCCCCAAACATTGCTAACAACTGGGAAACAACTGTTTAAGTATTGAGCCGGTGAGCCTCAATCTCATGAAAAGCACTTCAGTTCCCACAATATTCAAGCATTAATGTGGCCTCACACAGCCTCAGAAGAAGCAGTAGAGGGTAAATGGTCAGATGCATAGTCCCTTAGAGCACACTTTCGAGGGTTTAATCCTGAGCTTTTGCTTGTCGGTACAAGCAGAGACTGCATGGAGTAAATTGTAGGCAGAATATAGGTGAGACATGCTGTTGTGTTAGAGGAATCCCAAATGCCACACAGTGGCCACCAAAAGGGAGCCATTCCCCGAAGAGGGTGGCATTTATAATAACTAAAGGAGAGAAAGACTGAGCTGGGAAGGCATCTAGAGGAAATCCCTGTTCAGGGAACAGCAAGTGTGCATCAAGCACTAGCAGGAAGATTCAATCTGTGATTCAGTCTTTCCTTATTGGTTAAGAAATGAGGTAGGCTTCACTTATTCCTCATCTAAATGACCCCTGCAGGAGGCCCAGGTCTCAGCTTGCAGAGCACTGTGCCAGTAACCTCAGAAGGGTGTGGTAAAGAGATCTTGTAGGGAATGATGGATCTATTCTGGGTTTTAGTGTTTATGAGAATGTATTAACACTCATAGAACTAGATAGCCAGAAAGTCCATTTTATTCCCTGTTAACTTAAAAGACAAATATTTTCAAAATCGCTTTTATACCATTTACTTTTGATCTACTTTAGCTCCACAGGTCTGGGTGTTTCTAGATATTGCTAAAGATGAGCTGTTCTGATGCAAATACTGCAGCCCCCACCACAGTGCCTTCAGAACCACTGCTGGACCTTCTAGTGGTTGCTGTCAAAAAGGGAGTTATACTTGTGGGACACAGATTGCTCGTTAATGCCAGGCACTGTTTCCAACACAATAATTCGTCACTTGTTACTCATAAGAATGCCATGAGGTAGATGCTAGTCTATCATCTGAATTCTGCAAAGAAACCCAAGCACTGTGAGATGAGATTGTTTTGCCCAGACGTGAGCAGAATGTAGCAGAGCCCATCAGACCAACCTTCAGGCTAACTGGTTGTGTCAGGCTGTGTCAAAACCAGAGGGTTGGCACTGTGTGGTCTTTAATCAGTGTGTTGAGAGAGGCCTGTTCTAAACAACAACCACCATTGGAGTCTGTTTGCTGCACCCTGAAGAGTAAGCAAGACGATTGACAAGATAAAGTGAGCAGGAATTTGAATCCTCTTTGGTGGAAAAGAAATCGAACTATGCGGTTTATAGATGGATCCCAGAATGGGAACCCAGTTCTGTGAGTCTACCTGATCTTAAGCAAGGAAATGAGACATCTGAGCAGATATTATCTCTCTTCTTCTCTGGGCTGATGCCACCATGAGATGGTTCTTTTCACTCCACAGAGCTCTTCCCAAGTTGATGCAAAATCTGTGACCCTATGATTGTCCCTCTTCGGGCTCTACTGCCAACTTGACATGTTTTCATCCTCTCAGCACTCCTCCTTCCCACCTCAGAGTGGCAAGGCTGCCAGCCAAAAGGTTTATTTTCCAATCTGCTGTGGCCATTCCTGCCCTCTGGTGGCATGCATGTGGCAGTGTCACTGCTTTTTAACTTGGCAGCCATTAAAGAAAATACTCATCACTTAAACACAAGAACTGTTATTTTATGATACTAGAATTCTTGTGACCAAGATGGGGTATAAGTGACTGATGGGCAGGTAGCATATACAATGTGCATACCCTGGACAAATGGGTGGTCATTGCCTAGTATGTGGTGGGTCAGTACAGTGTGAGATTTTACCACACCATGTAAAGCACTGAAAAAGTTAAAGCACATGAATATCTGTCTTAATTAGGGTTTTACTGCTGTGAACAGACACCATGACCAAGGCAAGTCTTATCGAGATGACATCTGATTGGGGCTCGCTAACAGGTTCAAAGGCTCAGTCCTTCATCATCAAGGCAGAAAGAAGCATGGCAACATCCAGGCAGACATGGTGTAGGAGGATCTAAGAATTCTACATCTTCATCTGAAGGCTGCTCGATGGGAGTATAAATAAAATATATAAATATAAATTAATATAATTGTTACAGAAAACAGTATGGGATTCTTTGGAAAAGGGGAAATGGAATTACCATTTGGTCCAGCAGTCTCACTTCTGTGCACACATCCAAAGAAATTGAAATCATCAGGACAATGAGCTAGAGAGAGTGGCTCTCCCATGATCATTTTGGCATGATTCACAATACCCAAGGTGTTAAATCAATCTGCCTTCATTGTCAGATCCTGTGGGACTGGTGATGATGAAATTATATTAGACAGTTAAAAAGACGAAAATCCTGTTGCTTGTAATAGGAATAAACCTGGAGAATGCTATGTTAAGGCAGATAAGCAGGGTACAGAAGGACACATGACCTCAGTTGGGGCATCTAAGAGTAGAAAGCACAGAAGTGTAACATCCAATTCTGGCTACTAGAAGTACAGAGAAGGTGTGGAGCGAAGGCCGGTGACACGGATCAAAGTTGCAACTGAGAAGAATGAGCTTCAGTCGTCCACTGTAAGGACCTCAGGTGTTAAATATTAAACAATAACATATCTCCTATTATCAAATTGCTGAAGAAGATCTTAAATGTTTGTACCACGTAGAAAATGCTAACTACAGAACACAGTTTTATTTACATAATTGAATCATCCCACAGTGTAAACATATGTTTAAAAAGTCTCAGATCACCTTCCAGGTAAAAATCCAGTTATGAAAAAGGTCTCATCCTCAGGAAGAACTTCCCAGATGTCCTATTTAAAGACACATTACTCTGAGACAAGCCACCTAGACATTTTTACCAGCACATACCTCAAGTCATAGCTACCAGTTCATCTGTTACCAACTCTGACTTGCCAGACCTATGTCTTACTGGGGCCCATAGTAGTAGGGATTGCATGAACACCCCTGATCATTGTTGGGGATGACCAGAAGTTTATTAGGAGGCATGCCTCTAGAAACACAAGTTCAAGGTCACCCTGAGCTACTTAGTAAAGCTCTGTCTCAAAATAAAAAGTAAAAAGGGCTTTGCAACAGACAGAAACATTTTTAGGAGACAAGTCTAATGATAACAGTTGAATTCTTACCAGTGTGATGTTGACCAGAGTTCTCAAAAAAGGAGATTCTTGTATAAACTGCATAATCTCTTCAGCTCAAATATCTCACAAACTTTATCATCCAGAAATTGTACAAGAAGAGCACTTCAATTTCAGTAGTGACCAGTAGCTTGTTGGGATTAGGCCCCTTCGCAGATGCTGATCATGAATATTGGACAAACATTTAAATCCAAATACATGATGTTGCTAGAGAGAAACACAAAGCAGAGGAGAGCACACCATTAGGGAGGGGAGTCACTTCACATCTACCCTGGTGAAACAGAAAGCAAGAGACTCCAGCACTAATGCAGAGGGCTTTGGTTGTAATGGTCTAATTTGTAACCAGTCAGCTTATAAACTGGTGTGGGGGGGAGGGTCATCAAGACATGTTTAAGTTTCTCTCAAGAGGATTAGCCAAGGCTTTGCTCAGACCAGTTCCTCTTTTTCCTTCTTGCTGACAGTTGTTGATCAGGGTGGCGCTTGTCATAAGACACTATGGGGAGAAACAGCACAGTGAGGAACCAGACTCCAAACAACAGAAAGTAATTTTAAGCATCTGTATTCTTGTCAAGTGTAATACACCATCATCAATTTGGATCATATTAAACCATGAAGTTGGCCTCAGGGCTACACAGGTGGCTTTGCCAATGAAGTTCTTGCTGTATGAACATGAAGACCTTAGTTGGTGTCTCTGGCACCAAGGTAAAATCCCAGGCACCGCAGTGTGCACTAGTATATCAGGAAGGTGTGGGTTGACCAGAAAACGGTATGGGAGAATTTTCAGAGGTGATAAGAACAACAAAAACCTACCTCACCTTGTCATTGAGCAAAATCGAAGAATTGTAAAGGTTTTCTTAATTTTACTCTAGGTAAATTTACAAGGATAAAATATAAACATAGAGTGGAACATATACTTCAGTTCCATGACTTAAGTAGACATTGTTCTGGATCTCAAATAGATAATAAGGTTTTAAAAATTATTCTTGGGTTGATAAGATGGCTTAGGCTCAGCCACTAAAGGCATCTGACACCATGCCTGGAAACGTGAGTTCAGTCTCCACCCCACAGAGTGGAATGAGGGAACTGGTACGTGTGTGTGTGTGTGTGTGTGTGTGTGTGTGTGTGTGTGTGTGTGTGTGAATGTGTGTGTGTGAGTGTATGTGAGTGTGTTTGTGAGTGTGTGTGTTTGTGTGTGTGTGAGTGTAGGTGACTGTGTGTAAGTGTGTGTGTATGGGAGTGTGTGTGTGTGTGAGTGTTTGTGTACGTGAGTGTGTGTGAGAGTGTGTGTGTATTGTGATAACTGGAACACAGTCTATCAATAAATAAATGCAATTTAAAAAGCACAAAATGTTTATTTTACTTAGAAAATAAATTGTGTGTGTGTGTGTGTTTTAGTTATCATAACAAAATGACACAGCATGTTTGGCTTAAACAGCAGGAATTTAATTTGATGCAGTCTAGAAGCTGGCAGCAGAGTATTGCATGGGGGTCTGGCTAAGCCCACCTCCTAGCTTGCAGATGGTCACCTTTTGCTTGTGTCCTTACGAGGTAAAGAGAGTGTCTGTCCTAAGAAGAGCTGTACTCCATCCCAGGGTTCCATCAATACTGACCCATCTCCAGCTACCTCCCATAGGCCTTGTCTCTAAATTTCTTCTCACTGGGGTCACATTACACCTGAACTTAAGAGGGGTGTCGGATTTCACAAACTTCAGCATTATACATTCAAGAAAATTTGGAAATTACAAATAAACAAATAAATAAGTGTTGCCAGAATGCATTCACTACTGTGATTTACTTATAATTCCTTTTGTGTAACTTGTATATGGCTGTACTTATGTCATACATATCATTTTATATTATGATTATTTTTCTTTATTCAGTGCTAGGGATCCAGATCAGAGCTTTCTGCATAATAGGCCCCTCTATGCTGAGCTTTCTGCCCCAGTCATTTAAATTTAAATTTAGGCATTTATCCACCTAATTTGGAGAGCATCTCTAGCCTTCTGCTAAGTTATTCAAGGTGGCCTTGGGTTCACTAGAGTCCTGTTAGACCTTCAACTGTTACAGGTTTCTGCCTTCAGTGGAGCTGGGGTTGTTAGCATGTGCCAGCAAGCCCAGTCTTGATTTACCTAATATTACAGCATGAGGCTTCGCTACTCAACATGCTTCATCTGAACTCTGTTTGAATGGACAGAAACAATTCTCCAGGTGACTGCGTCATCCTGTGGCTGAATATTGGATTGTGTTAAATCTATTTAGACATGAAGTATTTACCTGTTGCTTGGATTTTTTTTTTTTTAGTATAGAATTCCTGAAAATGGAAGTTGTATGCTGTTAAAGCATATTGCCAAATTACTCTCTAAAAGTGCTCCAGTTTGCACAGCCACGAGCAATGGGCTGGAAGTGTGCTTTATGTATTTGCTTTTAAATGGGAGGTAGTTGGTTCCACTAATGTGCTTGCTGGCTTCTTTTCGACAGGTAAACAGAGTGCTGTGAAGCCCACTTCTGACAGTGCAGAAGCCCTGGGATTCTCTGACCCCAACTTTCCAGCTCCCTTTAGCTGGAGACCTGCACTTCAAACCTCATCTGCTTGATTTTGTGTGGAAGGAGGCTTCCCCTCCATCTCAACCATGAACTTCCTCAGGAGGCGACTGTCTGACAGCAGCTTTGTGGCCAACTTGCCCAATGGCTACATGCCGGACCTGCAACACCCAGAGAGCTCCAGTAGCTCCCCAGCATCCCCAGCCACAGAGAGGCGACACCCCCAGCCCCTCGCTGCCTCCTTCTCTTCTCCAGGATCCAGCCTGTTCAGCTCCTTCTCCAGTGCCATGATACAGACCCCACAGGCTCCTTCGGAGCTGATGGAACCACCAACTCCTGTCACACCCATGGTTCAGAGACCCAGGATCTTGTTGGTCATAGATGATGCGCACACAGACTGGTAAGCAGCTTCAGGGATAGAATCTGGGTGGGGTTGTCTTCCCTCAGAGAGGAAAGAATAAGAAGCAAATGTTAAAAGGGGCTTATGTATTTTCTGAGGCTAGCTGGGAGCAGGAGGAGTTCATCAAAGACAAGCTGTGTCTCTTGTATTCTAGGGGCCTTATATTGGCAGAGACATCTGCAAATTCCAAGTCTGGCAGTTCTTGAAATAAACAGAGGTCCCAAGTCTGGAAAGTTCCATGAATATGTTATAAATGTCTTAAAGTTTTTGATACAGAAAGCACTTGCTCTCTGTGAGTGTTCTGGAGACAGCAGAGAAATCATACAACCTTTCTGAACAAGCAAAGTTCTTCAGCATGAAATACATTTCACAGTGTTTCCCAAGTTACCCTCTGTGTGTGTGTGTGTGTGTGTGTGTGTGTGTGTGTGTGTGTGTGTGTGTGTACCCTTATGTATCCCAAGATACACCAGTCATCGGATACTGCCCATTCTTACCCTAACTCATGAGAACAGATTACCCACAATTACCTCACACTTCTCCATTGAGCTTGACCTCTGATAGTCCATTGGGAGGGGTTGAGCTGTTTTCTGGCCTCCTCCAGACAGTAAGTTCTGAAACCAGAGGCCTGCAACAGTAGTTATTCAGCAAGTGAATAATCACAGGGGACCAGGTCAAGGACAAGCTGCTAGGCCAGAGCAGGTGAGATGCTCAAGTGTGTCTGCCTCTGGGGAATAAGTCTATACCCCAAGGTTGTGATCCTGAGAGGTGACAAATACTATAAGTCTCAAAAGAAATAACTGAGTTAAGGACATTGGATGCAAATATGGAGACACTGAATCGCTATGACCAGAGAGGAGCTGAACCTGTGCAAAACAGAGTTGTTTTATGTTGGTAGGCAGACTCGTGTGTAAGTATCTCCAGAACTCCAATAACTGGCACATGTCAGCACCCACTTTATCCCTGGAAAATTAGACAGGTTGGCGGGGGGGGGGGGGGCAAGCCTTTGCTTTGAAGTCAAAGCTGCTCATTTATTCAAACTGCATTCCTAATGGTCTCAATGCTTGTTGGGATTCTGTAAACCCCACCCCTCAGTTACCTAGCAACAGCCAGGTAAACCCTAACCCTCAATTACCTGCCAGTAGCCAGGTATGCTCTGCCCCAGTGACCTGACACTATAAAAGGGGCTGCTTGACCCCTCCTCTCTCTCTTGCTCTTGGCTCTCTTGCCCCTCTTGCTCTCCCACCCCTACCCCTCCTCTTCCCCTTTCCTTCCCCCTCCTCTCTCCAGGTGCTCATGGCCGCCTCTACTCTTCTACTTCTCTACTCCTCTTCTCCCTCTCTCTCTGCCTCTACTACCCTCTTAACTCTTCTATGACTTGAATAAACTCTATTCTGTACCATACCCTCACGTGGCTGGTCCCTCAGGGAGAAGAGATTCCTAACATGGGCCCCTCAGAGGCATCCCCTTTTTCCCCAGGCCTTGCCGCACCTCCATGGGCCATATGCCTTCCACTCTCTTCATCCTTCCCCTAACAATGTTAACATGTGTTCAGCTGATTTTGGTGGCAGGCCTTATGAGAAGTGATCTCTTTATTGTCCATTGCTTTATGCCATGAGTTTGAATTCAATCTCAGTTACATAGTCACTATGAAAGTCATGGAGAAGCTACAAAGGGGCATTGACGCCTGCACGCATACTGTGGCAGAGAACTGTGGACGTTTCTCTGTGTCACTGATGACACAACACAATCATAATGACAGCAGAACCTTCCAGGCATTCTTGACTTGAGTCTTCATCCCCAGGACTGTGCAGAAAGGGCGGGGTTCGTCCCATTGTTTCCGGATTCCTGTTGCCATTCCTTCTGCTTAGCCCCTGCTAAGCTGATCTTACAGCTCTGTGTCTGCCCACAGTGCCTGTGGTACCATGACAAGGCACAGTGAACAGGGCTGAGATCCAGCTAGTGGCCCCAGTGAAGTAGCATCTACATTTTTTACTTTGGCCATCAAGCTTCATAGTCCATACAAGTACTTTAATTAAATCCCTATAAATCTTATATAAGTATTTAAATTAAATCTGTATAAATCTTAGGTGCTGCTCCCTTGTGAGGGTTTGGGAGGGGAGATAATTTTGACTTGAGCAGTCAGGCTCTCAGTGTGTTGAAACATCTATCACTTGCTCACACTTTAATTGGGTTTTAAGAACAAGTGTTTGGTTTCTGGTATTCTTTCTGCCCTTTGGTGTGGAAAAAGAAACTGAGGCTCATGTTCTTACCTGAGAGTTGGCTCCATATTCACTGAATGTTTGTGACTGAGAGACTTCCTTCCACAGGTTCATTGACTTCTCCTTTGAACTCTGTTCTTAAATCTTTATGACCTCTCTAACCTCTCAGCTCAGTGACATTTCCAGCTGTCTCCAAATTAATGTTCCCTGGGTGCCTTAGAATTGATCTTGCTGGTTGTGGTGGGGTACAGCTATAATCCTTGCATTTAGGAGGCTGAGTTTGAGAGGACTGTAAGTTCAAAGCCAGCCTTTGCTACATAGGAAGACTGTTTCCAGAACAAACAGCTTGCAGACACCAGAAGATTCTCAGTCCTACCTCTCCAAGCCTCCAAATATGCCTGGCCACAACTACTGAACTTAGCCAGCAGATGGCAGGCGAGCCCCGTGGTCCAGTGCATCCTGGCAGAGCCAGCTGTCCCCAGGTCCTGCTTCTTCCCAGCTCCTCCTCCCTTGTGAGAAGTTCTTGAGAGGAAGATGTGAAAAGAGAAGAAGGCTGCTCCCACAGCCTTTTCCTTCCCCCTTTGAGATGATAATGAATGGGTTTATAGTGTCTGGGCTAAGAGTGACCCTACCTCCCAGCCCCAGGGGCACAATGCTCTCTGCTTCCTGACCCATCTCAGACTCAGCCCTGAGAACTACTGTCTTTGTTTATTGGTCGAGGACCAATCTATCCCACAAGGTTTTCTTGCAAACAGTGTGTTGGTAACACACATCTCTTCTCAGAGTCCAGCTGGTGGGCATTCAAACCTGTGGGTCCAACCAAGTCTACCTGAGTACTGGCCAGACCTCTAGGAAAGGGACCTTATTTTTTCCCTTAATTTTCATCTCAACTAGTCCCAAGTGGCTCCACCCTTGGAGAAAATGACACACCCCCTCACAGCAACCAGTCTCCTTAGGAAAGGGTGGGATCTTGTGGGCAACACCTCTTCTCTCTCTGACACAGTGTGGACAGGTCTATGTGCTCATGGTTACAGTGACAATGCCATATCACTTCATGACAACCTTCCCTGCCCTGACACTCTTAAAACCTGTGTGCCTTGACATGAGGAATAATAAGATGTCCCATTTCCTGATTTATGTTTCTCAATCATTTATTCTCAGCTCTTGGACCAGACATTAATCTTTCTGTTAACCAACATCCTCTGAGGAGAGGGGATAAAAACTGTGCCAGGCTGAGAACAGCCCATGAGTGCAAACATAAATATTTAGGAGGCAGTTTGACAGCCGGTCTTTTGGGAGAAACAATACTGGGGTGTTCTCCTCTTGTGCCTTTTTCAGCCACATGCTTTTGATTTTGATCAGGTTTGCGGTGTTTGCATTTTCTGAGAGTGAACTGAGATCCCAGGCCACCTTTGCTGCAGGCGTTCATGGCTGAACACTTTGAGACATGGCTTGTGCGGGTAAACTTAGCCATGCCACCAGTCTCTAGAGAGCCTCTTGCCACCCTACTGGAGGTCTGGCGAGGTAGCAGGTCTGTCCTCTGGGATGGGATGAAGCAGTCAGTCTTGGGAACCACCAGAGAAAGGGGTAAACAGGTGAGTAGGTTTCCAAGCTCAGTTTTCTTCAGCTTGCTGCCCCGGCAGGAAATGGTTCCCTTGCCTATAGCAGTTTCCCTGGCTTCCAGCTTCCAGTGGGTTTGTTGCCTTGTGTCTGGCTACCTTCCACCCTAGCATCATCTTATCCTCTCTGGAAACAAATCAGCTTCCACCCTTTGATGATGTATCACCAGCCCAAAAGTCATGAGCCTAGAGTCCCCCGGCTCTGTCTGTGTTGTGAGCACTACATCCTGCTTTGCAAACAAGTGGTTCCAAATTGTAACCTCATCTTAGCAACTTCTGTTCCCTGTTCCCCCGAAGACCCTTCCCTACTCTGTTTATCTGGCCAATCTCTGTGCATTCTTACAAACTTGACTAGTTAAAGATGTTGCCACTTCTGGGGAACCACTTCTGAGGACATCTTGTTTCTGGTGCTGGTTGCTACCTCCCTGGTACAGTCGCACGTTGTTCACCACAGCCTTGCGGCTCATCTCAGAGCAGATGGTAACTCACTTTTCCTCAAGTTGCTCACTCATGTCTTGTATTGTGTAGAGTTCAGGACACACTCAGTGCACAGTCTGTGTATGTCATTGTCCATATCCCTGTGTAATCAGAATAGCATTATGAACTTACACGTTGCCTGACCTTAGTAGTCGGTTTGCTATACACACAGTCGAAGGGGTCACAGTCCTGATCCCCATACTGTGAGATCTTAGCTCCTTATCAATATGCTAGAGTTCCTGAAAAGTGAATGGTTAGGATTGTTTTTAAAAGAGAAAGGAAAGGCTGAGAAGGTCCTAAGATCAATCCACAGAAACCACATAAAAATCTGTATGTGGTGGCACACACTTGTAGTCTAGCAGTGTGGAGTTGTAGACCATGAGATCCCGGGACTTAATGACTATCCCCATTCTAGCTGACTTGGCAAGTTCCAGGCTCGGTGAGAGATCTTGTCTCAACAATAATATGAGCAGGAACTGAGGAATGTCACAGAGGTTTACCTCTGCATCCAGAGATGCACACATCCCATACATACACATGAATAACCCCTTGCACATGTACACATGCAAAAGTAAGCAGGGAGATGTGTGGACACACCAACTGGAGCTCCAGTTTTGAATTTCAAAATAATAATAATAAACATTCTGTTCATTAGCAATTGCAAAGACCATAACCAGGTGGAGTAGGGGACCCACCCTGCTTGCAGGTTCTCTGGCATGAGAGGGTCACTGGGGCATGAGGGTTCACACAAGCCTTTGTCCTGGTGGTCCTCTCTCCTCTCAGCTAACTTGTTCTCAAATTGAATGCAGTTCCATCTAACAATGGCCTATCTTATGTCTGCTTACCCCCACCTTGTTTATTTGACAAGCAGCAAGTGTGTGCTTCATCTGAAGTGTCCCCTAGCCACCATGCATGAAGCCTAGAGGCATTCATACCTCATTTGCCTGGCAAGGCACAGTTAATAGTAACCCTGGCTGAGTGCCTGTTGCACATCTAGACTGACAAAGACTGAGATGGGAACCTGTGCCTCCCCCACACACCTGTGGTCCTCCCACTCCTAAATAGTTCCATTGAGCCTCTGGGAATAGAGCAGCACAGACAACAGAGACAGTGTGATGATCTGGAAAATTATGGGCAATGGCAAAGGCGTGAGTGTGACAATGAGGGGGCATGCTTAAATCCCACTTCCTCTCACCCTCACATTCACCCTAACAGAAAAATCACATCGGCTCTGGTGACAGTCACACAGAAGTCACAGGAGACATCAGTGCTCAGCATTGCTCACTTCCCAGCAGACTGAGCAGGGGCTGTTTTCCAGGTAAGGAAGCAGCAGAAGATCCTCGTACCTGCTCAAGGAAGCCACAGTGGCTGAGCTGGGGCAGGGGAACAAGAGCCACCTTCCTACCCAAGCCTCCCATGCTGGGCATGAAGGAGATGCTGGGCAGTTTGGATGGAGCAGTAAAGCAGAGACATACAAGAGTCAGCAAACTCCAAGGACTGACCATGTCCGCATTATTACATGAATAGATTTATAAATGGGCTTCATGTCTTTTCCTGTTGCTGGGATGAAGAACTCTGACAAGAGCAACCTAAGGAGAGATGATTTTTCATGGCCAACAGCTCCACTTTGTCACCTGTTACTCTGGGGGACTGATGGGGGCTGGAACTTAGGGTATGTGGTTACATACATGGAACCCATAGAAAGAGCATGTGTATTGCCACCCAGCTTATTCTCCATTTAAAACAGACCAGGGTTCCTACCCAGGGACCAGTCTCTCCCACAGTGAAGACTGGTCTTCTCATATCAATTCATATAATTAAGGTAACCCCCACAGGCATGACTAGAGGCACACATCCCAGGTGACAATGAACTCTAACAATCTCAAGCAGTTCCCATTGCCAGGCAGTGTGCCAAGTGGTTCCAACACATTCTATAATTTAGGGCTCTTAATTACTGTGTGGGTACCAATATTATTCTTACTTTATAAAGAAGAAAGCTTTGTGACCTAAACCAAAGCAGATGTTCCTGGCATCCTGGGATTCAACAAGGGCATTCGAGGACAAGCCTGGGTGGCACTATGTTCTTGCTACTCCCTCCTCTGCAACTGAAGCTCAGGACCTCCTGTGATGCATGTGAGTAGGCTCTGGCATAGCCACCACACACACACATACACACATACACACATATCCAGCATCTGACACCTGAGAGAATGGTTGCAAAACTCCATTTACACCCTATTGGCCAAGCACAGAAGACCAGTGACCTCACCCTGGAGGGAAATGCCCTACCCCACCCAGGCATCCTCACCCCACCAGACTGTAAAGAAAGGGAGTCCTCGAAGGCATCCAGACACTCGTGACCTCAGACTGGCAAAGTGAGCGTTTGGTAAGAGTTGTTCTTGGACACACAGAGAATATTTTTCCTCTTTTTAAAGCACCAAGGAAGCTGAGACAGAGACTTTTCCATTCTTTCTAGCTGATTTGATATTACAGTTGTCACTTCCACGAACATATGTCAGATGTGGACTTCTATGAGAATGAAATAGAGAAGATTAAGTTCTAGAGAATTCCAGTGTGGTAGGTGGCAGCCCAGAATTAAGGCCCACATTTTACTTTCACCATCTCTGTGTCTTGGTCAGCTTGCTTGTGAGCTTGTAAAGCGGGTGAATGTACTATCTCTGTCCCTCCTCATTAAACTTGGGTTTAATTATGAGAAGTTCCTTTCTCGTCTCTTTCACATGAATTCTTTAGCACATCTGAGTCTTGTGTGCCCAACATTAGCTCCACCTTGTGGCTGTTTCTCCAGTTTAACAACTAGTGTTTTGAGGACGGTGCCTAGCACACCCTAAGACCAATGAACGAGATGGCTATTTCATTAGTGAAGAGTCAGACACCAAAGAGTCTCTGTTTCTTCTGTAGGAAGGGTCAGACTTGAAGGTGCCTTTGGGAGGCTCTCTCAGAAGACACTTGGGTGCTCTGGAGTTTAGGAATATTCCCTGAGACTTTCTTGGTATTCCCAAGGCTCCTTGCTGCCTCCTAGGTGGTAACAGAAAGTAGAAGACTTCCCTAAGTCTTCTACTGAGGGGTCAGACTGCTTCTGACTGTTTGAACGGGAAGACACTTCAGAGTGTCTCCCTGAGGACTTGCAGTGGGCCTAATTGGTCCCATGGTAACCAGTATATTCTGCTTCCATCACCAGCAGGTAGGGGTGGGGAAAGGGTGTGATCTCAGAGTTGGCATCACCGGCAGTGACCCATTGGAAGGCATGCTAGTGACTCGTCTCATTTGTATGACAAGATACCTGATCAGAAGCAAGTTACAGACTCAGACTTTAAAGTTCCTTTCTTGGTGGAGAAAGTATGGCAGGAGTTGTGGAAGGCAGGTGCATTGTGTCAGCATATAGAAGCAGGATGAGATGGGTGCTGGTGCACACTGGCTTTCTCCATTGTAGACCATCTGAGAATCCAGCCCATGGGATGGTGCCACCCAGAGGTTTGTTCCTATGGTGATTCTATAGGCCATCAAACTGATCATAAAGATTACCATCAAAGTGGGTTTGTCGCAGTGACCAAATAAAAACATGGGTTATCAAGTGAGTACCTAGTGAAGGAGCCTAAGGATATACAGTGAGGCATGAGATGGACATATACTACACATTCGTTTACTATTCACTTGAGATCTGAATTTCATTGAGTGTCTAGTATTCCTTCCCCCATCCCCATCCTCAGGGAAGAAGGTAATATGTGAAACAGCAAGAGACCAGCCTCTGAGATGCCTTGCTTTATGTTGGGGGAGTCAGATCAGGTCTCCTGATTGGTCCCATCCTCAGAGCCCAGCTTTCTCTGATTTCACCAGCAGGGAGGGATATAATAAGCCCAGAGCACAGTCCTCAGCCAGACAGTAGATCCCTACTTCCCTTTCAATTATGAGACCTTAGTCAAGCCTAACCTTCCAGCCTCACAGCCTTCCTCTGTAAGGCATGACTACAGACTAACTTTGCAGAAGGACAATGACAGTGGCCTCGGCAAGCTTGGTACATGGCTCAGCCTGACATAATAGACCCTGGGATGGTAATTGTGATTATCAATTAATTGCAGTTACTAATTGATTATGAATATACTAGCCCTGGAAGCCAGGGGGAAGGATGCTGCTTGGCATGCTTCTCAGTTCAGCTGGCTGTGCTGGAGGGCGAGCTTCCAGGAGCCCTGGAGGAGGGGTGTCTAGGTCCTGGCAGTCTGGCAGTCACTCTGAGTTACAGAGAGAGCTCCAAGTCAATCAGCTGGCCTGAGTGTAAATGGAGAAGCTTAAAGCTTAGATGCATAACTCTGCTGTCGACCCCCAGCTCTGGGGAACAACTCATGACCACTGCCACCGTAAGGCCCTCCATTGCATAAAGCAACTCTTGTATGTGGAGAGCTGTAAGGTGCTTCTGGTGAAATGAACAGAGGGGGAGTCTCATAAAAGAAGTATCACCTCCTATTTGCTTTATTTATTAACTCAATCATCCCACCTGACCCCACCTGGGGGAGGGCTTCAGTGCTGGACATTAGCCCTGTACCTCTGCCCTCCTTCCCTGCATTTCTCTCTGCCCTGGTGTCCAGGGAGAGGGGAGGGGCCTAGACATTCCCCATCAACCAGTTCTGTTGCCTGGAGACAGCTCAGTTTTCCCAGGCCCGGCCCCTTTTAACAGGGAGAAAACGTGCACACACAGTGAAGGCCTTGTGTAACACCCAAGCCCCTAGCCCTTTGACTTGAAGAATTTTTCAAATGCTGACCCTTCTTCGTGATGTCTTCGAGGGCTGGTGTCTTTGCAACTTCCTACCCAGCCTCTGTGAGTAGAGAAGGAGGAAGGTGGAGGGAGAGGAAACAGAAAGATTGTTACCACCACCCTGCTCTTGTAGAATCTTTGGGAGAGCTTCACCCTTGGAACCTAGCTAGAAGATACAAGGCAGATAGATGTCTTTGAACAGAAGGGAATATGGATAAATTTTCCCCTGAATCTCTTTCTTTCTGTCTGTCTCTCACTTGCCTGGGCTATGAGATCTCAAAAGTAAAGGACACATTTCATCCCAGAGCACCTGCTTGCTTAGCTATACCACCATGTGGATGCATGGAGATTATGCCTATTGTTGAGTGAACTTGCATGGCACACACACTCACACACATGCACACACACTGTATGGACAGTATCTCTCTCCTGCTTATGTCACACACACTTACCCTAAGTGTTGAATTTTAAACTCTAGATATTCATTCACTGAGGGAACACTGAATACTGGGCAAGTATGGCACAAAACCTAATCCCTGTAAAGGCACCTGTACGTGTGCGGGAAAGAATTCTTAGTGACTCCTCTACATATATCTACAGCCCATAAGCTCCTCTGTCTCCCATCCATTCGCTACTAGAAACATAGGATATAGCCGTGAAGCAAACAGCCCTCATGCTGATGTATAAGTTGTGGATGTGTATCGATGTGTATCCTAACAGCAGGTTCTAGGAGACCATCTGGAGTCTGAGGCCGACAGGCACAGAGGCTTCTCCTGAGAGCTGAATGAAGCAAAACAGAGAGACCAGAGTGATCCCCGTGGCTCCAGAAGAAGAGCCTCAGCCTCTCTTATGACTTTGTGTAGATTCCAAATGCCCCCACCCTTTTTTTTTCCAATATGTAGACAGAGTCCAGGGCACCATGCATTCAACACCTGCACTCTATCAACCGAAGTATAACCAACTGTCTAGGGCACAGTCCCTCCGCATGCTAGCATGCTTCTCTAAACACTTCTTAACCTGAGTCCCCTCACACCCTTGTTCTCCTCCCTGTCTCCCATTCCCTTCTTTGTGAAAACTGGCCAACTGTTCTCTAGGCTCAATGACACTTTGATTTCTTCAGGGCTGCATCTCTGTGCCTGAGATGACTAATGGATAGACATTCCTGGGTTAAGATAACACAAAATATGCAGACATAAGCTGATTATAAGATGTGCTGTAGATACGCATAAGAAATACTGGAGTGGAATTTAGTTTCTTGCACCATTTTCTAGAGCATGAGATCAGGTAGACAGATCACGTCCTCATTTTTCCCCATCTATCACCTGACTAATGTACCAGCACCCCCCCCCCACAGCCAGGTGTTCTGCCTACTGCTTGTCTTGTCTGTGACAGACTCCTGGGCACAGTTGCCACCTGCTTTCTACATCTCCATGGGGTTGAGTTGTTCCTGACTACCCAGTTAGAGACACTTTCTCTGAACTGTAGACCCAATACCAGGCACAGTTGCCTACCTTAGCTGATGTCAACCTACAACCAGCTGGAAATTCCCATCAATGACAGTCTCAAAATTCTGTAAAGCAAATGGGTCACTACTGAGAAAACATGAGTGAAGTTGGCACCAGGTGTATGTGTGTGAGGGGGGCATGATAAGACACCACACTTGACCTCTGACCTTGGGAGGACTTATGGTTCAGAGGGTGGCAAACCTACTCCTTATAAGGTTCAGTGTATAAGTCTCAGGGGGAAGAAGGCCCCTTCACTCACAGCCTTGACAGTTCTGGGGGAAGTGGTGCAAGGAAAAGACAATGTGAAATTAGAAAGAAATGGCAGGCAGGCCTGCACCCCACGTTTCCAGATAGCAGCTACAAAGTCTACCAGCCCTCCTGACAGAGGAAAACAGCAGCCAGCCCCACGAGGCAGTACAGTGTGGCTTCTGATTCCAACATCACAGAACTGAAGGGAAAGAACAGGAGATCTTCTGCCCAGAGCCTGTCACACCCACTCACTTT
The DNA here is from genome assembly GCF_963924665.1 of Micromys minutus. Lineage (NCBI taxonomy): Eukaryota > Metazoa > Chordata > Mammalia > Rodentia > Muridae > Micromys > Micromys minutus. The sequence goes on along the minus strand of NW_027667989.1, from coordinate 271,116 downwards.
CCTAGTGATTCTGCCCAGAGCCTGCCACACCCACACTTTCCTAGTGATTCTGCCCAGAGCCTGCCACAGCCACTCACTTTCCTAGTGATTCTGCCCAGAGCCTGCCACACCCACACTTTCCTAGTGATTCTTCCCAGAGCCTGCCACATCCACACACTTTTCTAGTGATTCTGCCTAGAGCATGCCACACCCACACTTTCCTAGTGATACTTCCGAGAGCCTGCCACACCCACACACTTTCCTAGTGATTCTGCCCAGAGCCTGCCACACCCAATCACTTTCCTAGTGATTCTGCCCAGAGCTTGCCACACCCACACTTTCCTAGTGATTCTTCCCAGAGCCTGCCACATCCACACACTTTCCTAGTGATTCTGCCCAGAGCCTGCCACACCCACACACTCTCCTAGTGAATCTGCCCAGAGCCTGACACACCCACACACTCTCCTAGTGATTCTGCCAAGAGACTGCCACATCCACACACATTCTTAGTGTTGTAGTCTGTTAATTTTTCCATGACTATTTCAAAATACCTGGCCAGAACAATGGAAAGGAGGGAGATTCAGTCCATCACAGTGAATAAACTGTGGATTTGAGAGCATACGATAACCAGCCACATTGCATCTAAAACCAGAGAGCAAATGGAGCCGGGTTAATTTTATCAATGGTAATGTATTAATAGGGTGATGGTTTGTACATGCTTGGGCCATGGAGTGGCACGATTTGGAGCAGCTGTGTCACTATGGGTGTGGGAACTTGATGTTGTGTCAAATTGACAATAAAAAACTAACCAGTACAATATCAGAGGACAGCCTCAGCTCTGGTTCCATGTGTGCTGGTCAACTTGTTGAGACAAGATCTCTCAGAGACCAGCTAGACTTGCTGACCCCAGAGATCTCCCTGTCTACACCTCCTAGCACTGGGGTTACAGGCATGCACATCATCGCTGTTTTGTTGATGTTTAATGTGGGTTGTTGGGATTAAACTCAGATCCTCATGCTTATTAGACAGCTCTTGCTAACTGAAGTATCACACCTAAGTCCTAAGTTTACTCTTAAAAAATCCCTAATAGCCTTCTTTATCCCAATATAGAGGTCTGTTCATTTCTTTATTTGTTTTTGATATAGGGTCCTATGTAATTCAGAATGATTTCAAGCTTGCTATGTAGCTAAGGCCAACCTTGAACTCCTGATTCTCCTGCCAAAGACACGTGACTGTTGGAATTACAGCTGTGTGCCACCATGCTGTTTTATAAGGTATTAGGGTATTGATCTCAGGACTCTGCATGCTAAGCTTTGCTCTCTGCCAACTGAGTCTTATTCCAGTCTTAAAGTTGAGTTCTTACTGTTTGCTCTGTAACCCAGTGTGCCAGAGATCTACATTCATCTTCCCACTGAATCTGCAAACCCCTTTTGGGGATTTCAGATGATAAATGTCTCTCCTGTCACTCTTCTCAGACTACAGAGGTTCCAGAAAGAGCATGTGAGCCAGGACTTGTACCAGGTCTGCCTTGTCCCACATCTATTTGCTTAATCCAGTCTTACATGGTTCATTCACACATGCTCAGTTCAGTTCCTCAGTTAACTCATGGTCTCCACTTCCTGATTCTCATCTGAGCTATGTTCGCACTGACACTGGGCAAACTGGTGAATCATTCCAAGCCTCAGCTTCCCAATATACAAATTCAAAATTACATCAGGATCTAGTCTGAGGAATGGATGAAAGAATGACATGGATTCCACAGATTAAACCCTCAGCATGCTGCCTGGTAACTAATGAGCTCTCTAGAAAGAAGCATTAGCTGCTCTCATGACTAAATTTCCCCCAAAGCATTCAGACACTGAACTTAGGGACTCCCACTCTAGTAAATGCTTTCTCTGTTCTCTCACCAACAAAAGCCTTTTTTTTTCCTTTATTGCTTTTTTAATTTGGTTTTTAATTTTTAAGAGAAGATTTTAATGTATAGCTTTGGCTGCCCTGTGACTCCCTATGTAGGCCAGGCTGGGTTTGAACTTGATCCTCCTGCCTCTACCTCCTGATGGCTGTGGCCCTACAGGTAGATGAGCTGTTTGTTGACTGCCCTGTCCTTGGGTCAGGAGGTCAGTAAGAGCTTGTCAGTATTGTAGCACTGTACGGTGATTTCAGTGCAGTTTGAGAATCATACTGTTTGTTCCCCATAGGCTCTGCTCCAGCTTGCTAAAGCAAGAAAGCCACAAGGCTAGCTTTCATTGCTACTGGCAGAGAGCTAGCAAGATAAAGTCACTGTCTTTCTGAAGTCATTATGGGTTACATAGGACGATGTGTGTGTTTGTGTGTGTGTGATACAAAAACAAAGCCAGCAAACAAACAGTAGGATCACATTTACCTCCTGTCTGCACAGCTCCCTCTGCCTTCCTTACCCAGATCCCAGAATGTACCTGTTTGAAACCAGACTGTCTTTTTTTTTTCTCCCCGAGTCAAATCTATCCTCTCCTCATACGTCCCAGCAGATATCATAGATGGCAGAAGAACCAGATGGTTGTGAAAGGTTGTTTATTGTGTGTGCAAAGACATTTACCGCCATCCAGATGGGGAGGAATATAAACCATCTGACTTGGCCCTTCGTTCCCTTGATTCACAGAGAGGCACCTTATAGGTCAGAAGTAGCAGCTTGGAGAAATCTTTGTCAGATGGATCTGGTGTGTCAGCTAGATAGTTCTTGTGATCTGCATTTGCTAAGATATCTAACCCTCTCTCCTCAGGGGAAAAAAAACCTACAAATTTCCATCAGCATTAATGACTCCTTTTTTGCCAAAAGTAATCGTTTGGATCAGACAGCTGACCGCTAGGGTCAAGAGTCATCAGTCACTGGCAATGGCCCCTGCCAGCTGTGAGATGGGACACTGGAAGGATTTTTATGTGTAGTTGAGATGTCCTGAAAGGATGAGGCTCCCTTCTCGGGTCACTGGAAGGCTGCCCATTGTAAGGCACATTCTTTGCAGCCTAGAGGCCGATCGTAACTAGGAGCAGACTGAGGGCTACATCAGGCAGTCACGCAGACTGCACTGCTGCACGGGCCTGCGGCTTGTTCCTGCAGGTTTCCAGTCTTCTCGAAGCCATCCATAGCCCAAGATGCAGTATCACTCTCAAGGAGAAGGAAGAGCCTCAGAAACATTGCCGGAAGTTGATTGCTAACCTGAGCCCTGGAAACCCAGCTTCTCAGGAAGCTGCAACAAGACCACTCAATGTTCAAGGCCAGCTGGGGAAAATTAGAAAGCCCATATTTCAAAATAAAAGGTAGAAATAACCCTGGCAGCATAGTTTAATGGTGGAATACCGTTGAGTGCACCCAAGACCCTAGATGCACTTCCTAACATCTAAAATCGAAACAAACAAAAAGCCACCCTTGGTTCTTGGTATGCTCAGTTCTTAATATAGATAGGTAGGTGTTTTGGAAGATTGGGATGCGGGTCACCCTTTACTGGTAGCAGGTTCTATTTACATGCCTACTATCTTAACAACCCTGTGAGAGAAATAAAATGATCACTCCAGTTTTACAGAGATGAAATTGGAGCACAAAACCTTCACTAGCCTAGCCCAATGTGTGACACAGGAATGTTTCTTCATCCTGGGAAAGCTTCTACAGCTCACCATAGTTCCCAACACTTCTGAATATTTCCCAGACAACAGACACAGGGACAGAGGGTCCGTCATTGTGTCTCTGAAATGAGAACAATTACAGCATTGGGGGGGGGGGGGTTCTTGCTTAAACTTTTAGGCTGACTGTGATAATTAAAACCAGGACCTGTCCTGTTTCTGCTCTTGGAAGCAAGACCATCACTAGCTGTTCTACACATCAAATTCCCTTTTTTAATTTCCTCCTCACTTCTTTAATCCAGGCCACTACTCTGAGGTCTCTGTCATGATGCCCGCATGCTGTTGACTAACAGAACTGATTACTCTCCCACAGCAGATGCCAACAACTGGAAAATGGGCTCTGAGATGGTTCCAGAAACTATTGGCACTCAGAAAGGGAAAAAATTCATTTTCCCAATACATGATTGTACGGTTGAAGCCATGTAGTGTGCTTGTGGGGGTTTTCATTTCACCTTCCTGCACATGTGTGCTCCCATAACAGAGTTTTCTCAGTCTTAGCATAGTCCCTTGTAAATTTGGCTTTTGGTCTTGATCCTGCTTCTGCTCATAAAGGACTTCAGACCCCTATAGCCTCACACAGTGTGGAGCCTGGGACACAGAAGGCTTCAGTCAGTGTCAAGTGTCTATTTGCTCTGTCCTTAGAGATCACAAGAGCAAGGATGGGGGGAAGGGTCCTGCTGTGAGCCAGGCATTAGCACCAGATGCTGGCCAAGAGTGATCTGGCCTTCCTGAGGGGAGAAGTCACTCTTTATTTCACAGGAGAGGAACTCAGAGAATGTGGCTGTCTATGTGCTCACACAGAAGGTGAGGATGAAGTCTGAGCAGTGTCCCAGGTTCCCATCCCCTCTCTCCCCCTACATCTTGTTTTTTCCTTTTTGAGTACTGAGAATCAAACTCAAGCAAGCTACATACCTGGCTCCTGTAGATTCTTTTCTTATACAAAAATGCCTTTGTTCTACACATACACATACATACATACACACACACACACACACACACACACACACAGACAGACAGACACACACATACACACACATACACACATATAAACAAACATACACACATACATACCCCCCCACACATTGCATCATTCTGACTATCAATAGAGTCTACCATATTAGTTACTTTTAAGAAAGTAGCTACTGTAGCAAACTACCTGACAAAAGCAAGCTGAAGAAGAAAAGGTTTATTTGGTACAAAGTTTGTGGGGACAGGGGAGGCAGGAACTTGAGCAGGCTGGTGGCATTGTGTACACAGTCAGCAAGCAGACAGGGATGAATGTCAGTGCTCAGCTTTTTTTCTCTTTTCTGTCCAAACCCTGGACCTCAGTTCATAGGATGGCTATAGTTAACCACCTGTAGTTCTAATCTGGAAACTCACACAGCCATGGACAGAGGCTTGTCTCGTGGATAATTCTAGAACCTGTCAAACTGACAACCAATGTTATCCACCACATCTACTTATCCCACTTTGGTTCGGTCTTGACAAAATAAAAAATGCTGTTCTTTTGTTCACTGAATATTTTCTGAGCACCTACTATACTGTATTGCGGATACTTTCTTAAGCCTTGAGCATCTTCATAAATAGAGACTGGGCTCCTGCCACAGGCATCTGCTGCACTGACAGATACACAGGTAGCAGGGATAAATACCAGTATGAGGGAGTTCAGCTCAAAGGAAGGAAACAGTAAGCCTGGGACTGTGCCATTCTCCCCATTAAATATATGAGAAAACTGAGGCTCAGGCAAAGTTGAAGACTTGCTCAAACCCCAAGGACAAATAATGACTAGGGTTAGAGTTCATTGTGTGCTGATGACATGGTCTGTGTCTTTTGTGCATTGCTTCAGCCCTCTTACCCACTGCCTGACTTGTCTTGCTGTTACCTTTGTTTATTGAAGGAAACCTGAGTCACTGAACTTGAATGTCCCCAGCCTGAGATCAAGATCTGGAAAGTGTCTAAGTCAGGCCTAGGCTTTGGCTGCATGGCTCCAGAGCCTGAGTCTTTCCCCCCTCTGAACTCCAGACTCATTGACCTGCTAGAGTCTATGACTGTCGTTTCTGTAGGAGAGGCTGAGAAAATGCATCATGACAGTATTTGCCCTTCAGAGAGCCCTCATGCTGAAGTGCTGATAATGGAGACTCTGCTGTAGGGATGTGGGAATCCCCGGCAGAAGCCTCTCTCCACAGGAGAGTACTGTGACTCAAGTGCATGTCATCGTGGGCTCCCCAGAGTTGGAGAGGGATGCCCCAGGAATCTAAGGCCTCCAAGTGACAGCAGCATACCAACTGACATTCTTGTGTCTCAAAGGGCCCCTGGGTCCAGGAACCCTGGGAACTTAATGAACAGGCCGGTGGGTTGGCCCATGATGAGTCCAGAATGAGCCCCATGCAACCTCCTCAACACAAGAAGCCAAGCCAAGAGAAAGGGACATGTTATCTTGAAGGCAGGGCCCAGATTATCAACTCAGAGAATGGGTTAGTCTAAACAATCTCCCTCTGAGAAGTTGGAGGGGCAGTGGGGTACAGGTTCCTCCATGTATTTAGAGAAGTCATGACTTGAAATATCTCAATATATCAATACTTCCTGCATCTTTCAAAACTGTAGGAAAGAAGTTAAAGCCTGTATCCTCTAATTTTGTTTTGAGTGGACTTTGAGACAACCCCAGTGAGTTTAACAGTGACATGGGACCCAGCCCTACCAGTAAGTGTTGGAGGGCCAAGCTGTATGTAACTTGGAAAAAGTCTATGCCTTTGTTCTTCTTTTGCAGAGTTACAGAGAACACTCTAAAACATTATCTTTTACTATTTTGTATTATAATTAATTTCTAATTCTGAGTTCAAAACCCTCAAATGCCTAGTATCTTTAACAAGCATATGATAATGGTCTTTCTACCTATATGTATAACTCTTCCTTAAGGCAAATGAGATATGAGTTTCTTGTCTCTTGTAATGAGCTGCTAAGTGGATCTTAATTTAAAAAATTGAAGAGATGCCCCAATTCCTTCTTTGGTTTCATCATAAATGTAAACCTTTAAAGCAACATGTTATTATGTGTGAGGATTCTTGTTCCCAGGTAGGGATGAACTCCCAAATCTCCAAAGACATTTGCCTGTCTCCCAAACACCTGTGTCACAAAACAGGGCTCCCAGGGCTGGTTGTGCCTCTGGTCTCACCTAGACTTCTAAGCTAGCCCTTTTCTCCCAAAGGGTCTGGTCCATATCCAATTCTGCTGATGTTTTGGCTTGCATCAATCCCTGGGGGTAGTGGCTAAGCACAAAAGGTCACAAGATGACATGAATATGTAATTTTACTTTATTTAGATATATATACACTGGTGTACTGGGGGGTTTAGGGTGTGCATACACATATGGGTATACAAGTTAAGAATAGAGGAAAACATAAATGGATGTGGAATATGTTTGGTCTTTGATGTGTGTGTTTGTGATTTTTTTTTTGACAGACCAAATACCTGTTTTTCTATATACACACACTTTGATGTTCTATTGGGTATATTCTTCTAAGTTGAGATCCAATGCATTTTTATTCACTTAGGGGAACATGACCCTAAGAAACTAATTGGACACAGCCCATGCCTTACTCTCCTGTGGAGGCTGTAGATGTTTTACGGGTGTGATTAGAAGCCAAACCTGGAGCCGGAGACACAAAGAAGTAATTTGAGTTGGGTCAAGAGGAATGACAAGAAGTTGGGTATACTAATTTTAGCATCTATGATGGGCAGCAGTTACAAGATTCCTATACCCTCCCCTGGCACATGCTTGGCTGTGTCCTCAACCTTCCACGCTGAGACAGCTGGACAGACACAGACACTCACAGATCTTAGATTGCAGTGAAATCCTGGAGGGCTCTGTTGTCTTAAATAGAGGTGTGGGGTGTGTTTTGGGATGCGAAGTCCAGCAGAGCTGAGGACCGCAGCACTTGTCCTTGGAGGATGCTCAGGGCTAGTACCACGTAAGAGAGCCAGGTTTCGTTCACCCTCAGTGTTGGTGGGAAGAAGTTGTCATCAGCCTCCAAACTAAGCTGTGCTTCCAGTCCAGATACCTTCTGACTCCAGTCCTGAGGACTCATTTCTGCTCCAGCACCTTTGTCATTTAGTTTCTCACGTGCTTCATTCTACTCTTCAAGCCTGTGACTTAGAACTGACTCCTTTTTTTAATGACTTACATAGCAGCAGTATGCAGCACTGAGTGCTAGGCACATTACCATTAAAGCTTATCGGACATGAGTCAGGCACTGATCACACCCACTGGAAAGAGGGGAGGCTGAGCCACACTGAAGATTCAGTGATTCAGTGAGGTGCAAACAGCCATGCCTGGATTTACATGGGTGTTAGAGATTTGAACTCAGGTCCCTGTGCTTCCATGGCAGGCACTTTATCAGCCGCTAATGATATAATTTCGAGGTCAGTTAGAAATGAAAAGCCGCATGATTCTGTATGTTTCCTCAAATCAGGGATGGAGACTGGCAGATGCCTAGAGCTCATTGGTCACTCAGTCTAGCACAATCACTCTGTTGTAGGTGGTTCAGAGAAAAAGAGTGGCTTAGAAAAAAAAAAGATGGAAACCAGGCTGTGGTGGTTCACACCTTTAGCCCCAGCACTTGGATGGCAGAGGCAGTTGGATGTCTGTGAGTTTGAGGTCTAAAGAACATATTCAAGCACTGCCACGACTACACAGAGGGACCCTGGCTCAAAAAACAACACCACAGGTATTAATCCTGGAAGACACAGGATAGTGACCCCTAGCTTCCACAAGCATCACTGCCAGCACACAAATGAGCATATAAGAATATCTTCATGCATATCGCACACACACACAGACACAGTATGTACACATATGTATACAAGAAATAAATGATTTCTTTTATTTAGTGTCTGTCGAATGCCATTCATATCTTTTACAATACTGTCTTAAAACACCACTGTGGGTAGCAAGAAATAAATAAATAAAACCTTAAAATGTTAATAATTAATAGGCAAATACATGACAAAGCATAGCCAATCAGCACTTAAAATGATAACACTTGTGCCTGAGAGAGCAACAGTAAAGCTACACTGAGATTTCAGATTTCAGAGATGGATGATTCAAACTATGTATTATGGGGCACAATACTGCACTCGTCTCTACCATGACAGTCTGGGAAATGTTGCACGTTTGCTATGAGAAACAACTTAATGGGTTTTCAAAGGTACTTTCATGTGTGTGTTTGCCTTCATGTATGTATGTGCCACATGTGCACTAGTACCTGTGTATGTGACTGCTTTCTCTGAAGGCCAGGAAAGGGTGTTAGATTCCCTGGTTCTGGAGCCTAGAAAGTCTGGGTCTTCTGCAAAAGTTGCCAGAGCTCATAACTGCAGAGCCATCTCTCCAGCCTCCAGCGTGGATGATTTTATACGCAGTTATTTATGAAAGTAGCATAGGACACATTCTCTTGCAAGATTTTTCCTCGAGAAAAAAACATCCCCACTAAGTGATATATATAAGAATTTTGAAAAACACCTCTATTCAAAATTAACAAACAAAAAACCAAAGCTGGCAGCAAAGCAGATATCCAGCAGCTGGAAACTTGATGGGCAGAAGGAGGCACATCCACATGACAGAGACCGTTCAGAGGCAGGTCAGAGCAGAAGCACTGGAGGGGGCTCTTTGCCTCCTATGCCCAGTTAAGCTTCCTCAAACGGTTTAAAACCATTCTTTTTGGTCAGTATTGCTGTTATTATGGGGTTGCAATCCCCTTCAGCTACTTCAATTCTTTCTCTAAATCCTCTATGGGGAACAATGTTCTCAGTTCAATGGTTGGCTCTGAGAAGCCTCATCTGTATTTGTCATGATCTGGCAGAGCCTCTCAGGTGACAGCTATATCAGGTTTCTGTCAGCATACAGTTATTGGAATCAGCAATTTTGTCTTTGTTTGGTGACTCTGCTTCAAAATTTGTGTCCATATATCCTCCTGTCAATATTTTGCTTCCTCCTTCTAAGAAGGACTGAAGCATCTGAACCATGTTCTTCCTTCTTCTTGATCTTCATGTGTTCTGTGAATTGTATCTTAGGTAAACCCAGCTTTTGGGCCTAATATGCACTTATCAGAGAGTGTACAACATGTATCTTTTTTTAATTGGTCATTTTGGTTTGGTTAGTTATGTAAGTGGCTTACCTCACTCAGGATATTCTCTAGTTCTATGCAATTGCCTAAGAATTCCTTGAAGTCATTATTTTTAATAGCTAAGTAATACTCCATTGTGGAAATCTACCACATTTTATGTATCCATTTCTGTGTTGAAGGACATCTGGGTTTTTTCAGACTTCTGACTATTACACATAAGGCTTCTATGAACATGGTAGATGGATAAAGATTCATTGTTATGTGTTGGAGAATCTTTTTGGTGTATGCCAGGAGAGGTATACCTGGGTCCTCAGGTAGTATTATGTCCAATTTTCTGAGGAAATGTCAGACTGATTTCCAGAGTGTTTACACCAGCTAGAAATTCTGCCAACAATGGAGGAGTGTTCCTCTTTCTTCACATCCTCTCTAGAATCTGCTGTCAGCTAAGTTGTTGGTCTTAGCCATTTTGACTGCTGTGAGGTGGACTCTCAGGGTTGTTTTGACTTGCATTTCTATGTTGACTACAGATATTGAACATTTCTTTGCATGCTTCTCAGCCATTTCATACTCCTCAGCTGAGAATTTTTTGTTTTGCTCTCTTCTTCATTTTCAAAAGTTATCTGTTTCTATGGAGGCTAACTTATTCAGTTCATTGTATATATTAGAAAATATCCCTCCATTAAATATTGAATTGGAAAAGATATTTCCCCATTATGTTGGTTTTTGATTTGTCTTAATGACTGTGTTCTTGGACTTAACAGAGCTTTGCAATTTTAGGAAGTCCACTTTATCAATTTTTGATCTTAGAAGATAAGGGATTGGTGTTCTGATCAGAAAATTCTCTGCAGTGCCCATGTGTTTGAAGCTCTTCCCAAATTTCTCTTCTCTTCCTTTGAGTGTACCTTGTTTAATGTGGAAGTCCTTGTTATACTTGGACTTGAGCTTTTTACAGGGCAATAAGAGTGGATCAATTTGCATTCTTGTACATGCTGACCACCAGTTGGACCAGCACCATTTAATGAAAATGCTATCGTTTACTAGTGAATAATTTTAGTTGTTTGAGTTCATTTCTGGGTCTTCAATTCTATTCCATTGTTCTGCCTTCCTGTCTCTGGACCAATATGATACAATTTTTATCATTTTTACTATGTGACACAGATTGAGATCTGGGATGGTGATTCCTTTAGAAGTTTTGTTATTACTGAAAATTTTTTACATGATCCTGGTTTTGTTTTATTTCAATTTAATTGGCAAATTACTCTTTCTAAGTCTATGAAGAATGGAGTTGGAACTCTGATGGGGATTGCATTGAATCTGTAGATTACTTTGGGCAAGATGGCCGTTTTTACTATATTAATCCTGCACATGGGAGGTCTTTCCAACTTCTGAAGCCTTCTTCAATTTCTTTCTTCAGAGTCCTGACACTTTTGTCATACAAATCTATCATGTGTTTGGTTAGAGTCACACCAAGGTACTTCATATAACTGGTGACTGTTTTGAAGGGTGTCATTTCAATAATTACTTCTCAGCTTGTATATCCTTTGAGTAGAGGAAGGCTACTGATTTGTTTGAGTTAATTTTACATCCAGTCACTTTCCTGAAGTATTTTAATCAGCTTTAGAAGGTTCTGTGGTGGAATTTTGGAGTCACTTAACTATACTAACATATCATCTACAAATAGTGACATTTTCACTTCTTCCTTTCCAATCTGTATCCATTTGATCTTGATTTGTTGTCTAATTACTCTGGCTAGGACATCCAGTACTATATTGAATAGGTACTGAAAGAGTGGAAATCCATTTCTAGTCCCTGATTTATGGCATTGCTTCAGGTTTTCTCCATTTACTTTGATGTTGGCTACTTATTTGTACTATATAGCTTTTATTATATTTAAACATAGTCCTTGAATTTTGGATCTTTTCAAGGCTTAAATGTGAGGGTGTTTTTAATTTTGTCAAATATTTTCTCAGCATCTACTGATATGATCATGTGGGTTATTTATTTACTTTTTTTGAGTTTGCTTATATAGTGGATTACACTGATGTATTTTCATAAATTGAACCATCTTACATCTGTGTGATGAAGCCAACTTGATCATGATGGTTGGTCATTTTGACGCAAGTACTTGCATTCAGTTTAAAAGAATTTTATTGAGTATTTTTGCATTGATGTTCTTAAGGGAAATTGCCTGAAGTTTTCTTTCTATGTTGGCTCTTGCTGTGATTTATGTATCAGCATAATTTGGGCTTCATAGAAGAAATTTAGTAGTGTTTTTTCTGTTTCTATTTTGTGGAATACTTTGGAGAGTATTATTATTAGTATTTCTATGAAGGTATTATAGAATTCTGCACTAAAGCCATCTAGTCCCGGGCTTTTAATTTTTTTGGCCTGGGAAGTTTTTGAGGATTGCTTCTAATTATTTAGGGGTTATGGAAAGTGATTAAGAGATTTTTCTGATTCTGATTTAACTTTGGTACCTGGTAACTGTCTCAAATCTTGTCCAATTCATCCAGATTTCCATTTTTTTGAATATAACCTTTTGTAGTAGGATATCATGTTTATTGAATTTCCATAAGTTTCTCTTATGTTTCCCTTTGCATTTCTGATTTTGTTAATTTGAATACTCTCTCTGTGCTCTCTGGTTAATCTGGTAATGGTTTATCTATCTGGTTGACTTTCTCAAATGGCTACCTCATGGTTATCATGAAGATTTGCATAGTTCTTTTATTTTTACTTGGATGATTTGAGCCCTGATTCTGATTCTTTCCTTCTTTATACTCCTCTTGGGTGTATTTGATTCTTTCTGTTGTAGAGCTTTTGGGTGCACTGTCAAGCTGCTGGTTTACGTTTTCCTCAGTTTCTTTTTGGAGTCACTTAGAGCTATGAGTTGTCTTCTTAGTACAGCTTTCATTTTATCTCACAAGTTTGGGTATGTTGTGCCTTCCTATTTGTTAAATTAAAAAAAAAAATCTTAATTTCCTTATTTCTTCTTTGACCATGTGATTATTGAGTAGAGTATTGTTCAGCTTCCCTGTATATGTTTGATTTTTGTTTATTTTGTTGTTATTAAAGTCCAGTCTTAGTCCATGGTGATCTGATAGGATTCATGGGATTATTTCAATCTTCTTTCTGTTGAGGCCTGTTTTGAGACTGATTAAATGATCAGTTTTGAACAAGGAATGGTGAGGTGCTTAGAAGAAGGCATATGCTTTCGTTTTGGGATGAAAAATTATATATATATATATATATATATATATATATATATATATATATATATATATATATATATATAATTCAAGTGGTTCATTACTTCTGTTAGTTTGTCTCTCTTTAGTTTCTGTTTCCCCATCGGTCCATTTATGAAATTACTATATTGAACTCTTCCACTATTATTGTGTGATATGCAATATGTTCTTTGAGCTTTAGAAAGATTTATGAATGCAGTTTCCCTTTGCATTTGAAGAATCGATAGTCAGAATTGAGATTTCATCTTGGTGAATTTTTTCTTTGATGAAAATCAAATTTTCTCATCTTAATTGATAACTTTTGGTTGAAAATCAATTTTATTCCATATTATAATGTTTCCTCCAGCCTGTATCTTGCCACCATTTGCTTGAAAATGTATTTTTCAGCCTTAAAGTCTGAAGTAGTGTCTTTCTTTTTCACTGAGATGTGTTAGCCATAGACAACAAATCACTGGGTCCTCTTTCTATATCCATTTTGTTAGTCTGTATCTTTTTTATTAGGGAACTGTTTCCATTCATGTTGAGAAATACTAGGGCCAAATGATTGTTTTTTCTGTTGTTGTTGTTGTTAGAGGTGGAATTTGTTTCTGTGGCTGAGAGAGGAGAATTGTGAGGTTGATGCTATCATGGACTATACACTGAGATCCTAACGAAAATTAATAAAAAGCAGTCGATTTATCCATCTTGCCTCCACAATTAAAATTTCTTTTTGGGATGGAATCCAGTCTCCCTTCCTCAGTACTCAAATATCTAATAAATCTATCTCCAGGGAGTCTTTAATGGCATCTTCTCTAACACCCTCACACAGGATCCTCCACCTGCTCTGAGACTCCTTTACTGGTTCCAGTTTTCCCCAGATATTTTCACCTACTACTGAGCTTTAAATGAACCAGTCTACAGACAGAATGCTGTGGCACACAGTTAAGAACACCTGAAATATTTCTTGAATGGATCAATGAATAAAGCCAAGAGACGAACATTCGGCCATGAAATTTACAGTGATTTGAACCTTGTGATATGTTTTTTATTTGTCTTCAAAACAGAGCAACCATCATCTAAAAAATAATTAGTTCTGCCCTTGGTACTTTAAAACTCTTTTCAGTACTTTATAACATATTTCCATAGCTTGATTGAACAGGAACAGGATTTATGAGACACCATGGCTAGACACTCATTTTTTTTTTTTTTTTTTTTTTTTTTGGTAGATGTATGTGAACCTTAACCAAGACAAAGCTACCAAGAAATACTACAACCATGAGAAAATGAGTTGTTCCTGGAGTATCACTCAAAGAAGGATTAGCAGCTGTTCCTGGGCATCCTACAGGTTCAGTGCATCCACTCAAAGTCAGCTCAGTGAGCCCTACAACTGAAAAAAAAACCTAAACACACAGAGAGAGTATCAGTAGCAAACTCAATGTCACACACAGGTAGGTCTCACCTGATATATTTTCCATTCAGGTGTTTGTAGACTTCAGTGCAATTCTTTATCCACTTTGGATGATATTTTCTAAAAATAACTTGTACCGGACAGAGTCATGTGTCAGCATTTTAAAAAATTGACATCATGTGCTTTATGTCTGGCTATAAATCTCAGATTTTATACAAGGCATTGCCATTTTTCCTCCTTATACTGTACTGGAAACTAATTCTGTTCTAGATATACTCACAACATAATCAGCTTAGTTGGAAAGACAAAGAATAGAAGGCATATGTAACAGGAGGTGGTGTAGTTGCATGGATATATACCAGCCACATGTGCAGGGAGAGGATCTGAATTCACTCCTGAGGACAGATTGCTCACTTCGAAGGCAAAACACATGAGGAATAGGTCTAGTGTCCTAAACCCACTACAGGACAATGACACCGCATGGCTTCACATTATAGCTGCTCACTACACACTGTGAATCAGACACCTGTTACTAGGACAATTACAGAAAATGTGAGTCTCTTGTAGTCTTCAAACTACAAAGAGGACTGGGAGCATGAAAAAAATTAAATTAAGTGCATCTCAAACATCTCAGCTGAAAGAAACACCTCATTTAATAATAAAAATACAACTGACAGCACCTAACCCAGGAAGACATGGTCCCCATTTCTTCCCATCTCTGGAAATCTAGCAGACATGGGACAATCCAATTACTCTGTACTGCATTTTTTTCTAAGTTGTGAGGCCTTGTCTGTTGAATATGAGGTTTCTTTCAGATTCAGGATACCCCGATCTCCTGAAGGTATCTCTGGTGGTAAAAGAAACAAACCACAATAATCTGGCTGAGCTGACTTATATAAAAATTGGGGCATGGTTTCTAGAACAAAAATCAAGGAAGGAAACAAAGACAGAAAAGCCTGTTTACCAGCCTGTTCACTACTACCACCCCTGCTTCTGCTGCTACCCCAGTGTGTCTACCAGGATGAGTTTACTTGTCAGCCTTAACATTCACTAAACCGATGACCTTTGCAAGACACTCCAGTGTGACAACCTTGACTTTACATAATTGTGCACTGGATATGTAGTCTACCTATCACAGGAAATATGAAAAAATAAAGTGACTAACCACTTCGAAGAACCTGCCACCCAGAAAACACAGGTGGCATGCTGCTTTATTTAAAAATTGTGTACTGATCAACTTGAACCCACCCAATCATTCTGAAACTCATTCCTCTCGAAGGCAGAAGCAGCTGTAGCTAGAAAGGCTGTAAAAATCCACTCTTTCTGCCCATGTCAACCTCTAGGATTGGTAAACAAAAGGACTGAGCCTGAGGAGAAAAATGGAGAATTAGTTCAAGGACATGCCAGTTCTTCATCAACAAAGCCCAGCTTGGAAGACTGGTGTCAGACACAAAGGGATACACAAGACACAGAGAGGACCCTTTGTAGACCCCACTCTACACAAAGAAATTTGGGACTTTTATCCTATGTGACAAATTCTGAGCAGTAGCTGAAGTTTTTACGTCGGCTTGTGGTTATGTGTGTTCCAGGGACATCACATCATAGAGTGTGTATGAGATGTGAGTATGAGATATAAGAGTGTGAAGATCTGATGAGGTGAAATTCAGACTTTTCAGCGACTAGCAGTTCCTAGATGCCCCTGACATGTGTGGCTAACTTTGATATTCTTAGTTTATCCAGTGAAGCTGACAAAGATGCACTGGAAGCCTTAGGGACAGGTAGAGAGGGGTTTTTGCTTTAAGCAACAAACAAATAAACTATACCTCATTAAACAAAGACAAGAATAGCATCACAACTGTGCCATCTACCTTATAAAAGGAATTGAGGTATCCTTCATCCCCTGACAGCCCTGTCTGAACAGTTAGAGAATGCTCTAGAGTCCTTCAGGCACATCAATAACTCAGGTGTCAGTGACCTGAGGGCTCATGGCAAACAAGGTAAACTCTCTCAGAGCATTCAATGATTTCTGGAGAAATTTTACTGCTGGGGTGGAGCACTAAATAGGGAGCACAGACAATACAGGGAAGGGCCAGCTTTATTACTGTATTCTTGGACACCAGCATCCCCCCCCCCTCCCCTGCTTGATTTCCAAAGGAAAGCTTTTACCTTCAGGGAACATTTCACAGAAAGATACACCAAGGACAAGTCTCTTCCCAGGTCCTCCTGAATACAGTGCCTGCCAGAACCTGCAAGAACCATGTGCACTTTAAAAATGGACCCAGAATGGGAGACGTGCCTTCCTGAGAACACACTGCAGGACAGTGGCAGCACTGGCTGGAGCTGGTCCCTGATCTCCAGTCTAGAGCTGTTGCTTCCCTGTCTTAGGAGCATCACCTTCACCTCCCAGACCCACTCCCTCTTCCAGATTCTAGGGCTCACCTCCTAGTTCTGAGGATCCCTCCAGGTTGAATAAACTCAGAAGCAGGTGGCTGTTAAACAATTCATCAGTGGCATGTGGAGCGGTGCCATTCCATGTAACATGGATAGGATAAATACAGCACTGCAAAAGGCCTCTGTTTCATTTAAAGAACAACTCCTCCTCTTCCTCCTCCTCCCACCCTTCCCAGCCCCCTCCTAGGTCCTCCTCTGTAGTACTACTGGAACATGTGCTCTACTTGGGAGGGAGGCAGGAGGCGAGTATGGTTCTTATTGGAAAGCAAATGCCAAGAGTGTGATGAGCTCTAATGTTTCTTCACACTAAGGAGAGGAGAGGAGAGTGAGAGTAATAATAAAGAAGGAAGGAGAGAGAGAGGTAAAGGAGAGAGAGAGAGAGAGAGAGAGAGAGAGAGAGAGAGAGAGAGAGAGAGAGAGAGAGAGAGAGAAAGAGAGAGAGAGAGAGAGAGAGAGAGAGAGAAGACAGAATGATAATGATTAACTCTCTTCTGTTTCCAATCTGCTTCTCAGTGAATCCTGGGAAACCACACATTTTACCAATGGAGTGCCTGCCCCACGCATTACATCACCAGTGAACTCCCTCATTGGCTAATAATTCCTAAAAGACAAAATTCTATTTCTAGATGCTTAACACTTTCATATGTATCAAATTAAACAGGATTTGGTTTATACCAGTGTTTCTTCAACGTTTTATTTATTTTTATCCAATTCCTCCAAAGAGCATCCAAAACATGTACTTTATAGTGATACACTTAATATTTTCCATCCTACAATTTTTGGAGGGTATGTAGATATCTATTTTAATAGTATAAAAAACAGACACCCAAGTTCATTCAAAATCTTTCCTTACCAACGACAGTGACTTTTCTTTTGTGAGCTTATATAATACACTCAGAACTTCGTGTCTCTTCTGATTCATGTCCTACTCTGAACAGTGGACATTATGGCTCCTCTTTCACAAATAAAGTTTAGCCAGGTCTTCTGCATAGTTCTGTCTTTGCAGCTACTCAGAAGGAAGAGGCAGAGGATGGAATGTTCAAGGCTGCCTTAAACTGCAGCTTAATTTCAAGACTGACCTTAAGAACAGAGTGAGATCATGTCTCAAAAAAAGAAGTAAACAGAGTGCTACAGATGGGCTTCATGGTAGAGTACCAGCCTACCCTGAGCGAGGTTCTGGGATTAGTCAATTTCATTGGAAAGAAAGGGAACATATGGAATTTGCTCAAGAACTAGGACTCACTCTGAGGTCCAGGCTCTTGTACCCTATCTTAATACCCTGTGCAGATCCCACTTTTTAAAATACTAAGGGATCACTCTACAGCCTTGGATGTCCTAGAACCTGCCATGAAGATCAGGCTGGCTGGGAATTCACATCCACCTGCCTGTGACTGCACAGACTAAAGGCCCTAAATTCTATGTTCAGCATGAAGGTAAAGTTAAGGCAGGCCATTTGATTTGCATTTTGCATTTGTCTTGCATGATGTGAAATATTCCAGAAAATATCAATGAGGTAGAAATGCCAGAGCCTGAGGAGAACAGAGGACAGGAAAGTGAATCCCCATACAGTTATATTCAGTGGCATTCAGCCAATTTAGAAATCTTTGTCTCTTGCAATCCATTCCATCTACATCTTCTGCAGTAGAGTTTTTAACGTAACTATATTCATAGGTTTAGATAATAACATTAGAGGTGAATATGGTGACACATGCTTTTTAATCAGCCCTCAAGAGACATAAGCATGTGGATCTCTATGAATTTGTGATCATAAATAGAATCCTGTGAAATAAGTCCAACATTTATTTCATTCCTTAAAATATATGTGCTAAGACAGGGGCATAGCTTGCGGCAGGCTCTGTGGTAGCATGAATGGATCTCTGAGATCAGTCTCCATACCAACCATCTACACATATATGCATGAGATGAGGAGGATGTGCTTAACACTGCTAAGCTCCAAGGACAAAGCTGCCTTTGATGGTCTGGCATATGTGGTACAGTGAGGAGGTTAAACAAAGAGCAGAGAATGAAATTTAAAAATGTTGTAAATGGAGTAGCAAAGGGAAGGAAGGTGTCCACTTCCTGCAGGATAGTCTTTCCAAGGAGGCTGCACTGAATTGCAAGACACAAAGAATCACTCAGGAATAACCCTTTTCCTCTCTATGTGCCATAGAAAGCAGCAGTCTATCCTTCTGTATATTCTTTTACAGAACTCAATGCTCACTCATTTCCCACCCTTAGCAGACAGACCTGTATCTTCCTCCCTGGAACAGCCTTCCAAACAACTGACTGTTCTCATAATTGGTTGAACTAATAAGTGACTCATCAATAAAAGCATTTCCTGAAGTGTACCAAGGGTCATGGTGTGACATACGAGGTCAATCTTATTTTAATAGAGTCTCAGTTATGTTTGAGAAACACTGAGTTCAGTACAAATTGAGAATAAAATGGTTTTATTTAATTAAAATTGAGAATAACTTTGTACATTGTAGGGCATCTAGGAGACGTACACATACCCTGCAAGCAGTTAGTAAGAATCTCCTGTCGTCTGGGTTATTAGTTAAGGTGTCTCACATTAATAAATACTCAAGCCCAACCTTTACTTACAGACGCAGTGAAGGAATTGAAATGCCAGAGATACTTTCTAAGAGAGAGGTCCAACCATCCTCATTTTCTTCCCAAAGCCATCCAGTGATACAGAGAATCAAAGCTCTCTGGAAACACATCTATCTATGTCCAACCCACAAGACCCAGAAACATATTATATTCTAATGTCCAGCAGCCAGGATTATTGGCTGCCTATAGTTCACATTTTAAAACTCGTTGAAGGGTCACCTTTCATTGCACCTCTTGTTGGGAACATTCTGTACTTATTGGCTTGTCAGCCTGGCCTTCAAAAGCCTAAGTGGATGCTTGAATCCTTTTTACCATCCACCATGGACCAGTGTCAACCTACACCTGGTCCTACCAAGCCACTGTGTACTAACTTCAACAGTAAAGCAACATCTCAAGGATACTTCTACACAGAAATGAGAGCAAGACTTCTGTGTTCATCCCAGCGCCCTGATAAACGATCACAAAGCAACTTAGGTAAGGAAGTGTTTCTTTCAGTTCACAGGTTCAGGCTACAGCCCTTAGTTTGGGGTGCATCCAGATGTCATGTACTTGTGGGAACTAGTCACAGCCACAAGTAAGACAGAGAAAGAAAAATTCCTACTTTTCAGCTCACTTCTTCATACATATACACCATCCAGGACTCAATGTCACTGTGAGCTAGGTCTTCCCACTCATCTACTTGTAAATAAATGCAGTGTCTGTCAGATATACTTCCAATCGATTCCTCACTGAGATGTTACTCCTAGGTAAATCTAGGTAGATGAAAATTAACAATTTTAAAGTAACTGCATATCTGACCTTTTAACTGAGGAATCTTGCTTGTGACAAGGCAGAATAATCTCATAATACACACACAAACACACACACACACACACACATACACACACACAGAGAGAGAGAGAGAGAGAGAGAGAGAGAGAGAGAGAGAGAGAGAGAGAGAGAGAGAGAGAATCACAAGGCTGATAAATTCTATAAGGCAAACAGATGAAATGACTTTCTGGTCTCACTTCCCACGAGACTTTGTTTTTGCTGCTATACCAGGCTCTATATGGCAAACCCCACCATACCCACTGGTACAGAATGATAAGACCAGATAAGGAGGAAGGTCTCACATGGGAATCAGGCATCAGAAAGCAAGAACAGGTGCTCTATGCCACTCCCCTCAGGCTATTCCTGATGACAAGATAGAGGTCACAGCTACCAATACAATGACACAATGTTTAGAAGCAAGCATCACATGGTAGCATCTCCCTGCATGAATCCATGTCCAGAAGCCAGGGTTACAGGGCCCTCACCAGAAAGTTAGCCTTAAGTGGCCAGAGTCATTGCAGCCATGTTGTCTGAAAACCAGCTTTTCACAGCTTACCAACATATAGTTCCCATCTAGTAGGGTGGCCATGGGACCAACTAGAATTCTTTCCCAGCCTCCTTCATCCTAGGATAAACCTGTAAGGCTGCATGGATCTCTAGACGTGTGCATATTTTCGCTAGCCTCTCCACGTTGCAGTTTATGTCCCACTGAAAACCCTGGTCCTACTGCATAATCTGCTATTTATTTATCAGCTGAGATTCTGGCTTCTTTACTTCTTTTATCTGCACTTAAGAAAATGTACCTGAAATTCATCTGTTGCTGATGCCCCTGCCTCCAGTTTTCAGGCTGGCAAACTCTCCAGTTTCTGCTGTCTGCATTGAATAGAGACCTCCCAAGCCTCCAGGCTGCATCATGACCCACCCACTTCTTCAGTTTGCTCTACACCACACTGCAATCCCTCCTATCCTATCATCCCTGTTAGGCCCCAGGTACTCTGGAGCTTCAATTTAAGCCACTAAGATCATCCCTTAAGTCATGAATAAATAACCAGGATGCTTCATCAGTGTTAGGCTCTGTTTCTAGTTTGGCCAGGAATACAAACCCTTCAAGGTTTCTTCCTTCACCACTGGATAGCTGGAAGCAGAAGGCAACACAATAGATCTGAGCCCCAGAGCCAAGGCAACAATAGGTCCCAAGGGTCCTGCATGAAGCAGGTGCTGTGATCCAGTGCAGAGCACCAGCACCTGCTGTGGTCTCAGCTTCCCAGAGGAAGCACTTCCCTGGATAGGTCTGGATGTTGAATTAAACAACTTAGAAGTCAAAGCTTTGAAAGCCTCGACACTCCGGAGCTCTGCAGGGACAAGGAACAGCCTGGGAACAGGCCCACAGAGCACCAGCATCCGACAACCATGCAGCATTAACATTCTGCTAATAAAAGAGAGGAAGCTTATGAAGAATTGGCACCTTGGGAGTACTCACCAACTGATCAGATTCATGGTGATTGCTGCGTATAGACAGAAAACCCACCTAGTCGTCTTTGCTGTTGCTTACTGACCATGCCATCTCTGGTGGCCTGAATGAACCTCAGACTGGCTCCACCAATTACAGGATCTGCTGAAGCTCTGCAGCCTCAGAGCACTGTTGCTGCTCTGCCCAATGAGAGAGCGCCTCCTCTGGACAACCTGGTTCCCTAAGCTGGGACAAAAAGAGCCCACACCTAGACTGGCTCCTCCAGCCCCTCCTTCCTCACTGGGTAGGCTTTCCATTTCTAGCCTGGGAAAGTCGCTATAACAAGCATGCTCTGCTCTTGCTGGCCTCAAGTTGCCAAAAGGGTGATCTTTTTCCATCCAGGAGGTGTGAGATGTACCTCTGGGTGTGTCAATAATCCAGTTCAGTATCCTACAAAGCCAGCTTAGAGAAAGTCACCTGACTTTCCTGGTCCTTAGTAGGAGCTTCTGAGAAACCAGTGAGCCTGCTGTCAGCAAATGTCACAGGACTACAAGCACAAGAAGAAACAAGGAGCTAAGCTCTTACCCTGGCATGGGGATGGTGCAGGACTTCATTACATTCAAGTACACATACAAAAGATAATATCAGCCTGCTGCAAGCTGAGAGGGGTTGTAGTAAGACCACAAAAGGGATGCCACAACTATGCCAGGACTCTCTACAGAGGAGATTTTTGAGATGTAAATTAAGACAGCAAGGTTAAAGGACAACCAGATTAAAGAACAAGGCAATGGAGAAGCTTAACCAGCACAGACAGGGAGGACACTTGGCAGGTCCCTGTCTCTTGTTAGTTTCTATGCCTTAGGCCATAGAATTCTCAGAAGTTCAAGGCAGATCTCCCCCAAAGCTCCTCTTTCTTCTAGTGTTGTTTGTTTGTTTTTTAAGAGAGAGGGTTTCTATATGTAGATCTGCCTGGCCTAAATTATTTATGTAGACCAGACTGTAGTAAATTTCATAAGGATCCAATTGCTTGTGTCTGTTTAGTGCTGATGTAAAAGGCATGTGCCACCATATCCACAACTAATTTCATTATCTAGACCTATAAATATAGTTATTTAAAACACTACTGGTATTCAAAATAAATAAAAAAATGTTTGGGATAAAAGGAAGCAGAATTCTTGCCAGTACACGTAATTCTAAATAAACTTATATTAACTTTTTCTTAGATACTCTCTGTATTTACTTCTGATATGTTATCCCCAATTGCCCAGCCTGTTCCTATTCCCCCCTACCTGTCTTCACAAAGGTGCACTAGCTACTAATCATCCTCTCCACGCAGTGCCTTGGCTTTCTTCTACATTTGGAAAATGTGCTCTTCATGGACCAAAGGCCTCCTCTCACATTGATGCCTGATACTGATATTTTCCACTAAATATGCAACTGGAGGTGTGGGCCTCTTAATGCATGCTCAGTGTTTAGTGCTCTAGTTCATGGGAGCTGTGAAGAATTTGGTTGGCACATGGGGTGAATCCCCAAGTGAGGCAGCCCCTGAAAAATCATTTTTTTGTCGTCCATTTGATCCTCTACCTCCTTCTGTGAGTGTTTTGTTCTCCCTTCTATGAAGGAATGAAGTTTCCACATTTTGGCCTTTCTTCTTTTTGAGCTTCATAAGGTCTGTGAATAGTTTCTTGGGTACTCAGCGCTTTCTGGGTCTAGTATTCAATTATCAGTGACTGCATGTCATGTGTGTTCTTTTGTGACTGTGTTACCTCACTCAAATAGTATTCTCTAGTTCCATTAATTTGCCAAAAAATTTTGTGAGGGAATACCAAGTGTCCTAGAAGCATCCAAAGAAATGCTCAACATCCTTAGACATCAAGGAGATGCAAATCAAAACAACCCTGAGATTATCCCTCACACCTGTCAGAATGGCTAGCATCAAAAACTCAGATGGCTGGTGGCAGAGGATGGCAACAATGTGGAGGATGAGGAAGAAGAATGAAGATGGGAAAGCCACTCTGGAAATTAGTTTGGTGGTTCCTCAGAAAATTGGACATATTACTATCTGAGTACCCAGTTATGCCACTCTTTGGAACATACCAAAAATAGCTCTGATATTTAAAAAGGACACCTGCGCCACCATGTTTATTGCAGTTATACTTATAAAAGCCTGAGGCTGGAAAGAACCCAGATGTCCTTCAACAGAGGAATGGATTCAGAAATTGTGGTACCTTTACACAATGGATTACTACTCAGCTATTAAGGCAATGACTTTATGAACCTTACATTTCTAAGGAACGAAGGAGTGGGACAGAGCTTTAGATGATAAGCCAAGAAAATTACTGCCCAAGTATTCATGTTTAATTGCACGATAAATAAGAAAAGGAAGAGGTTAGATGCAGGAGATGTGGTGGTTTTCACTGAAACATCAGTGTATGGTGGTCAGTGTTCAGTATATATCATCAAGGAGTTGGTATTTATGATATTCTTTTGCAATGCACTGAGCTCAGTGCCACCTAGCATTTTAATCTTCATCTACCATATCTGCATAATGAAAGGGTCTGCAAGAGTCGTCACCCCAAGAACAAGCAATCCCTTTTCTCCTCCTGTTCTCATCTGACAGGGTGTTTAAATGTGGAGAAAATGTGGTAGACTTCATAAATCACTGGCTTTGGTCCTGTAAGTTGTACAAGATCTTGTGAGGTGAAAGATGCCAATGTATTGATTCTGTACCTTTGATGGCAGCCAAGTTAGGACCAGCTAAAAGATAGCTTTCTTGAAATATCAATTATTTTTACTTACACATATATTTAAAAAGAGATTTTTCTTTTAGTTATGTGTGTGTAGGCTTATGAACTTGAGTTCCTGCAAAGACCAGAGGAATGGACTTCCCTAAATTTGGGTTACAAGCTGTTGTGAGGCCGCACACTTGGGTGTTGGAACTGAGCTCAGGCCTCTGCAAGAGCAGGACACACTCTTAACCACTGGACCATATCTCCAGTCCCTGTACCTTAGCATCTTCATGGTAAAATATCAATGAGTAAAGTCTTGGCAGTTCCCCAGGTCAGAACTCTCCATAGTTTCCCCATCTACCATTTACATCTAGTCCTCAGGACAAAATGCTAGCAAAAGTAACACAAGAAAGATAATGAGACCAGGAGGTTGCTCTGTGTGACAGTGACAGCTGTTGCATTATAGAGACTGGACTGTGTAGTTCTGACTCATGGTGGTCAGACCCATGGCTCCCATGGTTTTTGCCAATATGTCAAGGCTCATCCTTCTGGCGACCCCTGTACCTCACCCTACCATTTTCTGTTGTGAATCCCCATCTCTGCTGCATCCACTGTCTTGTATTAGTCACCCAACCATTTCTGTTGCTTTGTACCAAGACCTTGATGGATTCAGGAGGAAAGATTGCTTCATTCAACAGCAAGTGAACAGTGCAGAACACGGATCTTTTAAGCATGGTACATTCCTTCATCACTCCAAAAATATCACACCCAAAGTTGGTGGTAGTATTAGAATTTGAAAATTATATTTATATTGAGAAGAGCCCAGATATACTGTTCTTAGCAGGAGTAAAAAAAGTGAGCTATCTCTTTGTATAACAAATTATTCTAGAAAAAAAGCTTTTTACTGTAAGTTTTAGAGCTTACAAGTATTTCACATTTAATATGTATAGCTTGCAACTTACCAAGCTGTGGATGGAGCCAGGTTTCTTTCTCCCAACAGCTCAGAATTTTCTTGGCTTTGCTCGTCACCAAGGGTAGAACTGTTCTGCTTTCTATATATAGCAAGATTTTTAGATGATTGGAAGATTTTATTTTTCGATATTTCTTTAAAAGAACTAAATGATTAAAGATGAATTATAATATAGGGAGATAGATTAATGGTACCAGGGTGAGATCTTAGATCTGCATTCTCAGAATTAATGTAAAAAATCAAGTTTGGCATCACACTAATAACTCTTTCTCTTGAAAGGCAAGATGAGAGGTAGAGATAGGAAAAGGTCAAGAAACTAGCCTTTGAACACCTGAAGAAAACAAAGAGACCTGGGTCAAACAAGGTAGAAGGAGAAGATGAACCAGCATTTGAGTTATCCTGTGAACTCCATGTGTCGTCGATAACATGCACATAGTAATGTGTGCTCACACAGTTTCACATAATTAAAAAGAGTCAAATTGCTAAGCATGGAAAACAATGTCATTGAGAACACACATGGTCCGAATTCTGAGGAATTTGTGCTTCTTTAGCAGTTGTAAAGATAAAGAAACACGGAGCTTTGAAGACTATTAAATATGGACAGTGAGGAAATACTTTTCAATTCCATCTACCCCCATGCCTGTTTCACTTGGACAGGTGGTTACAATCTGTTTTCCCTCTGAGCCCTCGTAAGATGAATGATAGCAAAGAATCTCAGAGCATATGTTTCATTTGTTAAATAACAGAGTCAAGGCACGGCAATAACTTGCTTCAGTCTAGGGTTTGAGGGAGATTCTTGGGGGAGCTTTTTGAGAGAGAGAGAGAGAGAAGAGAGAGAGAGAGAGAGAGAGAGAGAGAGAGAGAGAGAGAGAGAGAGAGAGAGAGAGGTTAAACCTATGCAGGCTGATACACAGGTAGCAAAGCTCAGGATTAAACCCTCGAAAGTGTGCTCTAAGGGACTATGCATCTGACCATTTACCCTCTACTGCTTCTCCTGAGGCTGTGTGTGGCCACATTAATGCTTTAATATTGTGGGAACTGAAGTGCTTTTTATGAGATTGAGGCTCACCGGCTCAATACTTAAACAGTTGTTTCCCAGTTGTTAGCAATGTTTGGGGAGGCTTAGGAGGTGTGGCCTTGCTAACCATAGTCTGTCACCACATGTGGTCTTTGTGAGTTCAAGGCCTCACATGATCTCCAGTTTTCTCTCTCTAATTCGTGCTTTCAATGGAACATTGAGCTTTTAGCTTCTTTCTCTGACCATCAGGACTGCCTACTGCCTTGCATGGACTTCTTGCATAACAGACATTTATTCCTCTGTAACGATGAGTCAGAATGAACTGTTTCTTCTATGAGCCACTTTTGGTTGTGGTGTTTTTGCACAGCAGCATAAAAGTTATCAATATTGGGTCCTAAAAATATTTAAAAGAGAACAAGTTTTTAGTGAAGGAAAATATCATTTTGTAAAGATCTAAATGTATCACCCTGGAGCAATTTATCAGGAACTGTGACAAAGGGACCGACCCTCTCTCCAGATGGTAATAAGGGAAAGCAAGAACACTTATACCTCTTTTTTTTAATTAATAACCTAATTATGTTGAGACAAGGTAAAAAGAAAAAGTTGTTGCTAATGAGCTCACACTGGTAAATTGTGGTAAAAATATAGTTATTATGACTGATGTCTTCCAAATTCAGCTCCATATTGGTCAGAATACTTAACTGACAACATCACAAAGAATTTTAAAAAGCTAGTGCATGTGTAGTGGAGAAAGACGATCAAAGGAAGTTGCAAAATAGGAGAGCTGGTCACTAGCTAGATATGTGAAGGAAAGTTGTAAACTGAAAGAGGTTCAGACCCCAAGGTTTTCTTGCTGCTTAAAGAAAAAAAAATTTCTGGATAGAAGACATAATCAGGGTTTGATCAGGTAGAGATTATTCTTTTTCTTTCTTTTTAAAATCAATTACTTAGATATTCTATGTATTTACATTTCAAATGTTATCCCCTTCCTCTCTCCTATTCCCCTCCCCCCTCTCCTTGCTTCCATGAAGATTGTCCCATTCCCTACCAGCTACCCCACCTCATTGCCTGTTAATGACTCATTGACATACATTTTCCAGGGCCAAGCAGGGCTCCACTTGTCTCCATGATGCTCTCCTGCTGAGCAATGTTCTGGATGTTTACAGACTAGGACAGGAAAGTATATTCCATTACTCACTATTAATACACTGTAGCTCACAGTAAGAAACAAACAAACAAAAAACTGCAGTGACAAAAATGGAGAAGAGACTGAGGGAAAGGTGGCCCAACACTGACCCAAATTAAGATCCATCTCAAGGGGAGGCTTCAAGGCCTGACACTGTGCTGACGCTATGGTGTGCTTACAGACAGGAGCTTAGCATGGCTTCCCTCTGAGAGGCACAACTAACAGCTGACTAGTACAGAAGCTGATACTTACACACAACCAGTAGCCTGAAGTTGGGACCCCTGTGGTTGAATTAGGGAAAGGATGGAAGAAGTTGAGGAGGGGGCAACGTCACAGGAATACCAGGATTCTCAACAAACCCTGATCACTGAGATCTCTCAGACAATGAGCCACCAACCAGGCAGAATACTCTAGGCCTGTAACATATACACAGCAGAGGACTGTCTCATCTGATCTCAGTGAGAGACTTTAGGCCCCAGGGAGTGGAGAGGTTTGGTGAGTTGTATGTGTGGAAAGGGGTGAGAACATCACTTTGGAGATGGGAGAGGAAAATTAGGATGAGGAACTGACAGAGCGCAGAACAAGGGGAATAACGAATGAACTATAAAAATATTAAATATTATATTAAATATATTATTATTATTAACTGAAAAAGGCAAGGATGGACACTAGGGACCCCGGAAAGTTAGAGAGAGAGACAGCAAAAGCCATAGCTGGGGTGTGATTCTGGAGTCAAGTGTCAAGAGATTCTGGGGTGAAGGCACTGTGTAAGGAGCTGGCTGGAGACAAGAAGAGATGTATCAGAAAGGATGATACATTCATATATGGTTGAGAAGAAAAATGACCGTTCTTTTTATTTTTTCATTTTCAAGGTCCACCAGCATTGCCAAGGTTTTGAGAAGGAAATAAAGCCACTCTTTGCTTTGTTCCCCTTGAAATCAAAGACAGACTGGATTCTCTGGAGCCACTGTCAACCTGTGCCTCATCTACCCTCCAATGCATCTGACCTGCACAGAGGACAGCCCTGCAATCCCAAGTGAAACATGACCACTTCCTACCACTGGGCCCTCTAGAAATGTGGCCAGGCTAGTGTGCCTTTAGTTCCTTCTCCAGCTGTGGTTGAGCATCTGGAAAGCCAGCAGGGTGAGCACGCAGAGTGCTGAGTGGTGTGAAGGAAAGAAAGAATGTTCAGTAGGGTCAAGCATTTATAAGCAGTAACACTGGATCAGTTGCTTGTTCCTGGGCCTCTCATGAAGTCGCAGAATGTGGTGACCGACCCTCTCCAGCCTCCATCTGACCTCGCATACATGGGCGGCCTGGGCCAGTGACTGCAGCTGCTCCTGTAGCTCCTTCACTCAAAGTGGTGATACCTGAGCATGCAGGGAGGCCCAGGTATCTCCATTGGCCTCAGCCTGGCACATGGACTGCCCCAGGATGTGTAGCCTCCACACCAGGTGCACAGTAGCACACAACCACAAATGCACTTCTCACAGGCTAGACCCCGTGGGTGTGTGCAGGGTCTTGGGGCGGCCTGGCCACAGGGTTCCAGAACACTGCCTACAGCCACTGCCTACAGCGCAGGCGCAGCAGGGCCCAATCCCAGCGTTCATAGGGCTGCGCAGGCTCCTGGCAGCACAGGGTCTGGGGGCTGCGGCCTTGGATACTGGATGGCATCAGACACTGGGAAGGGCCAGCACTGAGGCCGAGGCTGTGGGTGGCACCAGGTAGAAGGCACTACAACCACCTTTGCTTCAGGAGGATTCTTTGGGGCGCTGAGCTGTAGAAGAAGGGGGCGGTTGCCTTCCGGAAGGGGCCGGGTCAATGGGGAAGAGGAGGCAGGAAAACCTGACAAGGCAGTGGTAAGGGCAGGGAGGCTAAATGGAGCAGAAGGAGGTGACTCCTGGGGCAGGGGTGTCCCTGATGCCTCTAGGCTAAGAAAGGTGGCTGGGCCACTTCTGTAGTGAGGCTGCTTCCATCAGTGATAGTAATCTGTGCACTTCTCGATCTCTCCATTTCTTAATGCAAAAATAATTTCATTATACTCTCTTTCCCTTGGAGACATGATTATATTATTTATTTCTAAGATTTTTTTATACGCAGGTTCGTCTATTTTATTGTTTTCAGGTTGGGGCTTATCAGTGCCACCACATCTCAGTGACAGTGTTCAATTTTCCTTTCTGTCTTTGCAGGCTTCTAGGGCCAGCACATGTCTATGGCAGTTATCTTCCATCTTTGTGCTTCGTCCAGCAGGCTGTCCTTGCAGGTTTCTGGGCTAGAGCTTCTCTTTGCCCCGCATCTGCTGCCCAGTCTGGGAAGGTAGACCAGGCTCTCAGAATGCCACTGCGTTGTTTTTTCTGGGGGCTATGGCGGGCTCTTGTCACAGGCAAGTGCTGGTTTCTGTCAGGCCCTGGCAGCTCAGCTCCTCTGCTGCACCAGGGAATTGCATTAAAGCTGTAGTCAGAGAGCGAGCTTTGGTCAGCTCAGCACCCTCCAGCTCTTTTGGCTCATGAGCCTCCAGTTAGAGGAGCAGCTCTTGGGAGGTACACTGAGGGTCCAGTAGAAGAACCCTTATTTTGTCCTCTTCAGTTTATTAGTATGTTTGTTTGTTTGTTTTAGAGCAGCCTTTTCCAATGCCTGTTTCTGGTTCCCTGCATCTTTTCTAGGAAACTGACTTCTAACCAAGAGTTCTCAAGCCCTAAGGCTGGATTCTCGCTTCACATTCAGTGTGCTATTGGTGATTACTGCTTTTACCCAGTCTCATTGTTCCAGAATAACAACTCTTAGACTTAATAACTTAAATGTTCATCCTATAAGCACTTGCTTATTCACAGACTACTTAATAACTCATATAACTTCTTTATTCTAGTCAATATCTGACACAGTTTTGGTTACCTGTCCTCAGTCTGATGAGTCTGACTTGCTCAGATTTCAGGGTCAACATAGTGCTCTTGCCTCTTGCTAGTGGTTCTTTCTTCTATTTCCTGCCTCAGTCAATAGAACATAAGCTGTATCTTGTCAGGTAATGTGTGTACAGAGTATGCGGAGGGTCTGTCTACAAATAAGCTTTGTCAAAGCTACATTCACAGGCTTCTGAATCTGTGATCTGGAGTAAGAAAACCCTTGGAATGTGGAGACCTTGGCCCTCTCTACAGTAACTCTTTGTTCTGGTCCAGAGTCTTGCTTCTAGTTTCATTAAAGGACCTCATTAGATTTGAAAGCCAGAAAGGAAATGAGACTTCTAGATTACCTTTGGGATGAACATACTTATCTTCAGAGAAGCACTGAGGTGTCCTTGGACTCCCCTCCAGTATCCTGTCCTGCATCTTCACCACAGGGCGTTTTGCAAAACCAGAGTTGACCCCTTTCAGATAGGAGAATGGAGTTTTAGAACTCCCGTGTAAACTTGTGAGATGATTGCCATTAAGTCGGTTTTTCAGGGAATATGAGGATACCTCCAAGAGAACTGCTTGAGCCTCTGTCCTGCATTGGGGGTTCTCCAGTTATTTCTGTCTCTTACTTTCTGAGACACTCCTCCATTTGTGGGACAGATCTCATTCTGAACCAGTATCATTCTGTCTTTGAGACAAACATAAACCAGCTCATAAGCCCTGGGGGAGACTGAGGGACCAAAATAGAACAAACACTCTATCTTGTTCCCCAACCCTGGTTCTGGTCATATTCTTCTTCAGAGACAGGACTTATCAAGCAATGGACTAGGGTGTTTAGTTGTTTCTCTCTTGCAAATCTCTTGCTTATTCTCTTAGTGTAAATGTAGTCTCTCAGGCTTACTGCCTCCTTGTGGTAACATACACCTTGTATGAGAAGGTTGTACCCTTCATATGGTCTTATCAAGGGCTAGAATATTTTTCACCTCTGAGACTTACTTTGTCATAAACTCACCCCTTCATCGTTCTCTCTGATCTCTCTAAATCTCTCAGTAAAACCGCTTCCTTTTTTTTTCTAGCTATTCACTGCTCTCTATTAAGTAGTCCTCCCTTTATTCTTATGAGAGTGTGTCATATCCTAGTCTGTCAAATGCTTCTCTGAATCATCACTTTTTCTGCTACTCAGCTATATATAACTTTCAAGCTTAGTGCTACCTTCTACAGCATTACCTTTTTCTTTTGGGATTAAAGATATGTATTAGAAGTGAATCATATCAGTACTAGGAACATGTTTTACCAGGAAATATTACAACCTCTGATTTCAGTGTCTAATCAAATATCCTGCAAGAATTCATGGACAGAGGGACTGCCATTCAGCTGTTTGTTTTCCTTGTTTGTACACTATGCCTGTGATCAATGACATGGCCCAAACCATGTTAGGGGAGAAATGGTTGGTTGAGTTTTAAAAGCATCACAAAACCCTACACTGAGTAAAAAGTCAAGCAGAAAGGAAGGCAAGAAACATGTAAGAAATTTTCTCATCTGCATTTTCTCTGTGGTTTCATTCAGCTTGCCTTCTTATATGACCAAGAGCCACTGCTTAACGTTGCTGCTACCAACAATGTTCTATAAGGACCTACCTCATCAACAGTCAGGAAAAGAGCCCATTGACATGACCAAAGGACAAAGAGTAGAGGTAATTTATTTGTTGAGTTTTTTTCTGTCCTTTCTTCTTTTGTGACAAGTTGACAAAAACCATCTACTAGTCTTGATTTCTCTCATTGTGAGTCATTTTCTTTCTCACTAAGCAGACTGAGAAGAGCCCTTGTTCTTTAAAACAGTGGATGGGCAATGATAGCCTTCTACTTGGTGTTTGCTTGTTTGTTTGTTTGTTTGTTTTGGCAGATTTATGGTTGGTTTTCCTCGTAAATATAGAAGTATGTTGGAAAATGGTACAATGATTTCTTATTCCTTTCCAAAATGAAGACGGTTTATGATTGTGAGTTGGACAGTTCAGAAGCCTCTCTCTGTGAGGAAGCAGGGAAGGGAAACTATCAAAAAGAAGGGAAGTCTTGTGGGAATTGACATCAGGAAGTGCCATGGAGTCCACTGTGGGAAGATTTCCCTTTTTCCTCTACCCACTGACCAAAGGGTTTACTAAAACTCAGCTTCTGGCCATTGTTTGGGGATTTCTTCTTTTCATGCAACCTCCTGGTGACTGTCCCCTAAAGTTCTTACCTCTACCTCACTGTCCCTGACCCTGTTCCTGGAAGTTCCTGCTTCTACCCTCTCTCCCATGAAAGCACCATGGGTGCCATCCTGACCACTGCCACCTTGATCTCTTTCAGAGTGTTCTTCCAGCTCTGACTGCTGAGTCACAACAGTGAGCTGACAATATCTAGGATCATGCCAGGTCTCCAGTATTTCTGCACTTGCTTCAGTGCAGACATCCAATGGTACTCAGTTTATTTTCAGGCGCATCACCCTTATCATCAATGCTCTCCCTAGCTTCTCCTTAATTTCTTTCCAAGCATCACTAACAGGGGTATCTCAATGGAGCACTGCAGGAACAGGGTTACATAGCATGCTTATGAGTTTATCAGGGAGCAAGGTTGACAGATATGGTCCCTGATATGTGGACCTGAGCAGCTCCCGAGCCTCACAGCTCCCTTCTCCTCAGTGAGCTTCTCATCTGACTACTTGAAATGGCTAGTGGCCGTGATAGGCACAGAATCCAAAAGCTTGATGGCATTTTTGCTAGAGACATTTATGATTTCTGTTGTGGAAGGAACACCTATGTGTCCAAATTTAATTCTAGCTTTCTGCTCCACTTGTGCTAACTGTTCCTCTATTTTATGAGATAAAAGCAGATATTACTGCAGCTTTCCTGAACTGCAATAGGGCTGCCAAGTCCCCAGAGATGAGTCTCTAGGCTGCCACATTCCCACATCAACCATAAGCCCACAGCAGGGCTTCACAAGAGGAATTTGCTGTCTGTCCAATTCTTCTCATTTGGGCCCACTTTTTTTTTATTGGATATTTTATATATTTACATTTCATATGTCATCCTCATTCCTCCTTTCTTTTTCTCCAGTCCTTCTGCCACTATAAGATGTTCCCATTCCCACCCACAAACTCACACCTCATCACCCTTGTATTCCCCTACATTGGGGTATCAGCATACACAGGACCAAGGGCTTCTACTACTATGGCTGCCAGACAGGGCATCGTCTGCTGCATAAGTGGCTGAAATCTTAAGTTCCTGCATATGTGCTCATTGTTTGGTATTTGAGTTTCTAAAAGCTTATGAGGGGGTCTGTGGTTGATTTTGTTCTTCTATGTGGTTGCAAAACTTTTTGACTGCTTTACTCTTTTCTGTAATTTTTATATGTGTGTCCCCATGCTCACTCCAAAGTGTGTGTTCTCAAGGTGGTCTCAGGTCAATCTGAGTACCTCTCAGGGTATGAAATCAGGATGTAGACTTAGTATGACTTTGAGGTCCTTGCTTAGCTACCTGCTCTTCTCCAACACCAGAGGAAATGTGACTAATCATGTAATAGCCAGGAAGAATGGTTGAGTAAGAGGCATGGCGCTGTTGACTCCCAGAGTATCATCCTTAATAGGACTGCTGCACTGACAGGTTTGTCTTCCAAGAGCAGAAACTCCAAGGTTAAGATATTCCCCTGACACACTATGTCCAGCTCATAGGTAGGAGAATAGATTCTTGCATGCCCTGGCTGCAAAGGGAAGAACGTGATGCTGGCAGCCAATCACAGTGCTGCCTAATGCTTGTGAATTGCAAGTGAGAGATGCACCTGGAACCATAGGTACCAATGGAGGCTCAGTCTGCCATGCCACATTTCTGTTTAGTCTGAGCAAAAGCCCATCTATTCAGCTGTGTGGCTACATAGCTCATGCTCCCTGGCACATGATCTCAATGTGTGCCCTACACTTCTCCTGTCCTGTCAGCTCTCCTGTACACTTAACCAGTCCTGCCCCTTCCAGAGATCCCCCTGTGGCAGCCCTGTGCCACTTCCTGTGCTGGCAAGCTATCTATTCTTTGTTCTGTTATAGTTCAAGAAGACAGGTAAAGGTCCTTCATGGGGCAGCCATTGACTATACTGTCCTTGGTAACACTGTGGACCTGAACCTCTATACAGGGGCAGAAGTGCTCTTCCAAACTTGGGATATGACACCTAGGCTGCATTTGGCACACAGATCTCACCCTCACACAATCCTTCCCATTTTCCTATTGATTTCATCCTAGATGTGGTGGATGGAGTGATGCAGTATCTCCTGGACCTACTGCAGCACCCTCAATGTACTGCTCTGCTGTCATGCACTGTCATTCTCTAGATGGAGACTTTATTTGGTTGACAGAGAGTATGACAATCACAGCACTATGGGTTAAAGAGGCATTAATGTGCCTATATAAGTCTGACATGGTTCATTTTTAATGGTATGCTCTAATTTATAAATTTGGAATCTCCCAACAATTCTCTGTAAGTTTAGTATTTCTAAATCCAGGGCCTATAATTAATTCTGTAAAATTCCCTTGTCAGACAACTTGTCCTTGGATTCACTCCAGTGTGGTATCTACCCTATTTTAGGTGTGAGATTATGAAATTCATTGTGGTGAATCTTGAAAATATCATACTCTGAGCCTTGTTCCCAGTCAAACAAGTGTGAAAAGTGTCAACAAGCTCAAAGAACAAAATGCATTTTTAATATCAACTGTGTGTACAGCCCATTTCCAGCCCCTTAAAGGGGTAAAAGAATTTCTGTCTCATGTGTCAAGTTTGATACCATCAGCACAAGACACTTCCAATGTCAGAACAGGAAAAGTACTATCAAATGAGGTATAAGAGCAGGAGTGTGGATACCTGCACACAAGAGTCCTGAACGTAGTATCCAAAAAACACAAGTTTCACAGTTGGAGGCCTGGTTTCTACAGAATCCTCAAGAGGCTTCTTCTGTGGAGAGGAGAATTCTCCCTCTTATAGGAATTGAAGGTGTCCTCAGACCTGAGACTGTCAGCCTTTTTATACTACATGCCTGATGAGATTATTGTCCCTGTAATTTTATCCTGTGCATAAATGCTTTTAAAATATTTCCCAAAGATATGCTTTGTTCTTATGGTCACCAGGTTTCTTGGCTGTAGTTCATCTTCTAAGCTTGGCCACATCAGCTATTACTTTGGGTTCAGTATGAAGAGGCTGAATATGCTGAACAAAATGAAGAAGCTCCTGTAAATTGAGGAAAAAATGATTTTCTTGCAGAAGATATGTTCCAGCTCTTTCCCACAAGTTTGTGCACCACTAGACTTTCTAGAATTGTACCAGTGCATAAGAAAATCCTCACTCACATCTATACTTCTCCCTCTAAGCTAATGTCTGAGCTAGTTTTAATTTCAGAATAATTAGAATATCTCTGAAGTGTTAGACAAGGAGATGCACAAGTACTGAAGGAGACTGAGATGGGAGCTTGTGGGTCATGTCTCCCCTATGTCAGTCAGGATTTTTTTGGGAAAAGTTGACTTCTTCCATAAAGCCACTCAGGAGGCAACCCAGATGACCTGCGGAAAGTGACAGAAGTTATGGTGTTGTCTACATGCTCTTGTTCTTCACAGCCTGTAATGGGAAAGAGCATGAAATCTCCAGGCCTTTGTTTTCCTCCCTACCATGGGTCTAAGATTGGAAACATCCAGACAGGAGTGTGTTGTCATGGACACACCAAAAATCTAATGTGGTCAGACAATGACTGGGAAGCAGGTGTGGGAGAGCTTCAAGAATGGGGTAAGGGAACATAGAGAATGTGAACATCCTGACTATTTCAAGGGAGAGAGACAAACACAAGTATAGCTTCAGGGATAATATGCCCAGTTACATAAAACATCACCTGTGTATCGAACACAAGCAAAGAGACTCACATGTAGATCCTTCAGAAAACCCAGCAAAAGACTGTTTTTTTTTTTGTTTTTTTTTTTGTTTTTTTTTTTTGGAGAATCAAAAGGTAACAGGCTGGAATCCAAATATAACACATCCTGGGGTGTAGTTGATGTCCAAAGATTCTTCCTGCATTGCTGCAAAAACATACAAATTTTACTTCTGATGAGTTCCCATTGTACTGAGCACAGACAAAACTTGATACAACAGATACTTACTTTTAATGTGACTGTGTTTTTTTCCATTTCCTAGTGTCAGGGAAGCATCATGTAGAAATGGTGAGACATTGCAGATATGCCATCCTCCAGACATGTCCTCCAGACAGCTATGTTGTTAAAGACACAAGGAGGGTCTAAATGCCCCAAAAGATTTCAAGTAGATTTTTTACCTCCTTTATGCAAATGGGATGTCTAAGAACCATTCAGAACACTTACTTAATAGTGCAAGTGTGGAGAACATTTCACTACAACTTGATGAAAGTTTTCTGGAATCTACTCATCATGGACATGCAGATACTCATTGCTCCAGAGACTTACAGACCTCTACCCTCCACCATAACTGGCTTACGTGGGCCTACCGTTGTCACTGCAATCCCAGAATGGTCAGGGCTTGATGGAATGTTCATTTATGATGATAAATATTGGCATGAACTCTGGAGAGATCACATGACCTGGTTATACCAAAAGCAGGGCTTAAAATGGAGACACAGCAGGGTCGATAAAACAGTATATATTGAGCTTCCTAACTTATCTACCAAGAAGAAGAGAGAACCTTATTCACTAGATTGTGCCTTTGACCAGCAAAAAACAATATGGTGCTAGTTGAAAAGATGTGAGTGTTCAATGAGGAGCAAGCAAGCTAAGTGTCAAGTTCTTATTCTGTGCTGTCTTCCATATTAGAGCAGTGTATGGATAAATGATGACCACTTTTTACAGATCGTGTGTACATGTTCTGCCTTACTCTTCTTAGGTACCTTAAACTAAGGAAAACCCCACAACTTACTCAGCTTCTATTTTGGGGATATGCCAGCAGACCACTCATCGCAACATCATACAATCGAAATGTCCCAGATTGTTGCGGAAGGCTGATTCTGCAAAGAACAGAGCAAGGTATAGAGTAAGAGGCAGCAAACATGCATGACAGAAAAGGAAGCTAAATGCCTAAAGGATGATAAGTTAGCTAGAAGAAAATTGTTATTCATAACATATTGTAGTAGCATCTGCTTTATCATATTTGTGGGAATTGTAGATGCTATTAGAATTTTCTTTTAGTCATTTGTAAACTGAAATCCTGAAGTGAAATTCTTTGGACTCTGGAAGTCTAGCCACAAGTATAGTCTTTTGCTAAGAAAAGTCTATGCTTCCCAGTACCAAGTGAGTTCTTCAAACTTCAAGAAAAATCTTCAGCATCACACATTTGAAGCTGTCTCATGATGTTAACTGTATATCAGACAAGACAAGGGAAATTGTCTACACAACAAGCAACTGAGAAAAATTAGACAGCCTGTCAGATAAATGCACCAGTTAAATTGTTAGAAACCAAAAGGAAACATCTCCAGGAAAGATGAACAAGATGCAAGTGAGCAAGTACAAAAAAATCAGAGCAAGTTTTAGGGATAAGGTAATTTCTCAGCAGAGCAGGGCTTGGGGTCATAATACCTTGGGGAAACAGCAATGACACTTTCCTAAATTCATGTTTTCGGTAGGGTTTTAAGTTGATCTTCATGGCTGTTCACATGTATCAAACAAATAGTAAAAGCATACAATGACAATAATAAAAGCACATGGCTCTTCAGGTGACATCCTCCACAAGAACTGTTAATAACAAGCCAGATTTACTTCCCCCTAGAGACTGTGAAATCTTAGTAACACTATAGCATTTTGTGAATCTAGAGAGCATTTTTGGTGTCTGGCAAGAATATGCAGTAAGTGGATGCAGTTCTGCATCATAAACAGCATCTGCCTCTAAACCAATGATCTCTCTATCTTAAATCAGAGTATTCTAGGATTTCAAGAGAGCAGAAAGAATCAGAGAGGTGATCTACGGCTCCATGTTGGGAAAGAAGAAGTAGAATATCTTATGATTGATCATGCTCATCTCCCAGTATGAGCAGTAGTGAACCAGCTCATATCTGTGGGAAAAAGAGACCATCTCTTCCCTAAGATTTAAAAAACACAACACTCTGCTATGAGAGTATGGGTCACTGAAACTTTAGAGGAATCCCAATGCCATTGCTTCATGTTTCTAGAGGATATGGTGCGCACAAGTCTTCCAGTCGTGGTTTCCCTGTATGTGGGTCTGAATAGCTAAAATTCTATGAAGATGACCAAGGCAAGATCTTCACCTCTGAAATTCTTGAAAATGTCAGCTCTTCACATAGACCATAGAGAATTGAGAGATGGATTAAGTTCTCTGTGTAGTTTGGGGGTGAGACATGATGTGATAAAGATTCCCACATGGCTCACATTAAAGCCTGCTGTGACAGGCCTCATTGTGATGTTGCCTCATTATAGAGCTGCAGAAACAGTGGACATGGCCAACATCTGCCCAGGTTACACAAGAGCAAAGCCTGCTCTGACAGGTCTAAATGTGCATTAAAACAGGATTACTCAAGAATTGTTATGACACTGGACATGACTAAGGCCTTTCCATGTCACACAAAGGGAGAGATTTCAATTGAATGACATCCAGATGGTGTGCCAAGGTGATGTCTGTAAGAAATACTGAGCCAGGTTTGTTGGAGTGTGAGAGTTGTTTAACAAAGAAAGCAAGGGGGGGGGGATAGATCTTGAGTCTGTCTCATGACAAACAGGTCTTCATATGTGTGTCTTTCCTGTGAGCCTTGATGAGATTCTGTGTTGTCAAGGCAGTTATCCTCAGGAGAGACCTTACTCTACCTGGATTTCTTTTTTCTCACAATGACATAGTTTTATGATCTCAGTCATGTACAGAGATGGGTACATATACAAAGACACAATAAATAGCCTGTCCTTCCATATATTGCCAATTTTGTATCATTGGGATGTTATTCCAGCAAGAAATCATACCTGGATGGCATTTGATAGAGATGTATGAGAAACATCCCTTACAGCAGCTTCGGTGAGAGTGGTAGGACTTGTCATGTGCATCTATGTTTCCAACCTCACTTGCTTTAGGATATGGTATGAACAAAGCTTCTGTTCTAGGTTCAGAGACCTGAGAGTTTTACAAGAAATAGACATTTTCCAAAGATGCCCTCTGAGAACAGAACCCCGGAACTTCAGCTATGTGTGGTATGAGATGCAGGACTCAGCTCTACTTTGTGCCCTTACCTCTCATAGTTGTTTGCAGTCTCAATGTCTGAGCGTGGAAATCTAGGTTATCTATGGTAATCCTCTTACCTGCATCTACCAGATGAAGGCTGTAATAAGTTTCCCTTCTGTTTTTATGGGTATCACATATGAAGGGTAATCTAAATTTGTATTTGAGATCTGTGGTGAGCTTCTGAGTACCTCATGTCATAAGCCACGCTAACTGCAACATCTTGACTCATCTTCAGGGAGGTAACATGGTGCTTATTTTTTAGTGATCCATAGAAGATAGATTTGGAAGTATTAATTAGTAGACTTCAGTCCTATTTTCTTCTGTAGACTCACTGTCTACATGGTTTTCATCATGGCAGAGGCACATTATTCCATTAAGAGGTTGTTCTTTATTAACAGCCAATGAAGATCCCATCGAGAACAGGGCCGTTTTTCAGAGCATCCACAGTATAGTTTAGATTCTGTGATAACAGCCAGACCTTGACCTTCACTCATTTGACGTTCACTCCATCTTCCTCACTTAGTTCAGGATACTTAGGCAGGCGTGGCCTTTGGGGAGATAAGGTATATTTAATGTTGAAGATGGAGGTGGAAGGCATAACCATGACCCATGATGGGTCAACATCCTGCACAAACCCCCTCCCCTAGCTTTCTGGATCCCCAGCTTCTGCAGAAGTTGTTGTTGACACTAACTACAAAGGAATAGAAAAGTTTCAACTGTGAAGGTAGGAACTCTGACATCAGGAACTACAATATGGAAGGGCTGTTCGAGTTTTAAGTTCATTTTCACCACTGAGTCAAGATTAAGTTTACTGGCTTGGATTTCTAGTAGTTAAATATGAGCACCTTGTGTATGGGCTCTGTGTCCCTGATGTTGGATTTCCCATTTTTAAGTGTTACAGATGAACTGTTTTACCCATAGAAAATTTTGATAAAATAAATATAGGCAGAAAGGACAGGGAAAATAAAGTAGAATGCTAAGATCCAGTAAGACTTAATGTTAGAGAACTAAGCTGAGAGTGTGGGGATTCCGAAATAAACAACCAAGACAATTATGTGGGAAATAATAGACCCCATTGTCCTGACTGGATTCCAAGGAAGAACAGCACAGGTGTGGGTGAAGGCCGAGACTCCCACAATTATTTCCCCAGCATGTAATGGCACAGTCACAGATTCTTCATTTTCTTCCCTTAGAAAAACTTTTCCAAGAATTCACAATAAGGTTCAATCCCTGGGACCTATAAAGGGTTTGAGAAATACCGCAGTAGAGTTATTGTCTGTATTCACAGGCCACCCTGGAAATAAATAAGCTATCCCCCAATTCACACAGACATAGAGAAACACAGAGTCACACACCAAACACAAACACACAGAGAGGAAAAGATTCAGAAAAAAATAGAAACAGATAGAAATGGAGATTGTTAGTGATACAGAAAGAAAGACACACACAGACAAAAGGAATAAAAAAGCTAAGAGACAGAAGAGAAAAAGAGAGAGTTAGAAACAAATGTAGAGATAGAAACCAAACTGAAATAACAGATAGATATAGAAACAGTGAAACAGACAGACAGACACAGTATAAAGAATGACAATGAAAACTAAGTGAGAAAAATAAGTAAACAATTAAAATTCTTAGCAAGGTTAGATGTTCTCAGTGCCCATATAATCTGTTCAGATTAGGGTAAGTTCTGTAAGCATCATACATACCTAGCAATACTGAACTGGTTCTACTCAAAGAGGCACAGACTAATAGGAAATGGCATGAAAGGCTGACCACTT
The DNA here is from genome assembly GCF_963924665.1 of Micromys minutus. Classification (NCBI taxonomy): domain Eukaryota; kingdom Metazoa; phylum Chordata; class Mammalia; order Rodentia; family Muridae; genus Micromys; species Micromys minutus. The sequence goes on along the minus strand of NW_027667989.1, from coordinate 229,594 downwards.
TTTTACCTTTTGTGGAAGGAGGGACTCCATAATTGGAAAAGGACCTAGCAGAAAAAAAATAGCAAAAGGATCAACCTTGAGGCAAAGAAGCTTGATATGAAATCTTAATCTATGTATAGAAAGAATTAGTCAAGGTCATTGTAGAGACATCCCAGTGATGAGCTTTTGCCTGAATGAAAACAGAGATATGTGTAATATGGGGAGAAACTGAGCAGGCCAAGGAGTTCACAGTTTAAGATGTTGTCTTTGTGTCTAGATAAAATCAGAAGCTGATGCCTTTAGTGTTGAGTCTGATAGTTCTCAGTGTTGGGAGCTGTACTTGCCACTGGGATCACATTTTGCTCATATAACTCTCAATAGAGCAGAAGTGACCTGGAGGGAGGATCTTCACAGAGAAATCCTGTAGATGAAATTCTCATGTGAGCATATCTATAGAGGATCTGTTTGATTATCTTAATTGATATGGGAAGAAAACAACAACTTTGCCATTGCCTTCCATAGGCTTGGGTACAGAACACATAAATGCAGAGAGCTTTAGATGAGCACAAGCCTGCAAGTTTACATGCATGCAATTATCTCTCTCCGCGGTTTACTGTGGATATGACATAGGTAGCCCCTTTGTATGTATGCCTCGGTTTCACTGAGTTAATGCAGTAAAATCTGGACATGTAAAGTCACCTGGAAATTGCACTAAAAGGTTTTGTTTCAGATAGTCTCCATGATTCTAAAGCAATCCACAGACAACAGTGGAAGGCATCTGGTGGTTCACTTTTCAGTCAAAGTCATTAAAATGTGGCTCCCTAGTCATGAGGAATGGGACCAGGTGCATATTGCCTCACTCCAATTTTCTGATTCCCACTCATAATCTAAGACTCTCCCTCAAAGAGTTCTGTCAAGAATCAGAAAAACTTCTTTCTGTGTGTGCTGTATGTCGAATTACAGCACAGAGTAGATTTCAGAGACTCTTAAAACCCATCCACTAATGACCTGCCAGGAAATACCTATCATATTGAGAGGCAAACATTGTGCCACCATTTCACTGACATAAAATTAGTGAGCAACATAATTGGTGAAACATGGGTGAAGAACAAGGAAAGAAAGCACTCAGTAACTGGTGAATACCCAGATTTGTTACATTTAAGAAATAACCAATGACATGAACCACCATAACATATGCACATAACCCTTTTCCAAACCCCAATCTGTAGAGGAGTTCAAGGTTTACACATTGAAATAAATGGCTACTTGATACTTGTTGGTGGCAACCAGATAAGGGAGAGGGCCATACTGCATTTACCAGACTTTCATGCTACAGATGTTTGGGATGGTGCAGATGAGGTTGCTTGACTCATTGATGGTGGCTTCCGGTCTGGCAGATAGGGGCTATTGGTTGGCCTGCCAGGTAGCCACATTCGGTAACTTCTTGTGGGAAAGCCTCATGATCTGCAAAAGAGAAGCGAGAGGATGGAATACAATGGGGTGAGAAGGACAGAGTTCCCAGTACCTTAGTCATGATTCTGCCCATTGCTTCCTGACATCCTGCCACTGTACTGAGTCTCTGGAGAGAAGAAGTATATGCAGACCAAAGGAAGTTCTCTAGCAATAACCACAGAGGTTCAGTGCTCAGAAGGAGAGGACAGCAGTGAGTTTGTGAATATGGAAGAACATTATAGGATGTTCCCATGTTTCTAGACATGTAGGTCAATTCTAGGTTAATGCCATTCAGAAAAGATTTAGAAAACTGTGGATGGAAGCCCAGAATATTCTTTCTGTGCAGATGAGTGATAATAAAATCTGAGAGAAATAGAAATGACTCTATCCTGTGGCTCCATCATGCACGTCCTCTAGGCATTAGAGAAGTCTAGCTGGTCAATGCACTGCATTAGTCAGTTTCATGTGTGACCACACTAAACACCATCTATGGAAAAGTAAGCTGGAATCTAGAAGACAATCATAGTGAGAAAACTTTTTGTAAGTGATCTGCAAACTGACAAGTGAGCATCGAGTGTTCAAGAGAAGCATTCATCCCACATGCTGTTTGAAGAATGAAGAGAAGTAGGCCTTCACAGAAGATCCTGAAGAGTCTCCTCATGGGGCATGACACCCAGGGATCCCTCAGGCCCTATCAGCACTTCAGAGCTCTAGTCATCCTAGAAATACTACTTACTTGGGCCGGGAATGAAGAAATGTTGGGACGTAGGTTAAGATGAAGCCATGGTGAGAAAGCCACATGGCACCTTTCCTTCCTCACCAGGTCTCTCCTTTCACGTGTAAACACTGTCTTCCCTGAGACAGAATGTTCCAGGTTGGAAAATGGGAAACTCATATTTTCAGACATTTAACTAGATTTTGGGGTCAACAGTATTAGCTATAAAGCCAGTTCAAATTCAGATTTCAAGTGGTTGTGACTTCACTGAGAGAGCAGGTACAGACTTTCAGTTCAGACTGTCCTTGGCAGTAACAAACAGGGAAGGACATTGGTGCAGAGTATCAGCAATTTGGCTCCAGCCTGTGTTGCTTTGGTCAGGGATACTCTTGACCCTTGAATGCTGTACTGAATGTCAGGAACTTATCTGGAGATGTCTGAAAAGACAGCATTGATAGAAGGTCTAAGCATACGTGATTTAGGCAGCTCAACCTACCTGTACCACACAGTCGCTTATTTCTATAGTTAATAAAGTCAGGGAGAGTAAGTTGTTGTGCTCAAGGGGACTGAGAGTCTGCATGGGAAATAAATAAACCAAAGGCTGATGAACAGTAAGGTCTAGGTTTACCTCTGGTGACAGTTTTTATCTACACCCTTACCTGCTTAGAAGCTCAACATGAATATGTGAAAAAGGCGGAACCACATGCAGGAACACAGCATCCTTACATTTTCCCTCTGTCAGGATGGCCTCCTCGTCTTCTGACTTTCCCATCACCAGGACAAGAGGAGTGCACAGTTCATGCTTTTGGCTTGTTGTGACAGTCAACTCTCCCAGGGCCTGTGATCTGTGTAGAGAACACAATTTCACCAAGAGATGAAATAGAGTAAATCCCTTTAGGGTGTGCACAGTATCACAAACACTCCTCAGTTCCACGTGTTCATGATGGCTGAGTGCCACATGGTTGCTCTCAATGTCCTCAGTTTCATGCCTTCTTTCTCTGCAGGCTCAGCCAATCAGAGCTGTCTTCTCAGGGACACTGTTTCCCAACCACCAGGACTAGGATGCTAACTCCATTTTCATTACTGTTCTTACCTCTTTTGATATGGACTTACCTCACCACCTTCATCTTCCTGAATGCAATGGGCTCTGTCAGTCTGTCAGCCCCTCGGACAAGGCATGTGTATCACACTGATGATCCTGGGATCTAGCACGTAGTGAAATCCTTGCACCTCACTCTGGTTATTGAATGGCAACTGACAAAAGAAGAGATCACACCACTTCAAATAGTCTAGAAGCTGGGAACACATCTCAGAGCCAGTCTTCACCCTTGCTCCTTGTGGGTAAGAATGAAGTCAAACCTGTGAAATGAAAATGGCTTCCATGGTGCTAGAGGAAGATTGGAGTAGGCACAGTCCAGGAAGTAACTCAACAGGTTGCAAGGCAAGAACTGAGAGCCTATCTCTGGCAGACATCCCACACTTAGGAAAGAATTGCTAGGAAATGCAGTGACAGATGTCAGGGTTTCACCCACTGACTCATTTCTAGAGGTCCTTCTCTATTGTCCAAATTTTAAAGACTGAGAAGGAGGGCTGGGTGAGTGTCAGGGAGATAACAGTCCTGTCACTAGGAAAACACCAGCTTGCAATGAAAAACTGAAGAAAAGATCAGGGGATGCACCATGTAGCTTCCAGATTGGCCTCACATTAATTTTTGCATACAGCCTTCCACTGTCACAGGTATATCCTCCTTTCTGCCTCCTCAGTGCCAGGAGCTAATTGTACGGCCAGGTCTCCTCTATGGATACAAAGCAATCATTACCTGAGTTTCAATGGCAGAAAAACCTTGTCAGCGGGTACTCCACTAAGACATGGACTTCTGCGTGAGATGGTGACATCACTGCAGCTTGAAGTGAAGGGGAACATGTCCATCCACACTTTCATCTCTAGGTTTACTCATACAAGCATTAGATTTCTCAGGAGCTTCTGTTGTCTGTGGGAACCATATCCTAATACCATGTCAGCACAGGAAGGAAATGTCTTCCTATTGATGGAAAGAACAAATGGGGGAAGGAAGAGAAACAAGGGCCAGCTTATGTGTTCTATGAGAATGAGAGTTGCTTGTTCTTGGGGTACAGGAATTGAAGGACTGTGTATCAGATGGTTTGGGCAGCTATCAAAGAGGCCCTGTTCTTGTATGTCATTTCTTATATACCTGTTGTTTTACTGTTTTAGCATGCAGAACAAAAGTGTAGAAATCCAGTCCTTTGTTTATCTATAGATGCTGGTGTCAAGGCTTGGGAGATGTTCCACACTGGTATCACAACCACAGAGTTCGGGCCCTTGGTGTTCCTCTGAACTACAGGGAGGCTTTGAGGTGGCCCATTGGAGACTTGATCATTGTTCCTCTTCCAGGCACCAGATCAACACTATAGATTCCATTTGGACACTTGTCCCTGTGTAAAACATCCTTCCTTATTTTCTGCATAACTTGCTCAGGTAGCAGAATTTCAGTTTGTATTTCCAGTTCAGTGTTGTTATTTTGAGATGTGATCCTTAGCAACAATGAACCACAGCCCTCATAGTCAGGAATCCATGACCATCCTGGACTCACAAGAACAAGCTTCTGTAGCACAGCACCATCATCTGCAGAGGAGACACTGAAGGAGAGAGAGGCATTGGATGTGAGGTGACTTAAACACAGGACACATTGGACAGTGGCAGGATCATCCCTATTGAGAATATACTACTGAATGTGACTTTCCTTGGAAGATTACAACTAGGATAACTGCCAAGGGCTCAGGAGAACAGGGAACTGGGACAAGTTCAGAGATGAGAGAAGCAATGGACCCTTTACCTTTTCCAGAATGACTAAAAACTGCACATGAGACAGCCAGTGACTACTAAAAATTGTCAAGTCCATTGACTACTGGATGTCAGCATGTTGTGTGTCTGAAACCTAAAGGAACACCCGGGACTTTAGCATGGAGAGAGGCGAGTTCAGTTGTGCCAATGGTCTTTGTCTCATGCTGACTCTGGGATATAGAGAGTCCAGACCCTCTATTCCCTGTCTGAAGTTGGTTCAGGATGACTCTAATGACCACCATGTACAGATAAAGACAGCAGCAACAAGTCCTAGAACTGAAACAAATGGAGAATAGAATTGATTGGGGGAGGGAAAGTGGCTGAGCCTCCTGATAGATGCATGAGTTAAAAGGTGAAAGGAGACAAGTTCAAGTTCTTCATTGTTCCAAGAGTGAGGAGGAGCTCACACCCTGAAGTGTCTTGCATGCATGCCAGTAAGGGACTGCCTCTGTCTCTCTGGGTTGGATACTTTCCTGACAATTTGGTCAAATTTAAGTCATACATTGTTTATTTTAAATTATGCCCTATTCATTTTCTCGACTCCACCTGATGTACATTTTCCTCATTATTTACTGAATGTAAGTGTTTAGGAAAGTATGGATTGGAGCTTAGCTGGGAGTAGGAAACAGGACACAGAAATCATAAAGAAGCCAATAGAGAGCACCCTTCACGGCCTCTATTGTTGTTTCTGTTACTAAATTTCTACCTTCAGTTACTATACTTGACTTCCCTCAGGATGGTTGTATGCATGAGTTTTAAGTTAAAAACCTTTCCCCACAGCCAAACACAGCCCACTGTTCTCTCTGTTTCTTTCAGCAATGTAGAGGGAAAGGCTTTGATAAACACCTTTTGAATTGTAGCTCTAGCTGAGGGCAGTCTTATCACAGAAGTCTCATGGGAGCTTCCTACATTATTAAAAAAAATCTCAGCTGGGTACAAACCCTCCGGTACTGGCTCCCAGGCCCAGATAAAAGCACACCTTCATTGCCCGTGGCCAAGCTTAAGATCCCCTTCTACATGAATGGCGACCATTTGATATGTACCCATGTCTGGTGTTGGTGCTTATGGGATGGTACACTAAGCCTGAGATCCCCACAGTGGCCACTGTGTGGCCTTCAAGTATTTGAGAGTTCCTAATGGAACAGCAGCTGGGAAAGTCCTTTCTCTCAGCACCGTTCATGAGGCAGCCTTGTTAAAGATGATGAAGATCTTTGAACATCCCAGTGTTGCATGGCTGATTGATATCTGTGCTACTTCCTGAACTGATGGGGACATCAAGTTAATCCTCGCATTTGAACATATATATCAGGACATGAGGACATACCTGCACAAAGCAACGCCACTATGCTTGCCATTTGAGACCTTTAGATCTGATGCACCAGTTTCTAAGTAGCCTCCATTATATTCATGGAAAGTGCATTGTTCACTGGGAACCGAAGCCAGAGAACATTCTAGTGATAAGTAATGGGACAGTCAAGATGGCTGACTTTGGCCTAGCCAGAATGTTCAGCTTCCAGATGGCCCTCGTGTCTGTGGATGTTACCCTCTGGTGCTGGGCTCAGGAAGTTCTGCCGTCTACTTATGCAACACCTGTAGGCATGTGGATCATTGGCTGTATCATCAGAGAGATGTTTCAACAGAAGCCTCTCTTCTGTGGAAATTGAAGCTGACCAGTTGGGCAAAGTCTTTGAACTTATTTGATATCCTCAAGAAGAAGACTGGCCTCCAGAGGTATCTCTTCCTCAAGGAGCCTTTGCCCCGAGAGAGCCTTGTCCAGAACAGTCAGGGGTGCCAGACATGGAGGAATCTGGAGGACAGCTGCTGCTGGAAAATTTGACCTTTAACCCACAGAAGCAAGTCTGTGCCTTCCGAGGCATCCCTGCAGCACCAAGACCTGCACAAGGAGGAAAGCGACTGGAGTGAGAAGAGGGGCTGCCTGCCTCAGTTTCCAGACACTTGGTGGGAGGACCTGGATGAAGTGGCAGGCTCTGCCTACTCCTGAGGCCGTGCAGAGTCCTCCAACTTTTTACAGAGATCATTTTCAGCCTTAAATGACAATCCCTCACTTCTCCTTATAGGTTTACCCCCCCGTACCTCCCTTTTTTCTACACTAAATGTCAAGTGTATTTGTTTTCTTCTCTTCCTGAATCATACTGGTATAGTTTTTATACAAGAAAAATAAAAGCAGACAATGAAGTATGGTCTTCAAAAAACAAAACAAAACAAAACAAAGTCCAAGATGAATTGTTCTACAGAGATATGGGATGGCAGGTGAAGGAGAAAAAATTAGCCAGATCAGTATAATCATGCCCCTTTGTAGGTATGACTGGCCTCCAGAGGTATCTCAATCTCAAGGAGCCTATATCCCCAGAAAGCCTCAGCTAGGGCAGTCAGGGGTGCCAGAGATGGAGGAACCTGGAGCACAGCTGTTGCTGGAAGAAGACTTAGTGTTAGAAAGATGGCAATGGTTAGGATGCAAATCTTCAAGATTCTTAGGAATAAAAGCCTTTTTGGATCATTCAAAAGATTTACAGCTTTTCTGTGCAAAGTGCAAAAGATGTGCTGTGTAACTACTCCCATCAAACCCACAGGAAAGCAGGTCACACAGGCTGAGTGGTCTCCATGATGGAAGCACTCTGACTTTCTGTGTTCTCTAAACCTCAGTGCACGGTTCTTGAGCCCAGCAACGAGTTTCCTAACACTGTCAGGAAGACAGAAGCCTGGACTTTCTCTCACACCTGAAGCCCACTTTCTATGTCCGCCAATGGCACTGCTGTCAGCTACATACAATGTCCCAATCCTTCTGGGGCTGACTCTCAGGAGGATGGCTAGTTCAAATGTTGCTGCACCTTTAGAGTGATACCTAAGGCAACTGGTTATTGTGAGAAACCATGAAGGTGCATCCTAGGTGAGCACATGTGTAGGAATCTGAATAGAGACACTTTGAGTGTCCTGTGGCCTGCACAGTAGCTGCCTGAGACAGCACATTTACTGAATGATTAGGTAAGCCATCAACAATGCTGCTGTGTCAGGAGGCTTCACATTTCTGTGTTCTGGAGCAGGCATTTGTTGTGCTCATGGGGAGCACATTTCTTCTTGTTGGTATTAGGGCAAATGATGGGACGAAAGGACAGTGTAGAATGTGAGAGGTGAGTGTGCTGGGAGAGTCAGTTTGAAGTTCTGTTGCCTTGAGTTTGTTGACTGTGAAGATCCTCTGGCAGCTCCTCAGCCCTGGTTTCAAGATGGTTTGAAAGATTAGAATGCTGCTGTCTGCCTAGGCTCTGAATGCCACAGTGGAGAATAAGGTGACATTGACACCATTTCATCTCTGAGCAATGTAAGACACCTAAAAACTGGGAATCCACATCTGATACCCAATGTAAGAAACATAGCAGCAATGTGAGAATTCACAGGGCTTAGTACACTGTGCCTTCCAATTGAATTATAGAAAGACATTGATATGGCCACCTTGTACCTCAACCATTGTCACTATTTCAAGCACTAGGTCTCCAAGCATAATCTCTACCTGGATATTTTCCCCACAGACGACAGGTATACATGCCCCCTTTCACTCTGGCTGTACCCACAGACACTTGATGGTTACTGCTAGTTCAGTTGCCTTAGATCCCACCTAGGCATTCTCCAAAAAGGTTTTTTCCTCAGATGTTAAGGATCAGGGTTTAATCCAGCTGAGATAGAAATAATTTCTGAAAATAAGCTTATAGCACCCTCTAAGAGTGTGGTAAACCTCTAGACCCTAAAGCATTAATAATTCAAGAGCTAAGAATGCAGCCTTGTGGCAATCCTTGGTATTTAAAAATCATTATGTTTAATCTTTACATATCAAGAAAACTTCGACATTTCCATATTACATTTATTTTATATGTATTTTATGCTTATCATAACTAGTAAATTTAGAGTACTATCAAACCTATAAAAATCAATTAAGTACTGAAAAAATATTTTCATATAGTTTTATGCACAAATGCTTTGAAAATCTGTATATTTATCTGTTTTTTTTTTTTAAAATAAGTTTGTTTATTTTTTAAAAGACCTGAAAATCAATTGCAAATAAAAAAGAGAAAGAAAGAAATCTTGTCATCCCGACAGACTCCAAAAAATACATCTTTTTGATTTTTTTCCAATAAGAAGACATGAATAAAACAGAGACAATAAAATTCAGAGCTGAGATGCATCCCCACCTGGCAAACTTGCTTACCTTCTCATCGGGTTTTTCTCACTATCTCTTCCAGGGGAGCCATTTTTTTGGAGAATGGATGTTGTCATTTTTTCCTTCGTGCACAGGGAAAGCAGCAGATGTTGGAGAAGCGATTCCGTATCCACCTACGAAATTTCTTCAGTCGCCCAATCTTCTGACCAGGAGATGTTATTTCAATTTCAGAGTCTTGTAAAGTAGTCGGGAGTGTTTCGATTTCTAATACGTTGTTACACACACATGGGCCAGCCACTGCTCTTGAATGTGGGACACTGCTAGAAGCTCTGCTCTGCTTACAGGGGTAATGCAGAGCAATGGGAGGCAGGGACACACTCCTGGCCAACTTGTGTCCCGATGGTTTCAGTGGAACAGGCCCCTGCTCTCCTGAGGGCCTGATGTGGAGGAGGCCAAAGTTTGGCTCACTGGCCCTTCTCTTTAGGGGAAGAGTATGTGTTGGGGATGCGGATGGTGTAGGACAGGGATCCACAGCCTTGGCTGAAGAGGGAGATCCATGCTTATGCCCTAGGTCTACATGTGCTTTTAATGTTAGATATGCACCCATTGGTGCATCGTATTTCTTTTTGTGCAGGGAATTCAAAATCTGGATGGCATTGTATCCCATGTCACACAGCATATCAATGATTTTGAAGTCTGGGTCTATCTTGGTCGAGATGGTTATTTCGCACTTCCTCACCCATGGATGGTTTTCAATTTCTTCGATGGAAGGCCTCATCTCTGGGGGAACCGTGAGTACTTGGTGGATCAGGTTCTCCAGTTGTCCAGAGAGGAAACGTGGAACAGCATAGGACCCCGTTACAATATTTTTACTGATCTCTTTAATAGTCTTTCCTCTAAAGGGGAACAACCCAGTAGTAATGAAAAAGAGCAGTACTCCCAAACTCCACACATCCGACTTCTTTCCCTCATAGGGTTCACTTAATATAAGCTCTGGGGCAAAATATATTCTGGTTCCACGTGGTACTTTCAGTAATGTCCCAGGTCTGCATCTCCTGGCTAGGCCAAAATCTATTATTTTGATGTTACCTTTGGCGTCTCTTACTATGTTATCCGGCTTGATATCTCGGTGTACAATATCTCGTTGGTGGCAGAATTTTATTCCCGAAACTATCTGTCCAAATGTTTTTTTTGCCTCCTCCTCCGACAGTCGGCCTTGGTCTCTTACTATTTCAAGTAAGTTTCCTCCCGGGACATATTCCAATATGAAATGTATGTTACTTGCTGTTTCTAAGACTTGGAAAAGGCGAATGATGTAAGGATGTTGTAGTGTCTCCAATATTGCTCTTTCAGTCCGGATCCACCTGATGTTGTTCTCATTAATCTGTACCGTTTTGATGGCAACCTTGGCCTTGGTTTTCTGGTGCCAGGCCAATTTCACAGTGCCAAATGTACCCTGGCCAAGTAAGAAACCCACACTATACTGACTTCTCAAAGTCTCTGTTTTGAAATTGCTGTCCATGAGGCTGTTCCCTGTGCTCTGGTGCACAGTGGTTGTGAGATAATACAACCTGAAAATGAACAATCTAGTCAACTCTGAACGAGTCCCACAGGTCACCCAAATCAGCTTCCTGCTCTATCTGGACAAAACTCACAGGCCAGTCCACAGTCTTATACTGAGGACATTCACTCTTCTATCACAGTGGTTCTTTGTGAGGTCAGAGCATGAACTTCACCATGAAGATAGGGTTATCCTGCAGTGTGGCTGTTTCCTCTCTGAGCCACAGGGACATTTCTACTCTCATGAAAATGAGACTATCCTCTATCATCTTCTTCAGCAGATCAAAAGACAGATATTTACTTGTTTAGCAGTTACAGGCTGCAGAGGGCATCTGCTGCACAAGGGAAGTGCATTAAAGCTGCAGCCAGAGAGAGAGCTTTGGTCAGCTCTGCACCCTCCAGCTCTTTAGGCTCATGAGCCTCCAGTTAGAGGAGCAGCACCTGGGAGGTGCACTGAAGGTCCAATAAGAGAGCCCTTGTTTAGTCCTCTTCAGGTTATTTATTGATTAATTTATTTATTCCTATCACTTTCCAAAATAAAGACAGTTAATGATGAGTGCTGGGACAGTTCAGAAGCCTCCCTCTGCAAATAAGGAGGCCCAATCAAAGTGCAATGATCAAACAGGAAGGAAGCACTGGGACTCAGAGCAGGAAGGGCCCTGGACTCCCCAGTGGGAACAGTTTCTTCTTGCCTCTACTACTTTACCAAAACTCTTCTTCTTGCCTTTGTTCTGGGATCTGTTTCTTTTGTTGCAACCTCCCATTCTTCCTCTGAACTTTGTCTGAAGTTCCTCCTCCTCTTCACTGTTCCTGCCTGTGTTTCTGATAGTTCCTGCATCCACAATGCTGTCCCCTGAAAGCACCATGTCTGCCATCCTGCTTACCTCTGTCATCTAGATATTCTTCCAGAGTTCCTTCCCAATGATGGGTTCCTGGTCCCTGGATCAGGCAGGGCAGGGGCGCACTTTCTGTGTGCTCTCTGCAGAGATTTCTCTGCCCCCTGGCTAGTCGGAACCCCTTCTCCTCAGGCTTGTATCTCTGGGTCTCTGCTGGTCCTCGTCAAGACTCCTCATTCTCTGATGAACAGCTCTGAACCACCATGTCTACCTTAGGCAGTACCAGTGGTTGCCACCAAGACTCGAAAATTGCCATTGAAACACCCTTCAGTGTGATTTCCTTTGGCTTCTTTGTAATGTAGCCATGTACAGACTGGACATCGTGCTTTATGAATGTGTTAGGCAACAGCTCCTTGACCTCCTCCTTTTTATCAGAGAAGATGGGTGTGTGCCATAGATGACCACTGTGCACTCAGATCACATCCCTAATCCTCACTGCCCTCTCTGTCCTGTGACACTTAATCTCCAGGTGTCCACAGTTATGGCTGCTTCCTGAGTCTTCATCCCTATCAGGTCCAGCTGTTTGTGTGCACATTTTGTGTATTTCTTCAAAACATTAAAATCCCATGAGGTCAAGTTTCAGAGAAAAGGCAGTGTTTGCGAGTTGTCTTCAAAAGCTTTCTTATTTGCCACACATAAAATTTCTTCCACCTGATTAGCAAAACCCGTATCCAAATAGTATTACCACAACCTGGGGTTTCGAACATAAATCACCCCCACTATGCACTCCTTCAAAATGACCACCTTAGGTAGTTCCAACCGAAGAACAATTTACTGATAGCTTTTTGCTGATGTCACTGTAGCCTCTGGTCATTTGATTTGCTAGTTCTCTTCTAGGTCCAGGAATAGAACCTGAGGGGCTTGGCTTCACTTCCTCTCTTGTTGCAGACCATGAAGTTTCTCAAAGGAATAGCAAAGGAGAATGTCTTCTTGGTTACTGTACATGGCTAGGCAATTAATTCTTTCCCACTGTACACATGGTGGAGTGTCCTGGCTTGTGAAGGAAATAGGAAGTTCACCCCACAATCTTTAAAAGTCTCTTCAGATATTGAAAACTTAAAAGAGAGTTCTTTCTTTGTGCCCCATGGGTATTTCCTTTTCTGTCTCACTATTACTTTCTTCACTGGGAGCTTCACTGAGTTTGAGTTTGTTTTAGAATGGCAGAGTCCATTCCTCAGCCTGAGGATTTTCTATCCCACATTTCTATTGGCTTCCTTCCCTTTATTCTTTCCTTTGGTCTCAGGAATGGTTGCCTCTTGATGAGAAAGCTCCTTTGTTTGTATCTCTGGTTTTAGCAGTGGCTGCTTTCTTCCCAAGGGCTCCTTTATCTTCCTGAAAACTTTGCGTTTAGAAGCAGAGTTGTCTTGAGGCTCCACTTTCTACTCCTTTGCCTTCTTGTGTCTGTGTCTGTCTGTGTCTGTGCCTGTGTCTGTGTCTGTGTCTGTTTTGGTGCCTGTGCCTGTGCCTGTTCCTGTGTCTGGGTCTGTGTCTGTGTCTGTGCCTGTGTCTGTGTGTGTCTGTGTCTGTCTTTGTCTCTGTGTGTCTGTGTATATATATTTATGTGTTAACTACATCAAGCCATGAATATGAGAGATTTCTAATTTTTCTGAGGTCTTCTTTGATTTTCTTTTTGAGCAAATTGAAGTTCTTGTCCTAAGGATCTTTTACTTATTTGGTTATTTTTACCCCCAATATATTTTATATATTTCTGACTATTGTGAAATGTGTTGTTTCCCTAGTTTCTCTCTGAACAAATTTCTCATTTGTAGAGAGGAAGGATGCATATTTATTTTAGTTAATTTTATCACGTTGCTGAAGTTCTTTATGGGATATAGAGGTTTTCTGGTAGAATTTTCTAAGTTGCTTATCTATACTATCATATCATTGGCAAATAGTGATACCCTGACTACTTATCTGACAAGTTGTATCCCCTTGATTCCATTTTGTTGTCTTATTGCTCTAGGTAGAAGATTGAGGCCTTTTTGGATAGATACAGGAGAGTGGGTCTTGTTGACTTCTCATTCATCTTATTGGGATTGCTTCATGTATCTCTCCATGTTATTTGATCTTGCCTGTTGCTTTGCTCTATGTTGCTTTTATTATGTTTCAGTTTGTGCTTTCAATTCTCGGTCTTTCTAGTACTTTTAACATGAATGCCTGCAGTATTTTGTCAAATGCATTTTCAGCATCTAGGGAGAGAACCATGTAATTTTTTTCCTTTGGTTCATGTTTGTAGTGGGATAATTTAATATATTTTCATATATTGAATGACTCTTACATCCCTAGGATTAGGGCTAATTGATCGATTATGGTAAATGGTGTGTGAGATGTTTTCTTGGATTGAGTTTGTAAGAATAGTAATGTGTATTATTGGAACAACATTCATAATCAGAATTGGTCTGAAGTTTTCTTCCTTTGTTGGGTCTTTGTGTGGTTTAGGTATCAGAGTAATCATGCTTTCATAGAATGAATTAGGTATTGTTCCTTCTAATTCTACTTTAAGGAATGATTCTATTTTCTGGAATTCTTTTTTATGGAACACATGGAGTGTTGATGTTAGGTCTTTCTTGTAGGACTGGTAGAATTCTGCTCTAAAGCCATCTCTGTTGGGCTTTTTGAGTTGGGATGTTTTTAATACCTTCTTCTATTCCTTAGGGGATATGGGACTGTTTATATAGCTTATCTGCTCTTGATTTAACTTTGGAACTTGCAGTCGTGAAAATAATATATTTCATCTAGATTTTCCAATTTTGTTTAGTACAGACTTTTGTTGTAGGATCTGATGATGTATTTGAATTTTCTGGGTTTCTTGTGTTACTCTTTTCATTTCTGATTTTGTTAATTTGGATACCTTCTTTGGGTCCTTAAGTTAGGCTAGGGATTTATCTCTCTTGTTGTTCTCAAAGAAACAGTTTTTGGTTTTGTTGATTCTTTCTTTCATTCTCTTTGTTGCTATTTGGTTGGTTCTGGCCCTGTGTTTGACTATTTCCTGGCATCTACTACTCTTGTGTGTGTTAGCTTCCTTTTGTTCAAGAGTTTTCAGATGTGCTGTTAAATTGCTAGCTTAAGATCTCTCTGATTTCTTTACCAAGGTACATAGTTCTATTAATTTTCCTCTTAGCCCTGTTTTCATTATGTCCCATAAGTGTAGGTATGGTGGTTCATCAGTTTCATTAAATTTCAGTAAGTCTATAATTTCTTTCATTATTTTTTCTCTGGCCAATTTACCACAGAGTAGAGAGTTGTTCCGTTTCCATAGATATGTGGGTTTTTCTGGTATTTTCATTATTGTTGATATCTAGTATTTGTCAGTGGTGATCTCATAGGATGCACTGGACTGTTTCAATAAACTTGTATTGTTTGAGGCTTGTTTTGTGACCAATCATATGGTCAATTTTTAAACAGAAACCATGGCCAGATAAGAGGGAGATATTTCTTTTGGTTTTAGGTTGAAGTGTCTACTTGTTAAATCTACTCGGTTCATGACCTCTCTTAGTTTCATGGTATCTCTGTTTAATTTCTGTATCAAAGTCCTGGACATTAATGAGAGTGAGGTATTTAAGTCTCCCAGTATTATTGTGTGAGATTCAATGTGTGTTTTGACCTTCAGTAAAGTTTCTTTTATGAGTGTGGAATACTTTGTTTTGGGGCATCAATGTTCAGGGAGTGTTTTTTTCTTTCTTTTTTTCTCTTTTTTTTTTTAATGTCTCTCTCCAGACTCCCATGCTAAAGATGTACGAAGTATGTAGTCAGAGCCTAAATAGTTATTTTTGTGAAGAAGTTCCTGACACAACTCTCTCCACAGTATAGTGCTGTTCATCAATAGATTCTCTTGAAGCAGGGTAGGACCATCTAGAGAAAGGGCTCCTGGAAAGATCATTTCTGTTAGTGGAGATGATCTTATTTTGGTTTCCAGATCTCCTGTCCCAGGATTAATCATCACTGGTCATTCCAGCTTTAGGATGACCTACTGCCCTCCACTGGTTGTCATTCTTGCTTGCACTTTCATGAATAGCTTAAAAAAGAGTCATAGACACAGCCAGAGAGAGTCAGAAAGAGAACGAGAGGGAGAACTAAATATAATGTTTTGGAAACAAAGGAATAGACATTTAGTGTAAAGTTCTGTAAATAAGCACTTTATATATTTTTAATTTTATGCCAATCTGTGTGGCATGGTGAGAAATCACACTGTCCCATGAGATTCTATGGAGCAAACTAGGTGAAAGACCCTCATCTAGAGGACCTTTACCTGAGGAGACCCCAGGACCCAAGAACCAGCTGAGACCACTGGATGCAAGTCACAAGAGGGTTTATTGCTCTCACATGGGTGTCCGTGTGCGACAGCCTATCGGAGGACTGGTGCGCCGGACAAAGGGACAGTTTTCTTTTCATAGGGCTTGTGGGGCAGATGTGAGGGACAGAAGCAGAAGCGTAGCTACAGGGTTCTAATTGGTTAGTTTAAATGTGGTCAAGGAGTGAGTCTAAGGACACGGTTCCAAAGACACTGCTCCTGGTGTCAGCTGGGGCTGCGGTTTTTCTGAGAATAGCTGCTTTGGGCTTCTCTGAGAGCAGTTGCCTTATAGGGCTTATTTGGGGGCTTTCTGTTCTCTGTCTGTTGCAAGCTGGCTGCCCATCAGTATCTTGTTTGGCCACCTGGGTCCATGACCTGGCCCGCCCTGTGTGCACAGCCTTGAAGAAATGGCGTTATTGTTGCTAAGCGGGGGTCTTTCATAGGGGCTACATTTCATCCACTGAACAAGCATTTGTCCATGCAGGAAGAATATATTTAATCAAAATGGACAAAGATAACCGATAAGTTAATCTTGAATTTCAATTTATTCCTATAAGATGATATGGGTGTGCTAGCAAGACAATGCAGTTGAAAGACAGGATGCTCTTTCACAGGACTCACATGGTGGTTCCAGGCCCTACATTGTGGCTAACAACATCTTTAATCTCCAGGTCCAGTGGATGAAGACATTCCTCTATTGTCCTCACATACCAAGGGCTGGAATGGCTTGCCATCATGTAGGCAAGGAAAACACTCATTGATGCCAAGTGAAAATTAAAAAAAAAATTAAAAAGTAAAGAAAAAACATAAGTTCCTGCCTTAATGGGCAGGAATAAAAGAAACATTGACTACTAGAAAGCAAACAGGTTAAGAGGAGGACATGTCAGTCCTATGGCTTTTTCCTGGGTACTCCCCTTCTTATCCACATTACCTCTCACCTACAGAAAAATCTAACAAAGATCAATTAGTGCTTGTAGAACTCTTGACCTCAAGACCTGCTTTAGTGCCATTCCTGACTTCCTTTGGTGATGAACAGTGATATGGAAGTGTAAGCTGAATAAACCCCCTTCTTCCCCAACTTGCTTCTTGGTCATGATGTTTGTGCAGGTGATAAACCCTGACTAAGACAATATGTTCAAAGGAGCCAATCATAGGTCTTCCACAAGAGCAATGAGAGCTCTTAACCACATAGTCATTTCCCCAACCCTGTTTTCTTTCTTTTTTTTTCTTTGAAAATATATGCACATGTATATATGGTGAGTTTATTCCTTCTGTATCTTACTCTCTTCTTTATTATGAACATATTTTCTGTTCTTTTACAACTTTATTTTACAAATCAAAGACAAATGTACAGATTTTAAGCATTTATGCATAAAAGTATGAGAATACATTTTTGTCTGTACTTGATTTTTTTTAAAGATTTGATAGGATGCATTACAATCTTAGTAATTACAATGAGCATAAAGTACCTGTAAAACCAGATGTAACCTGGAAATAGTCAAAGTTTTCCCGGTGTGTAAAGATTAAGCATAAAGGTTTTTCCTCTTCTTTTTTTTCCTTTAATTTCATATAGTCTGTGGGTTATTTCTGGGGTGTTCAGAGCTTTCTGGGGTTAGTATCTAATTATCAGTGACTGCATATTATGTTACTTCTTTTGTGACTGGGTTACCTCATTCAGGATGATGTTCTCTAGATGCATCCATTTTCATAAGAATTTCACATTTTCAAACCATTGGTCCCGATTTTCTTCATAGACAATTTTATTGGATATTTTATGTCTTTACAGTACAAATGTTATCCCCTTTCCCTGTTCTCTTATCCTGTCCCCTGGAGGCTCATTGTAACCCCCTCACATGCTTCTGTAAAAGTGCTCCCAATCCCAGTCACACAATCCCACCTCAACCACACTGGCAAAAAGGTGCCTTCACAGACAGGACCATGGGCTTCTTCTTCTATTGGTGCCAGTCAATGCCATCTTATGCTAAATATGTCACTTGATCCATGGATCCCTCCATGTGTACTCATTGGTTTGTTGTTTGGTACATGGGAGCTCTGGGGGTGGGTCTAGTTAGTTGATACTGTTTTTTTTTTTTTTTTTTTTTTTTTTTTTTTTTTTTTTTTTTATGGGGCTGTAAATCGCTTCAGCTACTTCAGTCCTTTCTCTAACCTTTCTCTAATTCCTCCATTAGGTCTCCTTGTACAATTCAATGATTAACTGCAATCATCCTTATCCCTGGAGACATACCTATCAGGCTTCTATCATCAAGCATGTCTTGACTTCAACAATAGTGACTGATTTTGGTGGCTGCATATAGGATAGATCTCGAGATGTAGCAGTCTCAGTGTGACCTTTCTTTCAGGCCCTGCTCCCATTTTGGTCAATGTCATTCATCCTGTGAGTATTTCTTCTCTCTTCTGAAAGGGACTGATGGATCCACATTTTGGTCTTTCTTCTTCTTGAGCTTCATATGGTATGGGAATTGTTTCTTGGGTATCCCAAGCTTTTGAACTAATATTTATTAATTGGTGAGTACATACCATGGATGTTCATTTGTGAATGGGGTACCTCACTCAGGATGATGTTTTCTAGTTCCATCCATTTTCCTAAGAATTTCATGTAGTCATAGTTTTTAAGAGCTGAGTAGTATTCCATTGTGCAAATGTACCATATTTTCTGTCTTTATTCCTGTTGAATAACATCTGGGTTCTTTCCACCTTCTGGTTATTATAAATAAGGCTTCTGTGATTGTAGTGGAGATCATAATCTTGTTAAACGTTTCTGCATCTTTTGGGTATATTTCTAGGAGTGGTATAGTTGGATCCTCATGTAGTACTATGGCCAAATTTCTGAGGAACCACCAGAGGGATTTCCAGAGTGCTTGTAGCAGCTTCAAATTTAACCAGCAATTATGGAGTATTCATCTTTCTCCACATCATTGCTAGCATCTGCTGTCACCTGATTTTTTTTTCATCTTAATTATTCTGACTGGAGTGAAGTGGAATCTCAGTGTTGTTTTCATTTGCATTTCCCTGATGACTAGGAATGTTGAATCATCCTTAGGTGCTTCTCAGCCATTTTTTATTCCTCAGTTGAAAATTTTTTGTTTACCTCTGCATCCCATTTCTACTAGGATTATTTTGTTCCCTGAAATCTAATTTCTTGAGTTCTTTGTATATATTAGATATTAGCCTCGATTGGGTGAAGGATTGGTGAAGACCCTTTCCCAATCTGTTGATTGCTGTTTTGTTTTATTGACATTCTTTGCCTTACAGAAGTGATGCAATTTTATGAGGTCCAATTTCTTAATTCTTGATTTTATAGGATAAGCCATTGGTATTCAGTTAATGGAATCCTCCCCCATGTTCATGTGTTTCAGGGTCTTGCCCAATTTCTTTTTATCAGTTTTAGTGTATCTTCTTTATGTGGAAGTCTTCTACCCACTTGAACTTGAAATTTGGATGAGGATAGTTGCATTCTTCTACATGCTGACCTTCAGTTAAACAGCACCATTTATTGAAAATGCTTTCCTTTGGATGATTTTAACTCCTTTGTCTAAAATCCACTGACTATATGTATGTGGATTCATTTCTGGACCTTCAACACTATTCCACGGATCTTCCTGCCTGTTTGTGTATCAAGATCATGCACTTTTTATTATGTGGATCCTTTCAGTCCATGAGCATGGAAGATCTTTTCTTCTTCTGAGATCTTCGTCAATTTCTTTCTTCAGACACTTGAAGTTCTTGTCATACAGATCTTTCCTTGCTTTGTTAGAGCCACAACAAAGTACTTTATACTAATAGGGACAAATGTACAGGGCAAGTTTCTGATTTCCTCTTCCCACTCATGTGTTGGAGCTCTTCCTAGCTTATTTCTTTTCTGAGCTATAGTAAACAGTGCAGCAATGAGCCTGTATGACTGAGTATCCCTGCTTCATATTGATGGATCAACCAGCAGTCCCATTTTACTTGTTCTGAGGAAGTTTCCTCTTTTACACGGGAGTCACTGATGATTGCGAGTCACTACTTGTGTGCTGATACTGCAACCCAGGTCGTTGGCATGAGCAGACAGTATTTTTCACTCTTGAGGTGTCTCTCAAATTCTTACAATGTAGGGTTCATGGATGGCCTGATGCATGACTTGGATCTTTAGTCAACATTTGGTTAGGAGCTAAACTCAGGTATTTTATTAGAACAATGATAGCTCTTAAAAACTTAACCATTTCTTTTGCCCACAAATGTTCAGAAAAGGTTTTGCACATGAATATTGTGGAGTATATTTCTTTTTTACCTCACTCACCTCCCTTTGTCACCCACTTCCCATCACATTGGTTCCATTGTCTCCATATTACACAAGATTACGTCACCTTTATGTATGTATGATGACTTAATATGTTCATATAGAATTCAGGACTGTGGCTAGTTTGATATACTTAATGTGATTTTCCATGACTGCTTCCATTGTCCAGATAATGACTTCTGCTAATCCCATCTTGTATGTGTACTATATTTCATTTGTCCACAGCTCTGGAGATGGGTGTCTGGTTTCAATTGTTTGGTGTCATACTTCGTAGTGTAGTGAGCAATGATATGCAATACCTACCTCTGTGCTATGTTGGCATCCATTATATACCATAGAGTAGTACAGCTAGGTCATATTGACAATCTGTGTGTTCTGAGAAACCTGCATCCTGATTCACACAGTCACTAGACCAGCTCACATTAGCATTACCAGTGTCTAAGGCCCTGTTGTCTACCACATTACCAGCATTCATTGTTCTGTTTTCTTAGTAAACAATAATTTGGTTAATATTTAAAAGTTCAAAGGGCATGTCTCAAACATATTCATCTCCCCTTCTTCCAAGTGTTACCAAAAATGCATTGGCATTCCTACCCAACATCCTCTGTTTTGTGACATAACCAGAGGGGGTTCTTGAATTCCAGTCCCAGCATGACAAATATGTTTCTGGTGGGCTGTGCCTTTACTAATTTCTCCTCTCTTGTTAAATCCTTACATTCCATTCTTTAGTTTAGCAACCAATTCCATTAGCTTATTTCACTCTGTCTTCTTTCTGAGGCTCCTACCCAGGTCCAGTTATCATAGAATTGAACTTCAGCAATCAGAATCCGCTTTTAACTCACCTATTTGCCATGCCCAGTAACAACAATCCAGTGTATTCTACCCATTGTAATCTTTTCCTGTTGAAAATCTGAGATATTGATTATTTGCTGCTTTGCCTGAGTGAGTCAGAAATTAGCCACTTTAAATCAACAGTGAAAAACATGCGTGTTTAAGTGTGCATTTGTGGTCTCAGTTTAATCCTGTTCCTGTAGTGAGCATTCTCTATTCCTCCTGTGTGTTGTTCCCTTCAAAACATTCCCTGTGAATATGCAAAACATAAATCTACCCACTGCATATAGGAAACAAAGAACATAGTATAGATACCACAAAGTCTAGCTTTGTGATGCAATGACAATTATTCCAAGGAATATGGAGTGGAAGGTGACTCAATGGAAGAGAGAATCAAAGACAGAATCATCATCAAAGCTAGTCCCTGAATGGGTTACAAGCTTACTAAAGCTGGGAACTATGAGCACACTTCACAGTCTGAGAGTAGCTTAATAGGTAGATGAGTACCTGTTACAAGTAGCAGTTTGTTTAAACTTTTTCCAGGCAGCATGGCAAGAGGTGGTCTGGTTTCAGTTGTCTTTGTTCCTTGGTGTGTGAGAGAGACTCTGAGGGCTTTGGGTTGATTACATCCTGAAAAGAAGAGATCTAAAGAATCTGGTCAGTTTCAGGAACTTCCTGGAGCTATTTGGCATTGTTTCCCTTCCAGGTTAATTCACTGCAGAAAAGAATATTTCAATCTCTCAGGCAAAGGATACAGAAGACACATACCTGATACCACTCAACTCTGACAAGTTGTTTGGTCTTCCTCTTCAGCACCCTTTCCTATACTTCTCCTCTTCATATTCATATTCTTCCTCTCCCTCACCTTCCTGTTAGTTCCTCCTCCTGCTCCTTTCCTCATTCCTTACCTCCTCATCATGTTTCTTCTTGTCTTTCTCTCAGGTCCATATTTTATTACCCAATAAACCTAAGTCATGAAGTCTGGGTTGCGGATCATTGCCCTCTCAGGGATTGCATCAAAGAAAAGACTTTCCCTTTCCTATCCCCTGTCAAGTGCCAGCCATTTCTCACCTTGTAATTGGATTTCTTGTCCAAGTCCTCAGTTCCCTATTCATGAGATTCTTCCTGGTGAGCTTGCTTAGCTCTCATGCATGCTGTAACCATCACTGTGTGTTTCTACTTCTAACAACTTGGTGGTGTCCTTGATGTTAACTACAACTGTGGCATTTACAGTCTTTCTAGCTCTCATCCCAAAGATGTCTGAGCTTTATCCTGGTTGACATTATAATATTTTGGTGTATGTCTCTCTCTCTTTGTGTGTGTGTGTGTGTGTGTGTGTGTGTGTGTGTTTGCATGTGTGTGAGTGTGTGAGTGAGTGAGTGAGTGAATGTTCCTCCACATGCCACAATCCTCCTAACTTCCATTCCTCCCTGGTCCATTCTTCACCCTCACCCACGTTCTTCAATCTCAGGTTCAGTATTTTTCTGTGGAAGCTGTAGTATGTCACCATTTGCTCCACACATTTTTGCCTGCACATTTTCATTATGATGCCTGTTTGGCATTGTATGCTATTTCAGCTAAACTGCCAACACTGGAATTTCAATGGGACTCTTCTCTGGTATCTTATTGTCATGGAGATTATCTATATTATATAAATCCTGGAGTTCTGGACGTGTAGAACTGGCCACTTCATGTACTACAGTAGTTCACCAATGATCTAGATATTGGTGTGGGACAATTCAAATGCCTGGATCTGTGCATGAGAATTTTCTGAGTTTGTCATGTTGTGAGCTCTAGCCCCCTTCAATGGCAGTGCCTATGCAGTATTCCTTGCAAAGAGGGAGAGCTCTACCCTACTGCCTATGTGAGGTGCCAGTCCCAGTGTTTCAAGTATTGCAGTTAAGGAGGACATGGATGTTCCTTGACAGTGACCACAGGGCCATCTCTCCTGCCTGCCATAGATGTCAGTGGATGAATGAGCAGAGAGGGGTCTCTCCCTCATCTTTACTATTGCATAGTATACAAGAAGCAAGACCCTTGGGGGCTGCTCATACACAATCTTTATGTACAGGGCTAGCTCTGATGAACTTCCCGAGCACGATCCGGGGCCTGAACTCCCCAGTGTTGTAGGAAGTGAGTGGCAGGGGCAGCTCTCTTGCTCTAGTCACACCAGAATCAAGTCTTGTCCTTGCCATAGGTGGTGAGGTACAAGGACTGAGCAGGGTGTCTATTTCTTTTCCACAGCACTAGATTGGCAACAGGTGGCAGCGCCACCTCTCCCACACTTTCTCTGACTGAGGGCACACACTCTCCCCAACTGTGAATATGGTTTATCATTGGAGCTCTTGCAGATGGCTATAAAGAATGCCACAAGGCACTCTTGTGCAGTACCTGACATACCCCATGGGGAGTTTTCCTGGACAGCATGCATATGATGATTCTTTTTAGCAGGAAAATCTCCAGACCTTGTTTGAAACAGATTGTCCTTGTTTTGCAGTCAGATACCCCACTGATGATTTTGAACCTTATGACTAGGCTAAACCAGCTATACTGACCAGTTTTTCTCTTTTGAAGAGTAGCTTTCTTGTGCAAGACCACTCATACTTGCCCAGAACACAGCTAACTTAAAGTTGCCCTTTTTCTCAGGGGTCTTACTAACTTTGGATAGTCATATCGCTCAGGAAAAAACAAAACTTGTACCTGGTTTTAGCCCCACTTGGTAACACTGACATTCCTCCCTCCTGCATGGTGAGTTCTGCTTCCCAACTATGACTTTTTGGTATTTGTCTTGTTTTAAACCAGAGAGTGAAGCCGCAAAAAAAGAGTGTATTTTCACCATTCCCCAGGCTTGTTTTTAACCTGGATTTATGCCCAATACTTACCAGGATTATGAGGCCCCAGAAAATGTTTGTCCAGATCAAAATAGAATTCTTGGGGGGCTCAAAATGTTGCTTTTATTGTGAGGTTGGCCTCAGCTCTTGGGAATGAATCTTCAAAGGTTTAAACAGTTTGAGCATCTAAGTAGGTCCTGAAAACTGGAGATTGTTCAAAAGGTTTAAAACAACCATGAGTGTGAAAGAGAAAAGCAAAGAAATAATAAAATAGACCTCAGATTGAGAAGCCATAGATACCAGGCAAGAAATAGGACAGATGGATGACTGGTCCTATGACACTGACACTACAGAGGGTGTAATTGCTTGTTGAGTGGGCCTTTCTCTGTAGCAACAGCGATGGATTTACAATGCTCAAATAATCAGGCACTTTTTTTGGAATAGCAGCATATCTAGTACTGTTAACTTTGGCCTAGCCAGCCTGCTGCCAGACATTAACTTGACAGAGCCTCTTTGAGAGGACAGAGGAACTGTGGCCATCAAATTCCCTCAACCTAGATGGGGAGACATAAGGCAGTGTCTTTGTGATGCTGCACTGGGTGCAGACAAGTTGTCTAGCCATGAAGCATTCTGGGGGAAAGATACATTCTACCTTCTTCCCCAGGGCATGTCACTTAAGTTCTAGCTGCTCGACCTTGTAGCTCAGCTCATCCAGATGGGAATAGCAGTTTGTTTTCAGCTTGTATTGGAGCCATGGTACCTCTTAGTGAATATCTCTTTAGCTGCTGCAGGTGGAAAAGACAAGCCCCATTATTTGAACATCATGCAACATGAGACCTGGAAGGATGGAGTGCTTCTTCTCCTAGGTATATGTGCACAAGACTGGAAGGCTGACATGTTTGTCAAGGAGAAGGTCTGTGGGCCTCTGAATATTGACGTGGACAGTGCTACTGGTAGCTTTCGCTATGGTTCCTCCCCTTGTTGACTTGGCATGGAAAGAATTCTCACAGGTCCTCTATCTACCAAATGTCGCTCACTGACCAGGGGATTCTCTATAGCTTCCCAAATAATGCTTAATATTAAGGCTTTGCCAAAAACATCTGAGGTTTAAAACCTAGTTATTAGAATTCTTTTACTGGGTGGGATACCAGACTTTTACCTCAGATATTCTAACTCCCAAGACAGGAAGTCACGTAGAGTAGGTACTGATAAGATATTTCAAGTATGAAATGGATGTGAGGCTGGAACCTGAGATTACCTGTGTCTGTCAGTTTGTGAACAGTTGTATGACTCACAGTTTTGGCTCAGGGCTCTTTATGTTGTTTATCCCAAATAATGCTTCACTTGTTCAGAAAAACATCTGAGAGGGGGCTTGGCTCTAATCTGTGTTTGAACAGAAAATGAGTGAAAGGATCACATTCTCTGATGATGAACTGGACTATAGGTTTTCTATCCTCTTGTCTGCTGGGCCTGGGGAAACTGGGTTTGGCATCTAATGCGTGGTATAAGGTCAGTAACCATATGGAATATTTTGGGCCTGTAAGATTTGGGTGGATTATTTGAAATCCCTCTTTATATGTCTCTGTATAGAGAGAAATAGGAAATTATTGCTTACTCTCCTGATCTTGAGCATGGTTGGATCTCGGAGCTCAAACAACTCTACCAAGTAGTACATCAATATCAATATCCAGAGTGCCATAAAACCTCTAGATGGATGGAACACGGATTAGTGGGTAGGGATGTATTTTCAAGAAGTAAGAGGATGACTCATACCCATGATTCTCACAATCATGCCGGGCTTGGGTTCCAATTTCTGTGTGGCTTCAAAAGGCTGTACCAAAAGGCAGCTTTGTGCCTTTTCTGAGATTAGACCCACCTGCCTTTTCTGGAGCCATTTTGTCTGCTTTTGTGAAAGTTTCCCTATAAGGCAGAGTCAAGTCAGGCCAGATTTATACTGGCAGATTTCCTAGTTTACTGAGGCATGGAAAGATAAGAGGGGATACACTTGAAGCTTATGTCCAGGAAATCAATTTTTTAATCTTGGAGGACAGAACAGGGAGAATAAAAAGGCCACCAGATGCTTAGAGATGTTGAATATATGTCGGCCATTTTCTCTGCTAGCTTGGGACTTCATTTCCCATGATACTTTTAAGTATAATTAGTCTCTGGGAGCACTGGGTCATCTGGTCAGCTGATGTTGTTCTTCCTTCCATTGCAATCCCCTTTCCTGCTCTAGTCCTACTGATAGCTCCCCCACCGGTGTCCCTGATTTCAGTCTGAAGGTTAGCTTCAAGCATCTACATCTAAATTGCTTTCCAGACCTTCCAAGGAACAGCCCAACCAGTCACTGTCAGAAAACACCTCTAGTTAAAGGCAACAGCATCACGTTAATGTCTGCAGACAGGATGGATTCACAGGTATGAAAGACCCTGGATGGCCCTTCCTATAGTTTCTGCTCCATTTTTTGTCCTTACTCTTCCTTTGGATAGGAATATTTCTGGGTTAAAATATTTGAGATGGGTGGCCCATCCCTTGATTGGGAGCCATGCCTATCTCCTACAGGAGTTCTTTAAAGGTCCTATCTCCATCATCTCTGCACATTTCGGCTAAAATCCTTCCCACTGAGTCCTAGGAGCCTCTCATTTTCCTGTTGTCTGAGGCCCTCAAGTGGCTATTTCCAATTCCTCAACACTCCCCCTCCCTAGCTACATATTATTTGGTGTTCTGATGTTCTACACCTTTCTCCCATCTCCTCCAGGACCTCATTCTAACCCCTCATTTTCTTTGCCTCCTATCTTTCCAAGGTCCTCCTCTCCCTTCACCTCCTGTGATAATCCTGTTACTCTCAATGCAGAACTGAAACATCCAAGGGAACACACAAGGTGAGCAACAGGACAACATCCTCACAGGGATCCACAAAGTTCAGTGTCCCATCTCTTATGAACTAAAATCCCTCATGTACTGACTTTTACAGCTGCCCCAGAGATGGCACCTGCTAAAAGATATTCAGAAACACCATCATTCACCAAATATGAATGAGAAAAATTCACAGACTATTTCAAGTGAGACTTCTACAGGCCATACCATATTGGCCTTCTATGTCCTATGAATTTGGTATGACAACTATATATTCTGTGCCTCTATTCAGAAGTGAGAGGATATAGGCCTGGCGATATTGCACTGTGAGTGACCTTGGTGCTGAGAGGGCTGGGCAGAGCTCACAAAGGACTTGCCCCTGCAGCCCACAGTAGGGCCATACCTCTGACAGCAGATACTGGAAAGGATGATGGTGAAAGAGTAACACTCTTCCACTGTTGGTGGGGTTGTAAGCTGAAACAACCTGTCTGGAAATCAGTCTGTTGGTTCCTCAGAAAATTGGTCATAGTCCTACCTGAAGACCCAGTTATTCCACTACTGGTCATATATCCCATAGACGCTCCAACATACAGTTAGGACACATGCTCCACTGTGTTCATTGCAGCCTGTTTATAATAGCCAGAAGGTAGAAAGTACCCAGATGTCCTGCACTAGATGAATGGATAAAAAGTTATGGTATATTTACACAATGGCATACCACTTAGCTATTAGAAACAATGTCTTCACGAAACTACTAGGAAAATGGATTCATCTAGAGAATATTATCCTGAGGTAACCCAGTTCAAAAAAGAACAGACATAACATGCAGTCACTAATAATTAGATACTAGCCCAGAAAGTTCTGAATACCCCAGAAACAAGTCACAGACCATATGAATCTCAACAAACAAACAAAAAAGAAAAAAAAAAAAAAAAAAAAAAAAAAAACAACCATAGGCCATAATTGAAATCATCATTCCCTCTTAGGAAAAAAAAATTGGTGTAAAGCACCCTTTAAGATGCAGTATACCAGGACCTTAAAACATTAATAATTCAAGAGCTAAAGGTTTAGCCTTGTAACAATTTTTGTATTAAGAATCATTATGTTTAATCTATATACAGCTAGAAAACTCTGCTGCTCCCATGTTCTGTTCTGTTCTACATGTGTTTAATGCTTATGGTAACTAATAAGATTTGAATGCATACTATCAAACTTCTAAAAGAATTAAGTACCGACAAAAAAGTATTCATATTAGTTATGTCAAAATGCTTTTAAAAATCTGTACATTTATCTCTGATTTAAAATAAATTTTTTTAATTAAAATAATAAAAATACAAAAAAGAATAATAAGGAAGTGCATCTTGAGGAAGAGCTATGTACCTTGTGTTGGTTTCATAGCTTCAAAAACCCAAACCATTCCTGTCCTGCCCAGGTTCTTCTTCCCACCAATACACACACACACAAACACACACATATACACATGCACACACACATGCACACTCACACATACACAGACACACACACATGCACACACACACACACACACACACACACACACACACACACACACACTACAGTGCCTGGTGATCAACCTCAAGGAACTCCTAGGAATTGTATATATGACAGAAAACCCCTCATTTTGTTGAGAAGCCATGGAGAATCCAGGAAGTTAAACAAGGTAACAGAGGCTTCTTAACCCAGTGTTTCTTCTGCATTGCACCTATTTAAAACTTTTTCAGGTTCCTGAGAGTAAATATTTCATTGTCATGTTTAATTAAGAAAATCCATCAGAATGGCGCCTTGAATATTTGAATAATACTTTAAATATATCAATAAAATTGACATAATTTCATAACAACACAAGTCTAAAGAATAAAGCTAATCAGTTTTGAACCCACCTATGCAAATACACAAATAGAAAGTTCCTCCTTGCTTTACTTGAAGATAGGAATTTGTAGCACTTTCTTTTACATTTTTTAATTTAGCATATACAGTTCAAGATGAACCAATTCTTATTAGTACATGTGAATCATCCACATATTTTTCAGTTTTTATAATATTTCCCATGCATGGAGATGCCATTGCTTACTCATCCATTCTACCAGTCATGAACAGACATGGTTTAAAACAGTCCTACAAGAAAAGCCTTCACCTCAGTCACCCATTCTTCAGGACATCATGGAACATGCCAGATAATGAGATTCCTAGAGAAAAATAGATGGATCATGAGATACAAGCATTTCCCAGGAGGCCATGGGCCCAAATTTTACTTGGTGCTTAAAAATTTCTTGGTAGGTTCTCATGCCAAATGTGTCTTTACCAAATTGGATACCAGAGAAAATATTTTCTTTATTAAATGATGAAACATGCCCCAAAACAGATGGATATAGAAAATCATGACAGAACTGCCATAGCTTGTGTTTAAAAAAAATATTTGCATGCTGCCCATAGTCCTAACCCAAAACATAACCCCTAAGTCTACAACAGGATGTGCTAGCTCCCATGAGCATAACACTGCTTTGAGAAAAAGTTGCAGAACTATACAGAAAATTTCTAAGGTGGACATGTTCAGCTTCAGAAGAGAAACACAGAAAGAAAAGGATCACAGAGAGAAAATGTTAGTCTACACTGAGAAGGAAAGAATCACAGGATATGAAAAACAGACTCACCACCAAACGGCAAG
Organism: Micromys minutus; assembly: GCF_963924665.1. Lineage (NCBI taxonomy): Eukaryota > Metazoa > Chordata > Mammalia > Rodentia > Muridae > Micromys > Micromys minutus. Next base: position 200,167 of record NW_027667989.1, on the reverse strand, counting down.
AAATAGGCAGTGGATCTTTGCCAGGGAGAGACTACACATTACAGGGGTTGATCCAGAGCATAACTGACAGAGGGCATGATACTTAAGGGTGTGGAATGATGTGCTGATGGGTCTGGTCATTTACTCAAAAGTTGTGTCACCTTAAACAATGTGTAAGTCTCTTCAGGCCTCTTGTTCTACAATCTGAGGCAGGGGAATAAGCACCACTCAGGGCAACTGAGAAAATGTGAAGGTCACATGGCTATAGAGATGGTTAACATGTGCCTTGTGTGTAGAAATTTTGATGTGATTTGAACAATGGTTCCGTGTTGCTAGTGTGAGATGCTGCTAGGGAAACTTATCATCAGGGAAACACAAGGTCCCTTCTTGATTTTATTGTTGTCCATGGTGTGCCTAAGCTGCTCAAGTTGCCTAAATGTCAAATAGCACAACAGAGATGCCATGAAGATGGGATGGTTTCAGTGCTGCAATGACATTGCACCTCTGGGGCTCAGTGCAGATGAGGAAGAAATGCCCATTTTCACTCTTGACAGATGTTCCTCTGGCAACTGAGCTAGGTTGAAATGATAGATAACCCTATGGAGAGCATCCTACACAGACTCAATTATATGTGTGTTTTAGGATGGAAGGCAGACATATGAGCAAGATAACCTGTTTGCTGTGTCTTTCTACCAAAGAACCTGAGAAGCTAAAATGTGTAAGAGAAAAGTTAAAATAGATTCAACAGAAAATATTACATCTAGGGACCTGACTCAAGGTTAGTTCTAATTAAAACACACCTAATACAAAGAACCTGAATCTGACAGGCACTTCACAGTAAGTTGGATGTCTGTCCTACTGACTTCTCCATTGCTGTGGTAAGATCTCTTGGCAAAAGACACATGGTAGACAAAGGGTTTGTTTTAACTAACAATTCTAGCTTGAAGTCTATCATTGTGGCAAAATTTCGGTAGCAAAGGCTTGAGACATTTGGTGAGGCCGCATCCACAACCATGAACAGATAAATGAATGTATGTAGGCTCAATGGCTTCTCTGATTGTTTGTGCTCAGTTCAACTTCTCCACTTACATAGTTCATTACCCTGTGTATATAGAAAGTTGCTACCGTCAGTGAGATGAATCTTCCTACAGAATTAATTTAATTAAAATAATCCCCTTTAGTCATGCTTACAGGCACAACCAATGTAGTCAGTCCCTTACTGATATGATGCTCTTTTTAGGTGATTCTGGGTTGTGTCTAATTGACAAGGCTAATTACTCACCATGATGACATTATTTTGTAGGTGAAGTATACAAAGCCTGGAGAAATAATGGGTTTTAGGCCAAGACTGCACAGGGAGCCCTCATGCTATGAATATAAACCCTCTTGCTCAGGGATTATCAACATTGTTTTTATAATACTGGTTGTGGTAGATGGAATGAGAATGGCTTCTGTTACCTCACATGTTTGAATTCTTAATTAACTGTCAGTGGTACTATATAGGAAGGATTAGGAGGTATGGCCTCGACTGAGACAGGATTACTCCCGGGGATTGTCTTTTTAGGTTCAGAAAGACCATGCCATTCCCAGTGACCACTGGCTGCCTCCCAATAGTTTAAGCCCTCAGCTCCTGCTCCAGCACCATCACAGTCTGATTTCCTGATCTGATGCTTCCCACCATGAGGGCCCTGGACTATAATCCTATGGCACTGGATCCCAAATAACTCTTCCTTCTGTAAGTTTCATCAGTTGTGATGTCTCCACAGCAACAGAAAAGTGACTAACTATGATGCAGTATCTAGCTGCTGACATCCTGGCTACTCCCCTGTCTGCTTATTTAGTTGGTTGAAAGGAATTGAGGAATCCATGCATCTTGAATTTTAATCGGGAAGGTGCTTAGAATGTACAGCCAACCATGGGATTGTGTTCCTGTCAAAGTGTTTTCATCTCCTGACCCACAGGATGGGGCCCTCCCCTATTTACCTTGCTGGAGCTGATTCTGGCTGAGACCTGGAGAAAAATTTATTAGGCCTTGAGTGTGACACGATCATCTGAAGCTTCCATGCACCATAATGATGAGCAACGCCCTCTGTCATCTGCCTTCTCTGAGGAAGAATGCTAGAACTCATAAACTTATTTTACTGGTTGCCATGGGAAATTTTTGCAGTGTCAGCAGAAATGCTCCACAATACACAAAGCTAGCAAAAAGCTCCCCCAAGTCTCTAGCTCAGAATCCCCCTCAGCCCTAGACTGAAGCACAGTATTGCAGAGCCTTTACTCTGTTATTCAAGAAACAAAACATACACTATGAGATTCTTTCCTATCAATCACCTTACTAGGGTTCAGAGGGGAAATAGATTGCAACCACCTGTCCAAGTGGAACAGGCATGGGAGTAGATGGAACTGAAAATTATTTCCCCGCTGACCATCTTTGAATAGTCTCCAAAGCTCTTTGTTTCTTTATCTCTCCAACTGCTAAAGTAGCACTAATCCCTCAGAATGTGGATGATGCCTGTTCTCAACAGCATTGTATTCCATGCTTAGCAATTTGACTGTTTTTAATTATGTGTAACTGTGTGAGCACATATTACTATGAGCATGTTATAGATGACATGTGGAGTTCACAGGATAACTCGGATGCTGGTTCATCTTCTCCTTCTACATTGTTTGACCCAGGTCTTTGTTTTCTTCTGGTGCACAAAGGCTAGTTTCTGGATATTCTTCAGAATTTACCTTTTATCCTGCCTTTCAAGCTCGAGAGTTACAGGTGTGATACCAAACCTGAACTTTTACATTAATTCTGAGGATGCAGATATAATACCTCATCCTGGTACCATTAATCCATTTTGCCATGTTATAGTGCATCTTCAATCATGTAGAGCTATTAAAGAAATTTTGAAAAATTAAGCCTTCCAATCATCTAAAAAATCTTGCTATGTATAGAAAACATAACAGTTCTACCCTTGCTGACAAGCAAAGCTGAGATATACCCCAGGAATTCCTGACCTGTAGGGAGTTAGAAACCAGGCTTTATCCACATCTTGATCAGTAGCAAACTATTCATATTGAATGTGAAATACTTGCAATATCTAAACTTTACACTAAAGAGGTTTTTCTCAAGAATTGTTTGTTATACAAAGAGCTAGCTCACTTCTTTTTAGTCCTGCTAAGAACAGTATATCTGGGTTATTTTCAAATACAAATATAATTTCAAATTCTAATACTACCACCATCTTTGGGCGTCATATTTTTGGAATGATGAAGGAGTGTACACATATCTGTTATCATGTGTAACAGATCCTTGTTCTGCACTGTTCACTTGCTGTTGTATGAGGCAATCTTTTCTCCTGAATCCATCAAGGTCTTGGTACAAAGCAACAGAAATGGTTGGGTGACTAATACAAGACAGTGGATGCAAGCAGAGATGGAGATTCACTACAGAAAATGGTAGGGTGTGGTACAGGGGTAACCAGAAGGATGAGCCTTGACATATTGGCAAAAACCATGGGAGTCATGTATCTGACCCCCATGAGTCAGAAGTACACCGTTTAGTCTTTTATAATGCCACAGCTGTCACTGTCACACAGAGCAACCTCCTGTCGAAATTATCCTTCTTGTGCTACTTAGACTAGCATTTTGTGCTGAGACTAGAGGTAAATGGTAGATGGGGAAACTATGGAGAGTTCTGACCTGGGGAGTTGCCAAGACGTTACTCCTTGAAATTTTACCCCCATGAAGATGCTGAGGTACAGGGACTGGAGATATGGTCCAGGGCTTGAGTGTGTTGTCCTTCTATAACAGAGGCCTGAGCTCAGTTCCATGCACCCAATATGCAGGTTCACAACAGCCTGTAAACCAACTCCAGGGAATTCTCTTCCTCTGGTCTCTGCAGGAACTCATGTTCACAAGCCTACACACACATAACTAAAAATAAGGAAATCTCTTTTTAAAAATATGTGGAAGGAAAAGTAATTGACATTTATAGAAAGCTATCTTTTACGTGGTCCTCATTTGACTGCTGACAAAGTTTCAGAATCAATAAATTGGCATGGTTCACCTCACAAGATCTTGTACAACTTACAGGACCAAAGCCGGTGATTTATGAAGTCTTCCACATTTTCTCCATATTTAAACACCATTTGAGGTGAGAACAGTAGGAGAAAAAGGATTGGTTTTTCTTGGTGTGATGACTGTTGCAGACCCTTTTATTATTCAGATTTAGTAGATGAATTAAAGTGCTAGGTGGCACTGAGTTCCGTGCATGGCAGATGAATATCATGAATGCAAACTTTTTGATGATGTATACTGAACACTGGCCACCATACACTGATGTTTCCATGGAAACCACTACAGCTCCTGCATCTAACCTCTACCTTTTCTTATTTATCGTGCAATAAAACATGAATACTTGGGCCGTAATTTCTTGGCTTATCATCTAAACCTCTGTCCCACTCCTTCTTTCGTCATAAATGTAAGGTTCATAAAGTCATTGTCTATAATAGCTGAGTAGTAATCCATTGTGTAAATGTACCACACTTTCTGTGTCCATTCCTCTGTTGAAGGACATCTGGGTTCTTTCCAGGTTCTGGCTTTTATAAATATCACTGCTATAAACATGGGGCAGCATGTGTCCTTGTTAAATATTAGAGCTACTTTTGGGTATATGCCAAGGGGTGGTATAGCTGAGTCGTCAAAAATTACTATGTCCAGTTTTCTGAGGAACCACCAAACTGATTTCCAGAGTGGTTGTACCAGGTTACAACCCCCCAACAGTGGAGGAGTGTTCCTCTTTCTGTACATCCTCGCCAGCATCTGCTCTCATCTGTATTTTTTATCTTAGCCATTCTTACTGGTGTGAGGTAGAGTCTCGGGATTGTTTTAATTTGTGTTTCCCTGATAACTAGGGATGTTGAGCATTTCTTTGGATGCTTCTCAGCCATTTGGTATTACTTCACGAAATTCCTAGGCAAATGTGATTTATCATGTGAGTGAGCTAACCCAGTCACAAAAGTACACACATGAAATGCAGACTGATAATTGGATACTAGCCCCAGAAAGCTCTGAGTACCCAAGAAACAATTTACAGACCTTATGAAGCTCAAAAAGAAGGAAGGCCAAAATGTGGAAGCCTCAGTCCTTCTTAGAAAGGAGAACAAAACACTCACAGGAAGAGATACAGGATCAAATGGAAGAGCAAAAAGGATCTTTCAGGGGCTGCCTTACTTGGGGATGCACCCCATGTGCAGCCTCCAGGCCCAATCACTGTAGCTCATGTTGGGCGATGCTTGCTGACAGAAACCAGATAGGGGTGCATTCTCAGGGTCTCTGCCAGAGTCATGCAGCTGAGTATGCTTACAGCTAACCATCAAACTGAGCACGGGGACCCCAGTGAGGTTGTTGGGGGGGGATAAATGAGAGGGCTGTGCCCTCAAGGGAAGAACAAGATTGTTGACCAACCAAATTCTTCACAGCTCCAAATGGACTAGAACACCAACCACTGAGCATGGGCTGAGAGGCCCAAGGCTCCAGTTGCATATAAAGGGCACATTTTCCAAATGTAGAAGAAAGCCAAGGCACTGAGGAGGAGAGGTTGCTTGGGAGCTAGTGTGCCTTTGTGAGGACATGTAGAGGGGGGAGGGGAGCAGGGTGGGCAAAGGGGATAACATTTCAAAAGTAAATACAGAGACTATCTAATAATTTTTTTTAATTTAAGGTTCTTTAGAATTGTCTGTCCTGGCAAGAATTCTGCTTCCTTTTATCCCGAGCATTTTTATTTATTTTGAACACCAGTAGTGTTTTTTAAAGTAACTATATTTATAGGTTTAGATGTTGAAGTTAGAGGTGGAATGGTGGCACATGCCTTTTAAATCAGCATTCAAAAGACAGAAGCAGGAGGATCTCTATGAATTTGAGTTCAGCCTGGTCTACATAAAATATTTAGGCCAGGCAGAGCTACATAGAGAAACCCACTCTCATAAAAAACAAACAAACAACCGTAGAAGACAGAAGAGCTTTGATGGAGATCTTCTTTGACCTTCTGAATGTCCCTGAGGCATAGAATATAACAAGAGACAAGGACCTGCCAAGTGTCCCCCCTGTCTGTTCTGGTTAAGCTTCTAGGTTGCCTTGTTCTCCAATCTGGATGTCCTTTAACCTTGCTGTCTTAATTCACAACTCACAAATCTCCTCTGTAGAGAGTCCTGGCATAGTCGTGGCATCCCTTTTGTCGTCTTACTCCACAGCCCTTTCAGCTTACAGCAGGCTGACATTATCTTTGTATGTGTACTTGTATGTAATCAAGTCCTGCACCATCCCCACGCCAGGGTAAGAGCTTAGCTCCTTGTTGCTTCTTGTGCTTGTAGTCCTGTGACATTTGCTGACAGCAGGCTCACTGGTCTCTCAGAATCTCCTACTAAGGACCAGGGAAGTCAGGTGAGTTTCTTCGGATTATTTCTTTCTAGGATACTGAGCTTGATTATTGACACTCCCTGAGGGACATCTCACCCTCCTGGAATGGAGAAAGATCACTCTTTTGGCCACTTGAGGGCAGCAATAGCAAAGCATGCCTGCTATAGCAACTTTCCCTTGGCTGGAGAGGGAAAGCCAACCCAGTGAGGTAGGAGGGGCTGGAGGGGCGGGTCTAGGTGTGGGGCCCTTTTTGCCCCAGCCAATGGGCTTTCCCGCGTGGGGAACCAGGCTGCCCAGAGGAGGTGCTCTGTCACTGTGCATAGCAGCAACAGGGCTCTGAGGTTGCAGCACTTCCTCAGATCCCATAATTGGAGGTGCCAGTCCGAGCTACACATGGGCCACCTTAGCTGGCATGGCCGGTAAGCCACAGCAAAGTGAACTAGGTGGGTTTTCTGGCCATAGGTAGCACTCACCCCGAATCCGAGCTGCTGGTTCGTCCTCCCAAGGTGATACATCCTCATAAGCTCCTTCTCTTTTGTTAGCAGAATGTTGATGCTGCATGGCTGTGGGATGCAGGTGCTCTGTGGGCTTGGAGTGCCACCCTCTGGTCCCAGGCTGCTGTTAGTCCCTGCAGAGCTCCGGAGCGCCTAGGCTTTCAAAGCTTTGACTTCTGAGTCATTTAATGCAACATCCAGACATGTCCAGGGAAGAGCATCCTCTGGGAAGCTGAGACCACAGCAGGTGCTGGTGCTCTGCACTGAATCCCAGCACCTGCTTCATGCAGGACCCTCCGGACCTGTTGTTGCCCTTGGTCTGTGGCTCAGATCTCTTGTGTAGTCTTCTATTTCCAGCTATCCAGTGGTGAAGAAAGAATCCTTGAAGGGTTTGTTTCTCGGACCAGACAAGGAACAGGGACTAACACAGATGGAGCGCCCTGGTTATTTATTCTTTACTTCCTGGGCTGGATGCCAGACACTGCTCAGCTCTAGTGGCTTAAAGAGGAGCTCAGGAGTTCCTGGGGCCCAACAAGGATGACAGGATAGGAGGGGTTGCAGTGTGGTGTAGAGCAAACTGCAGTGGGTGGTTCATGATGCAGCCTGGAAGCCTGGGAGGTCTCTATTCAATGCAGACAGCAGAAACTGGAGAGTTTGCCAGCCTGAAAACTGGGGAGGCAGGGCCATCGGTGACAGAAGAATTTCAGGTAGATTTTTTTAAGTGCAGATGAAAGAAGTAAAGAAGCCAGAATCTCAGTTGATAATTAAACAGCAGACTACGAAGTATGACCAGGACTTTCAGTAGGACATAAACTGCAAGGTGGAGGGGCTAGCCAAAATGTGCACAGGTCTAGAGATCCATGCAGCCTCACGAGTTTATTCTAGAATGAAGAGGGCTAGGAAAGAATTCCGGTTGGTCCCATGGCCACCCTACTAGTTGGGAACTACAAGTTGGTAAGCTGTGAAAAGCTGGTTTTCAGGCAACATAGCTTCAATGACTCTGGCCACTTAAGGCAAACTATCTGGTCAGGGCCCTGTAAACCTGGCTTCTGGACATGAATTCATGCAGGGAGATGCTACCATGTGATGCTTGCTTCTGAACTTTGTGTCATTGTATTGGTAGCTGTGACCTCTATCTTATCAGGGATAGCCCAAGGAGAGTGGCATAGAGCACCTGTGCTTGCTTTCTGATGCCTGATTCCCTTGTGAGAACTTCTCCCTTACCTGGTCTTATCTTTCTATCTCCCAGGACCCAGTGAGTATGGTGGGGGTTGCCGTATAGAGCCAGGTATAGCAGCAATAACAAAGACTCATGGGAAGTGAGACCAGAAAGTCATTTAATCTGTTTGCCATAAAGACTTTATCAGCCTTGTCATCTCTCTCTCTCTCTCTCTCTCTCTCTCTCTCTCTCTCTCTCTCTCTCTCTCTGTGTGTGTGTGTGTGTGTGTGTATGTATGTATGTATTAGGAAATTATTCTGCCTGTTACAAGCAAGATTCCTCAGTTAAAAATTCAGAGATGTAGTTACTTTAAAATTGTTAATTTTCATCAGCCCAGAATTACCAAGGAGTAACATCTCAGTGAGGAATCGATTGGAAGTATATCTGACAGACATTGCATTTATTTACAAGTAGATGCATGGGAAAACCTAGCTCACAGTGAGCAGTGCTCTTCTCTGACATTGAGTCCTGGATGGTGTATATGTATGAAGAAGTGAGCTGAGCAGTAGGCATGGGAATATTCTTTCTCTGTCTTACTTGTGGCTGTGACTAGCTCCCACAAACACATGGCACCTGGATACACCCCAAAATAAGGGCTGTAGCCTGAACCTGTGAACTAAAAGAAACCCTTTCTTACCTACATTGCTATGTGATAGTTTATTAGAGTGCTGGGATGAACACAGAACTGTTTCTGAGATTTCTGTTAGGAGTATCCTTGAGAAGTAGCTTTACTGTTCAAGTGAGTAACCCTTCAATCAAACAGTTTTAAAATAAGGACATAAACATGAGCTACAAGCAGTCAATACTCCTGGCTGCTGGGCATTAGCATATACCATGCTTGAGGGTCGTGTGCTCTGGACAATGATGAATGCTTTTCCACAGCTTTGATTCTCTGTACCACTGGATGACTATGGGAACAAAATGAGGATGCTTGGACTTCTCTCTTAGAAAGTATCTTTGGCATTTTAATTCTTTCACTCCCTCTGTTAGTAGAGGTTTGGCTTGAGTGTTTATTATTGTGAGACACCTTTACTGATACCCCAGATGACTGGAGACTCTAATTGACTGCTTGCTGGGCATGTGCACCCTCTCCTATTTGTCCTACCACATGCAAAGTTGTTCTCAATTTTCATTCAATAAAAGCCTTTTATTCTCAATTTGTAGTGATGTCAGTGTTTCTCAAACATAACTGAGTTCCTACTAAAATTAGACTGACCTCATACGTTTCACCTTGTCCCTTGGTACACTTCAGGAGATGCTGTTATTGATGAGTCACTCATTAGTTCATTCAGTTATGAGAACAGTCAGTCTGTTTGGAAGGTTGTTCCAGGCAGGAAGATACAGGTCTGTCTGCCAAGGGAGGAAGTTGGGTGAGCTTTGAGTACTGTAAAACAAGACACTGAAGAATGGTCCGTGGCTTTGTATGGCACATAGAGAGGAAAAGAGTTTTTCCCCAGTGATTCTTTGTGTCTTGCAGTTCAGTGCAGCCTCCTTGGAAAGACTATGCTGTGGGAAGTGGACACCTCCCTTCCCTTTGCTTCTTCATTTACAGCACTTTTAAATTTTATTCTCTTTCCTTTGTTTATCTTCCTCACTACACCACAAGCTCCAGACCATCAAAGGCTGCTTTGTCCTTGGAGCCTAGCAGTGTTAAGCACATCCTTCTTCATCTGATGCGTGTATGTGTGAAAGGTTGGTATGGAGACTGATCTCAGAGATCCATCCAGGCTACCACAGAACCTGCCGCAAGCTATGCCCCTGTCTCAGAGCATATAATCTGAAGAATGGAATGAATGGCACAGTGGTGCCCTGGCTTTAGGCAAAAAAAAAAAACAAAAAAAAAAAAAAAAAAAAAAAACGGATAAAAGGGTCTTCCTTTGATCTCTTTTTAAATTTACTGTGTCTATTTTATTTTTTAAATTTTTTATTAGATATTCTCTGTATTTATATTTCAAATGTTATCCCCTTTCCCCTCAGTCACATCCCCCCTCCTTTCCCATTGCCTGCATGAAGGTGCTCCCTCTCCCAACTACCCTCTCCACCCCAGCACCTTGGCATTCCCCTACACGGGGAAATCGCACCTTTACTGGACCAAAGTCCTCTCCTCCCATTGATGCTAAAGAATGCCATCCTCTGCTACATATGCATCTGGAGCCATGGGTCTCTCCATGTATACTCATTGGTTGGTGTTTTAGTCCCTGGGAGCTGTGGTGGGTTTGGTTAGTTGATAATGTTGTTTTACTCATGGAGTCGCAGTTCAGCTGCTTAAGTCCTTTCTCCAGCTCCTTCATTGGATTCCTCGGGTTCAGTCCAATGGTTAGCTGAAAGCATCTACCTCTGTATTTATTTGGATCTGGAAGAGCCTCCGAGGAGGCATCCATATCAGATTTCTGCTAGTAAAAACTACTTGGCATCAGCAATAGTGCATGGGTTTAGTGACTGCATATGGGTTGGATCTCCAGGTAAGAAAGTCTCTGGATGATCTTTTCTCAAATTCCTGCTCCTTTATTTGTTCCTTTATTTTCTTCCATGAGTGTTTTGTTCTCTCTTCTAGGAAGAACTGAGGCATCAACCTTCTGTCCTTTCTTCTCTTTGAGCTTTATAAGTTCTGTGAATTGTATCTTGGTTATTCGAGCTTTTTGTGCTAGTATCTGCTTATCGGTGACTATGTACCATAAGTGTTCTTTTGTGACTGGGTTACCTCACTCAGGATGATAGCTTCTAGTTCCATCCATTTGCCAAGTAATTTCATAAAGTCATTGTTTCTAATAGCTGAGTAGTAATCCATTGTGTAAATGTACCACAATTTCTGTATCCATTCCTCTGTTGAAGAACATCTGGGTTCTTTCCAGTTTCGGCTATTATAAATAAGGCTGCTATGAACATGGTGGAGCATGTGCCCTTGTTAGATGTTGGGGCTTTTTTGGGTATATGCCCAGGAGTTGTACAACTGGGTCCTCAGGGAGTACTATGTTCAATTTGCTGAGGAACTGCCAGACTGATTTCCAGAGTGGTTGTACCAGCTTACAAACCCACCAACAGTGGAGAAGTGTTCCTCTTTCTCCACATCCTCACCAGCATCTGCTGTCACATGAATTTTTGTTTTTGTCCATTTTGACTGGTGTGAGGTGGAATCTCAGCGTTATTGTTTCATCTTTCTTAACTTCAGCTCAAAACAGTATTTGAGCCTAAGTTGCATATTCTAGTCCCCTGCAACTGTTAGGACTGATGAGTTTGTTACACAAAAGAGACTTGGAACAGGACATCGCACTCTCTAAGCTGCTCCTGTTTACATTGTCAGTGTCATCGTCCTTCTCATGAGAATGAGGAGCCTGTGGCACTAACCACCCCAGTTCTACTCCTTCACATGCATGCACGCACGCACGCACACATACACACACACACACACACACACGTGTGTGTGTGTGTGTGTGTGTGTGTGTGTGTGTGCCTCTTTTTCAGTGCAGAAAGGCAGTCAGCCTGCAAGATGAGAGTGTGTCCCCGAAGTTGCATCTGATTGGGTCATTCTTAATCCAGTTCCCAGACTTGGGCTTTCCAAGGTGAAGGACAAAGCAGAGCTGGGAGAATGCTGCATCTTAGACAGTTACCAAAGAGCAATCTGTTAAATCTTTGCAACAGCAGAAGAGATGGGTGGGCAGAGCAGCCCACCAGGGTGTTTCAGTGATTGAAAGTCTCCATGCTGAGATAGAGAAGAGCAGCACAACAACAAATGTCCTGGCACATTATATTTCACAACTTCCTAAGTCCCATGAGCCTCAGTTTATTCATCAGTAAATGAGGTCAGTGATTGCATTTGTTCATAGGGGTTGGGTGAGGATTAGAGAGAGTCTTTGTATCATAATCAGCGTGGTGGGTGCTATTTGGTGATTCAGAGATGATGCTCCCTGTTGGAAGAACTTTAAGTAACCAGCAGGTATTCAGGATATCCTTGTGTATTTGCTGTGGTAGTCTCAGAGGCATATAAACACATTAGCTGAGGATTCAGAAGACCTGTGCCCAAGCTAACCTGTGCTTCTACTAAGCTAAATGATCGCGAACCAACCAGTCTGCCGTGTTTGCTTGCTTCAGTCAGGTTTTCTGCTGTTGTAGCAGAAATCATCAGATTGGATCTTCTGTAAAGAAGAGAAATTTATTTAGCTCACTGTACAGGAGATGGAAAAATTCAGGATCAGACTGTTGCATGGGGTGAGAACCTCATGTTACATCACAACACAGTGGATGCCAACACATATCAGAAGGACTCAGGAGCATGGGGTTTAAGCACCTGAACACAAGGTGAGCACATGGGCTGACCTATATCACCCTGCTCTTTTGATAGATAACTCATTCCTGCATGAGTGAGGACCCACTCATTCCTCCACCATTAATCCATAAGGACTTTGTCCCAGTGACATAAACATGTTCTCTTAGGCTCTACTGACCAACACTGCCCAGTGAGGAATTACAAGTTTTGGTGGAAAGTGACCATACTTGAACCGTGGCACACCCCATCAGGAAAGTAGCAGGAGGAGGAGGGCCAGAATGTGGGGGTTCTGTACTGCACAGACATCTCTTCCTCTGCCCTCCCCCAGTCGGACACAGACAGCTTACAAACACCCACAGACCTGGATTCCTCCAGCAGACGTCTACCCTGTGTTCAGTATGTGTGGCTTGCTCTGCGTGCCAGATCCTGGGCCAGGCAGTTAGACAGAGATTTGGGGGGGGCGAGCGGGATCTGGGAGTACAGAAGAAGAAAAGGTGCAGTTACATTGTTATTGGGGACAGTGGGTGCTGGGACAAAATACAAGAATGTTCTGAGTTGTTAGAGGTCTCTGAGAAAGTGGTAATGAAAGACCTCTGAAGGGAGACTCTCACTCAAATCTCAGGAGAGGTGCGCACCCAGTGAGGCACCGAGACCAGACTTGCTGCAATCACACGAGGAAGTTAATTGAAAGTGAAACAGAGTGAGATCTCAGGCCAGCATGCTGGGGTTGAGACTCATACACCACGCAGGGGTAGAGGAGTTTGACCCCAGCCTGAAGTTGTAACAGGCTTATAAAGGCAAAAATCACAAAGGAGGGAGATGACAGGGGGAATGAGGAAATTCAAAGGGTGCAATTAGGAAATTCAAAGGGGGCAATGAGGAAATTCAAAGGGGAAGCATCATACATTTTTTAATCAGTGCACCCGGGGCACATCTAGGGCGTTGAAACATTCCACCGCGGTCGTCCGGACCTTTTGCGTTTATTTTAGGAACTCAAATCTCAAGAAATTGGGATTTCCTGGGAGCGATTTCCTGCAGAGGAAATCCCTAGGGCAAGGAATCAGTGTCCTTTGACAAACTTTTAATCCTCATTCCCCCATTTTTCTTTTTGTAAAAAAGCTCTAATCTTAGAGCGATCCCTCAGCTTCTTGTAATATCTGGTATTGTTGTCTTAGGACCATTACCTGTCCAGCACTCACTCTTTCTTTTATAAAAGTCACCAGTCTATTGAGGATGCATGGCCCAAAGGTTAGGATTAGCATTAAAATGAGTAAAGGCCTGACCAAAGAGGAGACTAGCGTGGAGAACCAGGGTGACCAGTTAAACCAATTTTCATACCATCGTTGGTATGTTTCTCTTTCTTTTTTTCTGTTTTCTAGTCTTTCTCTAAGCTTTGCCATAGAATCTCTTATGACCCCAGAATGATCTATGTAAAAGCAACATTCTTCTTTTACGGCAGCACAGAGCCCTCCTTCCTTTAGAAAAAGCAGATCTAATCCCCTCCTGTTCTGTAGCACTACCTCTGATAATGAAGTCAATGACTCTTCTAGTTTGGTTATGGACTGTTCTAATGCTCCCAGGTCCACGTCCATAGCTGCTCTGAGTTCATTATAGTAGTAAGGTTGTTGGATGAGGGCAGCTGCTCCTGTTCCAATTCCTGCTGCCACTCTGAGTCCTAACAAGATAGCTAATGTCAAAGTTATAGGTTCTCTCTTGTATCGAGTATGGTGGTCAAATTCATCTATAAACGAGGTATCATCATGATAAATGACCCTGGGCACCAGTTGGACTAAAACGCAAAAGTCTTTAGTACTGTTAAATAGTGAAGTATGCAGGCAGGGGGTAGGCCGGTGCCACAAGCCCACCAGGTATCGGGAGGGGGTATTAGGTATTTATCTGGGCCTGTTGTCAGGTTGGAGATAGTTACATTACAGAGGGGCTGGTGTCTGGTAGGTACTCTTCCTATGCACAGCCCAGTTCCTGATAGTGCAGACAGGGTCAGCTTTCATTGGCTTCCCCAGGGGCAGAGTGAGTGGTCAGAAGTAACATTATAGCTTCGTAGCTGAGCTATTCCTTTGTAGTAAGGGGGATTGGAAGCAGAACACAGCCAGCAGGACTGAGTAGCGGCAGGGTTAGTGCGGTTTAAAACAACAAATGCACTATTGAGCAGATTGAACAGGCGGTCCTCAGTTCTCATAGGGAGATAGGAGGGTGTGGTCAAAAGGGGATACGAGTCATTCTTTGGTGACAGAGTGAGAAGAGAAGGTCTCTCAGGCCTGGGTACAGAGTTATCAAGCACCGAATTGGGGCCTACGGGTCGTGTGGGCAGACTCTCTATCTTTATTTTAATAACAAAAACGAATCCAGGGTCCCCTCTGCCAGTATAGACTCTCCATCCCCAACGGTTTCCTCTTACCCACTGACGATCTTGATTTCCCTGTGGGGTGAAGCTGATATTTAGAGGGTTACAATAACTGTCTTTGCACGGTCCCTGAGGGCTACCCGAGCTTTCAGAGGCACACCCAGTCCTATAAGCCGGGTATTTGGATGGATCTCTTTCCCCATTTTCTGGCTCCCCTGGCCTACGACCCTTTTTAACTATAATTAGATCCCAAGCGAAGGAAGGGTTCCAGTAGGCTTCTCCCATGGTCTCACATCCCCATTTACTACAAAAATAGTCTGAGGCCCCTCTCTTCATTTCCCTGGTGTGTCCCTGTCCGGGGCAGACATAGAAGTCTGCTGCCTGAAGGTTGGCTCAGAAAAACTGTCCTGAACACCCCAATGTGATCCCTATGCCATGAGGGACACACTGTTCTTCTGGGGGTGGCTTTTCTAAATTGGTATAACTGAAAAGATCCCAGGCCATAGAGCCGGCTGCTTACTTACAGACATCAGGTGCAAGATCAGGCCACCAAGTCCAAGGGGGGTGCACTGCGGTTGTTGACCACACGACGTCGCCCACTTCATTAAGCACTTCCCAGGTTAATTTTTGAAGGGAATGGGGGTTATTACCGAAGGTTGGGGCTACGACGAAGGCGCAGCTTAAGAGAATTGTCACCAGCTGCCACTGTACCCAAGCAGCAATCCCGTTGACCTTGACTGCCGAGGGGGTAGTCAACAGCACCAGGTAGGGTCCCTTCAACCAGGGCTCAAGCGTGCCAACGCGATGTCATCTGACCACGACTGAGTCTCCGACCTGGAACCCGTGGGGCACCGCGGTGGTTCCTGGAGTGTAGACTTCTTTGATTCGACTCCAGATCTGTGTTTTAATAACTTCTAAGGCCTTTAAGTGGGTAAATAGAACAGAGGAGGAATAACTTCTAAGGCCTTTAAGTGGGCAAATAGAGCAGAGGAGGAGGGGGGTTAGTGCCAGGATCCAATATCCCGCACGACTCCGTTAAGGGGGGTGGTCCCCCATGTAGGATTTCATAAGGGGTAAGGCCGAAACGCCCTGGCGAGTTTCAGACTCTAAGAAGCGCAAAGGGGAGGAGGGTCACCCAGTCTTTACCACCGGTCTCAATAGCTAATTTAGTAAGGGTCTCTTTTACAGTTCTATTCATTCTTTCTACCTGTCCTGAGCTCTGGGGTCTGTAAGCACAATGTAATTTCCAATTAGTCCCCAATAAACAAGCTAATATCTGACTTACCTGGGCAACACAGATGGCCCATTGTCTGATCCAATTACCTTAGGGGTGCCAAACCTAGGGAAGATCTCTTCTGGAATCTTCTTAACTCTGACCGCTGCTGCCATTTCTCTCTTTGTGGGGAGGCTTTTACCCGCCCAGAAAATGTATCTATAAAGACTAATAGATACTTATATCTATATCTTCTTGGCTCTGTTCTGTAAAATCCACTTCTCAGTAAACCTCAGGTCTATCTTCTCTCCTCCCGGCCTTCTACATACATTTGCTTTCTAACATGGCACACAGTTATCTAGTCAAATCTGGCACAAAAGAATTTGACCTCAAGACTGTCTTTACAAGTTTGTCTACCTGTAGATGAGTCCATTGATGCACTTTCTCCAAGTCCAGTGCTGTACACCAGGTCCTGGATAGGGCAATGAGCTCAACAGGTTATAGGGGTTAAGTACTGTGAGGTGGAGTTCTGCCACCAATTTGTTTACCTCTCAGAGATCTTGAACTCTCCAGCAGTCGTTGGTTACATGTTTCCGCACCAGTAGGAGAGGCAAACTTCAGGAAGATGGACACATATGAAGTTGTTGGTGTAACCGAATGATGAGTGTCTTGATCCCGTCTCATGCCTCCTTCGATATGGGGTACTAATGCACCATTAGCCTGGACTTTCAGCTCCATATGGGCAGGGGCTGGTTCTTAGCCTCCCTCATTCCTGCAGTCTCTGCCCAGGCCTGTGGATATGCCTGCAGCCACCAGTCCTTTTGATCTGAGGCAGGCTGTTTAGAATTGGTACTTGTCCTCCAACTGGATGGTTAGAACCTGCACAGGCTCCCCTTCTGGACCTCTAACCTGTGGTCCATCAGAGTGGAAGTGAATCTGTGCCCCATCTTAGTCAGGAGGTCTCTCCCCAACAGGGTGCAGGGACAGTCTGGCATTACAATGAATATGTGGGATACCCGGCCCACTCCGAGATCCACAGATCTTCGGGTAGTCCATAAATATTTAAAACTTTGGAGCCACATGTCCGGGGCTTCTGTTCCTGGTGTCCTCCTTTTTTCTTGTTGGGGCAATTTTTGTCTCAGTGGCATTCTTCTTTATAGTAAGCACATTGATCTTTGTCAAGAGGCTCCCTCCTAGTGCCAGACTTGATTCCTAACTCCCTGGCCCTTCACTACTGTGGCCAAAATCCCACAAATTCCTTTTTTGTCTACTACCCTCCGGTCCTCTCTTTCCTCTGCCTTTTGCTTCTCTCTTTCTCGCTTCTCTTCCTCAGTCTCCTCCTTATGAAACACTTTCTCTGATTCCTTCACCAAATACTGCAAGGTATAGTTTTGGAACCCCTCTAGCCATTGTAACTTTCTCTTAATATCTGATGCTGACTGCTGTATAAAGGCCATAGCCACCTCTGCCTGCTGACCCTCAGAGGTTGGGTCAAGGTACAACCCCTGTCAAGAAACACAGACGGTGGTTTAAGAGGGCCCTGAAGAACCTCTCTTACCTTAGCCAAATTTGTGGGTCGCCTTGCGGCTCCCTTGAGACCTGCCACTAGAGCCCGGCGTTAGACCTTGAGACGCTCCTTACCTTCTGCAGAGTTGTAATCCTACACAGGGCGGATCAAGGGAAAAGCTGCATCTTTAGGTTAGGGAGATTGGTGGGGGCCCCATCTGGTCTTGGAACATTTTTTCTAGCTTCCAGGAGGATCCTCTCCCTCTCTTCCGTAGTAAAGAGGACCTGCAAAAGCTGCTGGCAGGTGTCCCAAGTGGGCTGATGAGAAAACATCAGGGACTCAAGGAGTCCTGTCAGGCCCGAGGGGTTCTCTGAAAAAGAGGGGTGGTTATCTTTCCAGTTATACATATCGGCTGATGAAAACGGCCAATACTGTAGCGGGACTAGTTCTCCTGGAGCTGGGGCGGGTCCATAAGCCGTAATGGTAGGGCAATAGCAGAGCCAAGCCTCCTGCCATCTCCCCCTGGGCTTCGACCCAGGCAGCTTCGGGTCCTGGCTGCTGGTCCTGTTTCAGAGGTCCTCTGGGAGTCAGTGGGAGTCGGCGCCTGTGGGGGACTTGCATGAGAAGCTGGTTGAGGTATGGGGGTGGAGGGTTGTCGAGGAGAAGAAAACCATCATCAATTTCAGGATAGATCTGCATGGGGGCCGGTGGAGCAGGTGCCGGCTTGTTTGGAGAGGTACTTTTGGTTTCGTGGCCACGGCCACCTTTGCCGTTTCTGCCCCCGCTATCCAGGGTCTCACCCAGGATGTCAGGTTTTGGACGAGTTCCTCCCACAGGATGATGTATGGAACCTGATCGGGGTGTCCCCCTGAAGCCTGAAAAACAATTCGCTTAACAGCGGAGATGAGAGATAGATTAAAATTCCCTCCGAAGGCCATTCTAAGCCAAAACTCGGCCATTTGGAGGAGCAGAAAGTCTGCCACGGTCCTTTCCTAACTTCAACAGAAAGATTATGGGCCCTTGTCTTAACATCTGTCCAATGGTCCAAAGTCAGTGTTAGTGGGGTCGTCACAGTCTGGCCCATTTCTAGTTCTGACACACACACAAAAAACACTCACAGATACTACAAAACAGAGAGACAAAGTCAGTCGCTGACCTCGAGTCTACCCGAAATCCTGAAAAGAACCAGATGGCCCAGAATTGGCCCTCTGACACAGATCGTCAAGGAGAAAAACTGATCTCCTGACTTTTCCTGCGAGGGTCCACCAGGCATCCCTGGTCCTCCCCCTGTCCTGCTGTGACGTCTCCCAGGGCGAGCAAACGGCAGACACCTGGACAAGTCTATCCCCATCCACTCTGCTCCTCCCTTGGAAGAGCAGACTCAGTTAGAGCGTTTGCGAATACAGAACTGCGATCGCACCAGACCTCTGAACAATCCACAAACAGAATCACAATCTGGACAATCCACAAACACAGAATCACGATCTACAAACACAGAGTCACAACAGGATAACAAGGAAAGGAAAGAAAATCCTTACCTCCAAGTAGGTCTAGGGCCCCTGGGTGGTCGCGCAAATCCAGGACGAGCCCCCAAATGAAAGACCTCCGAAGGGAGACCCTCACTCAAATCTCTGGAGAGCCGTGCACCCAGTGAGGCACCGAGACCAGACTTGCTGCAATCGCATGAGGAAGTTTATTGAATGTAAAACAGAGTGAGATCTCAGGCCAGCATGCTGGTGTTGAGACTCATACACCATTCAGGGGTAGAGTAGTTTGACCCCGGCCTAAACTTGTAACGGGATTATAAAGACAAAAATCACAAAGGAGGGGGAGGACTGGGGAATGAGGAAATTCAAAGGGGGCAATGATGAAGTTCAAAGCCGGCAATGAGGAAATTCAAAGAGGAAGAATCATACATTTTTTTATCAGTGCACCCGGGGCACATCTAGGGTGTTGAAACATTCCACAGAGGTCGTCTGGACCTTTTGCGGTTATTTTAGGAACTCAAATCTCAAGAAAGTGGGATTTCCTGGGAGTGATTTCCTGCAGAGGAAATCCCTAGGGCAAAGAATCAGTGTCCTTTGACAACCTTTTACTCTTCAGTAATAGAGGTGGGACATGTGTGGCAAGGAGGAAGCTAGGGAAGAGGTTCAGGTGAAATGTCTGGTAGGTGATAGTAAGGTTAAACACCTACTCTCCTGATAAGTGTTAATGGAACTGGGACATTTGTGTCATTGTGATCAATTGCCTCACAGAAACTAGAGAGGGAAGAATTGACCCATGGTTTCAGAGCTTTGATTCCATTGCCATAGAGAAGTCAGGGTGGAACCCAGTAGCTCACATCATTGTAGTCAGGAAACAGATCAAAAGAGTGAATTCTGGGACATGACACAGTCCCCAAGGATTTATCTATCCCCTTATGGTAGAAATCCATCAGATAGGCATGTCCTCCAAAACCCCTCAAAACATGTCATCATCTGGAGATCAAACATGCAACATTTAATCTTATGAAGAACCATCATTTCAAACAGTATGGAACGGGGTTTTACTTACTGGAAATACAAAAACAGGCGGATTGGGAGTGGACTGTGACTAGTCATGGACCTAGTCTTGTCATCTCCAGTGGTTCGAGAGGATCTTGAATTCCAAAGTGCACTCAGTGGGGCGTGGAAAAAGTCAAGTGGGGTGAGTGATATGGGGAGACTTAACAGACTGTCAGTTTGGGAGTCACAGAAGCAAACGAAAAATTGCATCTGCTAGAAATGATGACTGTGGGGTTTAATGAAGCAAATAAATCAGTCTGTTTCAGGGTAGTGGTGATTCGTGTGGGAAAGGAGAGGAAAAATTTCAGATCCCCAACCCATGTGATTCAATATGGTCATTACTGAGGTGGAGGTGGGCAGAGGGGCGTGGCAGGACATGTGGAGCTGCATTTAGAACTGTTTATTGGGATGCTTTTTACCCATGCCATGTCTGCTTTCCCAAGTGTACTTGCCAACTTCCTCATTAGGCTAGCACCTGGCTTTTAGGAGCGTTGCCAATTGGACATTTGCCCTGCCCTAGGCATGGGGCTTTTGGCCAGCAATAGAAGGTATAGGAGGATTGAAGGCCAAGTAGGCACAGTCTGGCTCATCAGGTATGTTCTCTGTGAGTGTGCCTCCATCTGTCTTTCACTTGTCTTTGTTTTTCTCATTCTATGTGTGTCACTTGCTCCCTCTGTCTACATTCTTGTGTCTACCTATCTCTGTCTCTCTCTCCATATCTACCTATTAGATAGATAGATAGACAGATAGATAGACAGACAGACAGATGGACAGGCAGATATAAATACATGAATATATCTTCTCTGTGAGTGCTGAGTGTGTCAGTGTTGACAGACAAACATAGAGACAAAGACATCTACATGGGCCCCATACTATAAATGTGTGTTGTCCTTTGGCAGAAGAATCATGCATATTTTCAAGATGACTTGGAATTTCTCACCATTACATTCTTTTCGATCTCAGGATCATTAAAGGAAGCCAGATCCCTTTGTTTTTAAGAAGAATGATGCTTGTTTTCTTATTCAGCAGGCTGGAAGGTTCTACCTGGTTTCCACATAGTGATGGTACAGGCATCTCATTGACTATTCTCTGCCTGCTCTCTCCAACTCCACATGTGCTACCAGTCTTGGTACCTTAGTGCTCAGAGCCAAGCCTAGGACCTTTTTCTCAAATCCAGAACCATGGGTGTATTCATAGGACACCATAACAATCAGCTTAAGACCTCATTGTTAACTGTTGAGTAGCACCAGAATTTTTCCAGAGGAGGGAATAATCCCAGAGAGCATAAACAAAATAAATTTCCAATCAGAGTGGGGGAAGCACAGAGAAGGACAAGGTAGGGAGGGAAAACAGAGGTGAAACCACCATACAGAATAAAGGGATGGGGCCTCTGTGCCAATGGCCACACTCAATGTGAGCACCTGAGAAGCCAGATTCCAATGGGACAAGGCACCATGGTGTTCGGGAATGCTCACGGACCATGGCCTCAGGTCGACCAGGTCTCAGATACTAGAGGTATGAGGAAGAGGCACTGCTAAATGGTCAGGACTATCAGAGGCCACCAGAGCTCTACAATTGAGATATAGAACTAGAAGATTGGTGATTTAAGTTATGAGCCAGAGCCCACTTAGCTGAGGGACTGTGTTGTATCTGGTCTTTGACTTTTATATCAATAAAATGGAGGTGACCTCATTTCCTACCCAAGGTTGTTGGGAAATCAAGTCGACTCTTTTGGTCTATCTCAGCAGAACCAGGATTTCAAGCCCAGTAAAATGGCAACCCCATTCCCAGTGTGGCCATAATCACTTTTATGATTATCACCACCAACATCTGGATCACATTATACAGTCATCCCCTGCTCATTCTATTGTTACTGACAAAAAGAAATTTAAGGAACAAAGTGTTTGCATTGGCACAGAGTGTGGGTGTGCAAACATCATAGCAAACATAGCAGCAGGAGTAGAATGTCAGATTCCATCCGCAGTCAGGAAGCAGCAAGAGATGGAGGCTGGTGCTCAGCTCTCTCCTTTTTACTCAGCCCAGAAGCCCAGCCCAGAGGAGAGTACCACCTACTCTTCCCACCTTAATTAACTCAATCTAGATAGTCTCTTGAAGAGGCTTGTTTCCAGAACAGTTTAAAGCCCATGAAGTTTACAAGGTTAACTGTAGTAGTTGTCAGCCTGTGAAAGAGCCATCTGTTTTGTTTTGTTTACAGTGATTCTTTAAATGCTGAGGCCCTGAGTGTTAATTTCTAGATGGCAGTGCTCTTAACAGGCACCTGTCACATAATAGACCAGCACCTCTCTCTCTCTCTCTCTCTCTGTCTCTCTCTCTCTCTCTCTCTCTCTCTCTCTCTCTCCCTCCATCCCTCCCTCCCTCCCTCTTTCCCTCTTGCTCTCCCTCTCCCTCTCCCACCCTCCCTCTTCCCCCCCCTCTTTTTCTCTCTTCTGTGGGGCTGACCACTCTGGCATCCCATTCACAGGAGAAAAGCCTCTAAGATTTGAACTCATCAAAAACAGAACACACTTTCATGATGATATGTCTAGGAAGTGGGCTTTACACTCCAAAGGCCCAGGACATCTGTTAGAATCAGTGAAGCCATTCCCTTGACACGTGACCTTTTCACTAGAAAGTTAAGTGTCTGTTAGCTTCAACCCAATACAAACTGTGGGTTACCTACCTCCCCTGAGAAACTTTCTGTACTCACAGTCATCAATATATTGGTGAAGCCCAAGCTATGCTATTTCTACCAATCATTTAACAAGCTAACCAAAGAAAATCAGGGAGAAAAATAATTCCTTTTAGTGTTCACTCATGGAGCAGAGGATGGAGTGAGGGACACTCTATGAATCTGAATGTGTTGCTCAGAGGAGTGGCCACTAAAAACTCAAGATGGCTATTTTTCCAAGTATAGTGTTTAGTTAACTGAGACGTGATTCTGTCACCTAGAGAGCTTTCTTTAGTATAATGCATTTAGTCAGCTCAGAAAACAGTGGAGGTAGTTAAACTTTGTCTCTGATGATTCTATGTAGATTTACTCGGTCAATGATTATTAATACTCTACTACGTGGAGACACTGTCCTATGTGTTTAGGGGACACCAGGGGACAGGACACACAGTGGTATCTGATCTTGAGGCACTTGGCTTTTGTCGGTACAAGCAGAGACTGCATGGAGTGAATTGTAGGCAGAATATAGGTGAGACATGCTGTTGTGTTAGAGGAATCCCAAATGCCACACAGTGGCCACCAGAAGGGAGTCATTCCCCGAAGAGGGTGGCATTTATAATAACTAAAGGAGAGAAAGACTGAGCTGGGAAGGCGTCTAGAGGAACTCCCTGTTCAGGGAACAGCGAGTGTGGATCAAGCACTAGCAGGAAGATTCAATCTGTGATTCAGTCTTTCCTTATTGGTTAAGAAATGAGGTAGGCTTCACTTATTCCTCATCTAAATGACCCCTGCAGGAGGCCCAGGTCTCAGCTTGCAGAGCACTGTGCCAGTAACCTCAGAAGGGTGTGGTAAAGAGATCTTGTAGGGAATGATGGATCTATTCTGGGTTTTAGTGTTTATGAGAATGTATTAACACTCATAGAACTAGATAGCCAGAAAGTCCATTTTATTCCCTGTAAACTTAAAAGACAAATTTTTTCAAAATCGCTTTTATACCATTTACTTTTGATCTACTTTAGCTCCACAGGTCTGGGTGTTTCTAGATATTGCTAAAGATGAGCTGTTCTGATGCAAATACTGCAGCCCCCACCACAGTGCCTTCAGAACCACTGCTGGACCTTCTAGTGGTTGCTGTCAAAAAGGGAGTTATACTTGTGGGACACAGATTGCTCGTTAATGCCAGGCACTGTTTACAACACAATAATTCGTCACTTGTTACTCATAAGAACGCCATGAGGTAGATGCTAGTCTATCATCTGAATTCTGCAAAGAAACCCAAGCACTGTGAGATGAGATCGTTTTGCCCAGACGTGAGCAGAATGTAGCAGAGCCCATCAGACCAAACCTTCAGGCTAACTGGTTGTGTCAGGTTGTGTCAAAACCAGAGGGTTGGCACTGTGTGGTCTTGAGTCAGTGTGTTGAGAGAGGCCTGTTCTAAACAACAACCACCATTGGAGTCTGTTTGCTGCACCCTGAAGAGTAAGCAAGACGATTGACAAGATAAAGTGAGAAGGAATTTGAATCCTCTTTGGTGGAAAAGAAATCGAACTATGCGGTTTATAGATGGATCCCAGAATGGGAACCCAGTTCTGTGAGTCTACCTGATCTTAAGCAAGGAAATGAGACATCTGAGCAGATATTATCTCTCTTCTTTTCTGGGCTGATGCCACCATGAGATGGTTCTTTTCACTCCACAGAGCTCTTCCCCAGTCGATGCAAAATCTGTGACCCTATGATTGTCCCTCTTCGGGCTCTACTGCCAACTTGACCTGTTTTCATCCTCTCAGCACTCCTCCTTGCCACCTCAGAGTGACAAGGCTGCCAGCCAAAAGGTTTATTTTCCAATCTGCTGTGGCCATTACTGCCCTCTGGTGGCATGCATGTGGCAGTGTCACTGCTTTTTAACTTCGCAGCCATTAAAGAAAATACTCATCACCTAAACACAAGAACTGTTATATTATGATACTAGAATTCTTGTGACCAAGATGGGGTATAAGTGACTGATGGGCAGGTAGCATATACAATGTGCATACCCTGGACAAATGGGTGGTCATTGCCTTGTATGTGGTGGGTCAGTACAGTGTGAGATTTTACCACACCATGTAAAGGACTGAAAAAGTTAAAGCACATGAATATCTGTCTTAGTTAGGGTTTTACTGCTGTGAACAAACACCATGACCAAGGCAAGTCTTATAGGGATGACATCTGATTGGGGCTCGCTAACAGGTTCAAAGGTTCAGTCCTTCATCATCAAGGCAGAAAGAAGCATGGCAACATCCAGGCAGACATGGTGTAGGAGGATCTAAGAATTCTACATCTTCATCTGAAGGCTGCTCGATGGGAGTATAAATAAAATATATAAATATAAATTAATATAATTGTTACAGAAAACAGTATGGGATTCTTTGGAAAAGGGGAAATGGAATTACCATTTGGTCCAGCAGTCTCACTTCTGTGCACACATCCAAAGAAATTGAAATCATCAGGACAATGAGCTAGAGAGAGTGGCTCTCCCATGATCATTTTGGCATGATTCACAATACCCAAGGTGTTAAATCAATCTGCCTTCATTGTCAGATCCTGTGGGACTGGTGATGATGAAATTATATTAGACAGTTAAAAAGACGAAAATCCTGTTGCTTGTAATAGGAATAAACCTGGAGAATGCTATGTTAAGGCAGATAAGCAGGGTACAGAAGGACACATGACCTCAGTTGGGGCATCTAAGAGTAGAAAGCACAGAAGTGTAACATCCAATTCTGGCTACTAGAAGTACAGAGAAGGTGTGGAGCGAAGGCCGGTGACACGGATCAAAGTTGCAACTGAGAAGAATGAGCTTCAGTCGTCCACTGTAAGGACCTCAGGTGTTAAATATTAAACAATAACATATCTCCTATTATCAAATTGCTGAAGAAGATCTTAAATGTTTGTACCACGTAGAAAATGCTAACTACAGAACACAGTTTTATTTACATAATTGAATCATCCCACAGTGTAAACATATGTTTAAAAAGTCTCAGATCACCTTCCAGGTAAAAATCCAGTTATGAAAAAGGTCTCATCCTCAGGAAGAACTTCCCAGATGTCCTATTTAAAGACACATTACTCTGAGACAAGCCACCTAGACATTTTTACCAGCACATACCTCAAGTCATAGCTACCAGTTCATCTGTTACCAACTCTGACTTGCCAGACCTATGTCTTACTGGGGCCCATAGTAGTAGGGATTGCATGAACACCCCTGATCATTGTTGGGGATGACCAGAAGTTTATTAGGAGGCATGCCTCTAGAAACACAAGTTCAAGGTCACCCTGAGCTACTTAGTAAAGCTCTGTCTCAAAATAAAAAGTAAAAAGGGCTTTGCAACAGACAGAAACATTTTTAGGAGACAAGTCTAATGATAACAGTTGAATTCTTACCAGTGTGATGTTGACCAGAGTTCTCAAAAAAGGAGATTCTTGTATAAACTGCATAATCTCTTCAGCTCAAATATCTCACAAACTTTATCATCCAGAAATTGTACAAGAAGAGCACTTCAATTTCAGTAGTGACCAGTAGCTTGTTGGGATTAGGCCCCTTCGCAGATGCTGATCATGAATATTGGACAAACATTTAAATCCAAATACATGATGTTGCTAGAGAGAAACACAAAGCAGAGGAGAGCACACCATTAGGGAGGGGAGTCACTTCACATCTACCCTGGTGAAACAGAAAGCAAGAGACTCCAGCACTAATGCAGAGGGCTTTGGTTGTAATGGTCTAATTTGTAACCAGTCAGCTTATAAACTGGTGTGGGGGGGAGGGTCATCAAGACATGTTTAAGTTTCTCTCAAGAGGATTAGCCAAGGCTTTGCTCAGACCAGTTCCTCTTTTTCCTTCTTGCTGACAGTTGTTGATCAGGGTGGCGCTTGTCATAAGACACTATGGGGAGAAACAGCACAGTGAGGAACCAGACTCCAAACAACAGAAAGTAATTTTAAGCATCTGTATTCTTGTCAAGTGTAATACACCATCATCAATTTGGATCATATTAAACCATGAAGTTGGCCTCAGGGCTACACAGGTGGCTTTGCCAATGAAGTTCTTGCTGTATGAACATGAAGACCTTAGTTGGTGTCTCTGGCACCAAGGTAAAATCCCAGGCACCGCAGTGTGCACTAGTATATCAGGAAGGTGTGGGTTGACCAGAAAGCGGTATGGGAGAATTTTCAGAGGTGATAAGAACAACAAAAACCTACCTCACCTTGTCATTGAGCAAAATCGAAGAATTGTAAAGGTTTTCTTAATTTTACTCTAGGTAAATTTACAAGGATAAAATATAAACATAGAGTGGAACATATACTTCAGTTCCATGACTTAAGTAGACATTGTTCTGGATCTCAAATAGATAATAAGGTTTTAAAAATTATTCTTGGGTTGATAAGATGGCTTAGGCTCAGCCACTAAAGCCATCTGACACCATGCCTGGAAACATGAGTTCAGTCTCCACCCCACAGAGTGGAATGAGGGAACTGGTACGTGTGTGTGTGTGTGTGTGTGTGTGTGTGAATGTGTGTGTGTGAGTGTATGTGAGTGTGTTTGTGAGTGTGTGTGTTTGTGTGTGTGTGAGTGTAGGTGACTGTGTGTAAGTGTGTGTGTATGGGAGTGTGTGTGTGTGTGAGTGTTTGTGTAAGTGAGTGTGTGTGAGTGTGTGTGTGTATTGTGATAACTGGAACACACTCTATCAATAAATAAATGCAATTTAAAAAGCACAAAATGTTTATTTTGCTTAGAAAATAATTTGTGTGTGTGTGTGTTTTAGTTATCATAACAAAATGACACAGCCTGTTTGGCTTAAACAGCAGGAATTTATTTTGATGCAGTCTAGAAGCTGCAGCAGAGTATTGCATGGGGGTCGGGCTAAGCCCACCTCCTAGCTTGCAGATGGTCACCTTTTGCTTGTGTCCTTACGAGGTACAGAGAGTGTCTGTCCTAAGAAGAGCTGTACTCCATCCCAGGGTTCCATCAATACCCACCCATCTCCAGCTACCTCCCATAGGCCTTGTCTCTAAATTTCTTCTCACTGGGGTCACATTACACCTGAACTTAAGAGGGGTGTCGGACTTCTCAACCTTCAGCATTATACATTCAAGAAAATTTGGAAATTACAAATAAACAAATAAATAAGTGTTGCCAGAATGCATTCACTACTGTGATTTACTTATAATTCCTTTTGTGTAACTTGTATATGGCTGTACTTATGTCATACATATCATTTTATATTATGATTATTTTTCTTTATTCAGTGCTAGGGATCCAGATCAGAGCTTTCTGCATAATAGGCCCCTCTATGCTGAGCTTTCTGCCCCAGTCATTTAAATTTAAATTTAGGCATTTATCCACCTAATTTGGAGAGCATCTCTAGCCTTCTGCTAAGTTATTCAAGGTGGCCTTGGGTTCACTAGAGTCCTGTTAGACCTTCAACTGTTACAGGTTTCTGCCTTCAGTGGAGCTGGGGTTGTTAGCATGTGCCAGCAAGCCCAGTCTTGATTTACCTAATATTACAGCATGAGGTTTCGCTACTCAACATGCTTCATCTGAACTCTGTTTGAATGGACAGAAACAATTTTCCAGGTGACTGCGTCATCCTGTGGCTGAATATTGGATTGTGTTAAATCTATTTACACATGAAGTATTTACCTGTTGCTTGGATTTTTTTTTTTAGTATAGAATTCCTGAAAATGGAAGTTGTATGCTGTTAAAGCATATTGCCAAATTACTCTCTAAAAGTGCTCCAGTTTGCACAGCCACGAGCAATGGGCTGGAAGTGTGCTTTATGTATTTGCTTTTAAATGGGAGGTAGTTGGTTCCACTAATGTGCTTGCTGGCTTCTTTTCGACAGGTAAACAGAGTGCTGTGAAGCCTTCTTCTGACAGTGCAGAAGCCCTGGGATTCTCTGACCCCAACCCTCCAGCTCCCTTTAGCTGGCGACCTGCACTTCAAACCTCATCTGCTTGATTTTGTGTGGATGGAGTCTTCCCCTCCATCACAACCATGAACTTCCTCAGGAGGCGAATGTCTGACAGCAGCTTTGTGGCCAACCTGCCCAATGGCTACATGCCGGACCTGCAACACCAGAGAGCTTCAGTAGCTCCCCAGCATCCCAGGCCACAGAGAGGCGACACCCCCAGCCCCTCACTGCCTCCTTCTCTTCTCCAGGATCCAGCCTGTTCAGCTCCTTCTCCAGTGCCATGATACAGACCCCACAGGCTCCTTCGGGGCTGATGGAACCACCAACTCCTGTCACACCCGTGGTTCAGAGACCCAGGATCTTGTTGGTCATCGATGATGCGCACACAGACTGGTAAGCAGCTTCAGGGATAGAATCTGGGTGGGGTTGTCTTCCCTCAGAGAGGAAAGAATAAGAAGCAAATGTTAAAAGGGGCTTATGTATTTTCTGAGGCTAGCTGGGAGCAGGAGGAGTTCATCAAAGACAAGCTGTGTGTCTTGTATTCTAGGGGCCTTATATTGGCAGAGACATCTGCAAATTCCAAGTCTGGCAGTTCTTGAAATAAACAGAGGTCCCAAGTCTGGAAAGTTCCATGAATATGTTATAAATGTCTTAAAGTTTTTGATACAGAAAGCACTTGCTCTCTGTGAGTGTTCTGGAGACAGCAGAGAAATCATACAACCTTTCTGAACAAGCAAAGTTCTTCAGCATGAAATACATTTCACAGTGTTTCCCAAGTTACCCTCTGTGTGTGTGTGTGTGTGTGTGTGTGTGTGTGTGTGTTTGTGTGTGTACCCTTATGTATCCCAAGATACACCAGTCATCGGATACTGCCCATTCTTACCCTAACTCATGAGAACAGATTACCCACAATTACCTCACACTTCTCCATTGAGCTTGACCTCTGATAGCCCATTGGGAGGGGTTGAGCAGTTTTCTGGCCTCCTCCAGACATTAAGTTCTGAAACCAGAGGCCTGCAACAGTAGTTATTCAGCAAGTGAATAATCACAGGGGACCAGGTCAAGTACAAGCTGCTAGGCCAGAGCAGGTGAGATGGTCAAGTGTGTCTGCCTCTGGGGAATAAGTCTATACCCCAAGGTTGTGATCCTGAGAGGTGACAAATACTATAAGTCTCAAAAGAAATAACTGAGTTAAGTACATTGGATGCAAATATGGAGACACTGAATCGCTATGACCAGAGAGGAGCTGAACCTGTGCAAAACAGAGTTGTTCTGTGTTGGGAGGCAGACTCGTGTGTAAGTATCTCCAGAACTCCAATAACTGGCACATGTCAGCACCTACTTTATCCCTGGGAAATTAGACAGGTTGGCGGGGGGGGGGGGGGCAAGCCTTTGCTTTGAAGTCAAAGCTGCTCATTTATTCAAACTGCATTCCTAATGGTCTCAATGCTTGTTGGGATTCTGTAAACCCCACCCCTCAGTTACCTAGCAACAGCCAGGTAAACCCTAACCCTCAATTACCTGCCAGTAGCCAGGTATGCTCTGCCCCAGTGACCTGACACTATAAAAGGGGCTGCTTGACCCCTCCTCTCTCTCTTGCTCTTGGCTCTCTTGCCCCTCTTGCTCTCCCACCCCTACCCCTCCTTTTCCCCTTTCCTTCCCCCTCCTCTCTCCAGGTGCTCATGGCCGCCTCTACTCTTCTACTTCTCTACTCCTCTTCTCCCTCTCTCTCTGCTTCTACTACCCTCTTAACTCTTCTATGACTTGAATAAACTCTATTCTGTACCATACCCTCACGTGGCTGGTCCCTCAGGGAGAAGAGATTCCTAACATGGGCCCCTCAGAGGCATCCCCTTTTCTCCCAGGCCTTGCCGCACCTCCATGGGCCATATGCCTTCCACTCTCTTCATCTTTCCCCTAACAATGTTAACATGTGTTCAGCTGATTTTGGTGGCAGGCCTTATGAGAAGTAATCTCTTTATTGTCCATTGCTTTATGCCATGAGTTTGAATTCAATCTCAGTTACATAGTCACTATGAAAGTCATGGAGAAGCTACAAAGGGGCATTGACGCCTGCACACATACTGTGGCAGAGAACTGTGGACGTTTCTCTGTGTCAATGATGACACAACACAATCATAATGACAGCAGAACCTTCCAGGCATTCTTGACTTGAGTCTTCATCCCCAGGACTGTGCAGAAAGGGCGGGGTTCGTCCCATTGTTTCCGGATTCCTGTTGCCATTCCTTCTGCTTAGCCCCTGCTGAGCTGATCTTACAGCTCTGTGTCTGCCCACAGTGCCTGTGGTACCATGACAAGGCACAGTGAACAGGGCTGAGATCCAGCTAGTGGCCCCAGTGAAGTAGCATCTACATTTTTTACTTTGGCCATCAAGCTTCATAGTCCATACAAGTACTTTAATTAAATCCCTATAAATCTTATATAAGTATTTTAATTAAATCTGTATAAATCTTAGGTGCTGCTCCCTTGTGAGGGTTTGGGAGGGGAGATAATTTTGACTTGAGCAGTCAGTCTCTCAGTGTGTTGAAACATCTATCACTTGCTCACACTTTAATTGGGTTTTAAGAACAAGTGTTTGGTTTCTGGTATTCTTTCTGCCCTTTGGTGTGGAAAAAGAAACTGAGGCTCATGTTCTTACCTGAGAGTTGGCTCCATATTCACTGAATGTTTGTGACTGAGAGACTTCCTTCCACAGGTTCATTGGCTTCTCCTTTGAACTCTGTTCTTAAATCTTTATGACCTCTCTAACCTCTCAGCTCAGTGACATTTCCAGCTGTCTCCAAATTAATGTTCCCTGGGTGCCTTAGAATTGATCTTGCTGGTTGTGGTGGGGTACAGCTATAATCCTTGCATTTAGGAGGCTGAGTTTGAGAGGACTGTAAGTTCAAAGCCAGCCTTTGCTACATAGGAAGACTGTTTCCAGAACAAACAGCTTGCAGACACCAGAAGATTCTCAGTCCTACCTCTCCAAGCCTCCAAATATGCCTGGCCACAACTACTGAACTTAGCCAGCAGGTGGCAGGCGAGCCCCGTGGTCCAGTGCATCCTGGCAGAGCCAGCTGTCCCCAGGTCCTGCTTCTTCCCAGCTCCTCCTCCCTTGTGAGAAGTTCTTGAGAGGAAGATGTGAAAAGAGAAGAAGGCTGCTCCCACAGCCTTTTCCTTCCCCCTTTGAGATGATAATGAAGGGGTTTAGAGTGTCTGGGCTAAGAGTGACCCTACCTCCCAGCCCCAGGGGCACAATGCTCTCTGCTTCCTGACCCATCTCAGACTCAGCCCTGAGAACTACTGTCTTTGTTTATTGGTCCAGGACCAATCTATCCCACAAGGTTTTCTTGCAAACAGTGTGTTGGTAACACACGTCTCTTCTCAGAGTCCAGCTGGTAGGCATTCAAACCTGTGGGTCCAACCAATTCTACCTGAGTACTGGCCAGACCTCTAGGAAAGGGACCTTATTTTTTCCCTTAATTTTCATCCCAACTAGTCCCAAGTGGCTCCACCCTTGGAGAAAATGACACACCCCCTCACAGCAACCAGTCTCCTTAGGAAAGGGTGGGATCTTGTGGGCAACACCTCTTCTCTCTCTGACACAGTGTGGACAGGTCTATGTGCTCATGGTTACAGTGACAATGTCATATCACTTCATGACAACCTTCCCTGCCCTGACACTCTTAAAACCTGTGTGCCTTGACATGAGGAATAATAAGATGTCCCATTTCCTGATTTATGTTTCTCAATCATTTATTCTCAGCTCTTGGACCAGACATTAATCTTTCTGTTAACCAACATCCTCTGAGGAGAGGGGATAAAAACTGTGCCAGGCTGAGAACAGCCCATGAGTGCAAACATAAATATTTAGGAGGCAGTTTGACAACCGGTCTTTTGGGAGAAACAATACTGGGGTGTTCTCCTCTTGTGCCTTTTTCAGCCACATGCTTTTGATTTTGATCAGGTTTGCGGTGTTTGCATTTTCTGAGAGTGAACTGAGATCCCAGGCCACCTTTGCTGCAGGCGTTCATGGCTGAACACTTTGAGACATGGCTTGTGCGGGTAAACTTAGCCATGCCACCAGTCTCTAGAGAGCCTCTTGCCACCCTACTGGAGGTCTGGCAAGGTAGCAGGTCTGTCCTCTGGGATGGGATGAAGCAGTCAGTCTTGGGAACCACCAGAGAAAGGGGTAAACAGGTGAGTAGGTTTCCAAGCTCAGTTTTCTTCAGCTTGCTGCCCCGGCAGGAAATGGTTCCCTTGCCTATAGCAGTTTCCCTGGCTTCCAGCTTCCAGTGGGTTTGTTGCCTTGTGTCTGGCTACCTTCCACCCTAGCATCATCTTATCCTCTCTGGAAACAAATCAGCTTCCTCCCTTTGATGATGTATCACCAGCCCAAAAGTCATGAGCCTAGAGTCCCCCGGCTCTGTGTGTGTTTTCAGCACTACATCCTGCTTTGCAAACAAGTGGTTCCTAATTGTAACCTCATCTTAGCAACTTCTGTTCCCTGTTCCCCCAAAGACCCTTCCCTACTCTGTTTATCTGGCCAATCTCTGTGCATTCTTACAAACTTGACTAGTGAAAGATGTTGCCACTTCTGGGGAACCACTTCTGAGGACATCTTGTTTCTGGTGCTGGTTGCTACCTCCCTGGTACAGTCGCACGTTGTTCACCACAGCCTTGTGGCTCATCTTAGAGCAGATGGTAACTCACTTTTCCTCAAGTTGCTCACTCATGTCTTGTATTGTGTAGAGTTCAGGACACACTCAGTGCACAGTCTGTGTATGTCATTGTCCATATCCCTGTGTAATCAGAATGGCATTATGAACTTACACGTTACCTGACCTTAGTAGTCGGTTTGCTATACACACAGTCGAAGGGGTCACAGTCCTGATCCCCATACTGTGAGATCTTAGCTCCTTATCAATATGCTAGAGTTCCTGAAAAGTGAATGGTTAGGATTGTTTTTAAAAGAGAAAGGAAAGGCTGAGAAGGTCCTAAGATCAATCCACAGAAACCACATAAAAATCTGTATGTGGTGGCACACACTTGCAGTCTAGCAGTGTGGAGTTGTAGACCATGAGATCCCGGGACTTAATGGCTATCCCCATTCTAGCTGACTTGGCAAGTTCCAGGCTCGGTGAGAGATCTTGTCTCAACAATAATATGAGCAGGAACTGAGGAATGTCACAGAGGTTTACCTCTGCATCCAGAGATGCACACATCCCATACATACACATGAATAACCCCTTGCACATGTACACATGCAAAAGTAAGCAGGGAGATGTGTGGACACACCAACTGGAGCTCCAGTTTTGAATTTCAAAATAATAATAATAAACATTCTGTTCATTAGCAATTGCAAAGACCATAACCAGGTGGAGTAGGGGACCCACCCTGCTTACAGGTTCTCTGGCATGAGAGGGTCACTGGGGCATGAGGGTTCACACAAGCCTTTGTCCTGGTGGTCCTCTCTCCTCTCAGCTAACTTGTTCTCAAATTGAATGCAGTTCCATCTAACAATGGCCTGTCTTTTGTCTGCTTACCCCCACCTTGCTTATTTGACAAGCAGAAAGTGTGTGCTTCATCTGAAGTGTC
The DNA here is from genome assembly GCF_963924665.1 of Micromys minutus. Taxonomy (NCBI): domain Eukaryota; kingdom Metazoa; phylum Chordata; class Mammalia; order Rodentia; family Muridae; genus Micromys; species Micromys minutus. The sequence goes on along the minus strand of NW_027667989.1, from coordinate 165,958 downwards.
CCCTAGCCACCATGCATGAAGCCTAGAGGCATTCATACCTCATTTGCCTGGCAAGGCATAGTTAATAGTAACCCTGGCTGAGTGCCTGTTGCACATCTAGACTGACAAAGACTGAGATGGGCACCTGTGCCCCCCCACACACACACCTGTGGTCCTCCCACTCCTAAATAGTTCCATTGAGCCTCTGGGAATAGAGCAGCACAGACAACAGAGACAGGGAAATGTGTGATGATCTGGAAAATCATGGGCAATGGCAAAGGCGTGAGTGTGACAATGAGGGGGCATGCTTAAATCCCACTTCCTCTCACCCTCACATTCACCTTAACAGAAAAATCACATCTGCTCTGGTGACAGTCACACAGAAGTCACAGGAGACATCAGTGCTCAGCATTGCTCACTTCCCAGCAGACTGAGCAGGGGCTGTTTTCCAGGTAAGGAAGCAGCAGAAGATCCTCGTACCTGCTCAAGGAAGCCACAGTGGCTGAGCTGGGGCAGGGGAACAAGAGCCACCTTCCTACCCAAGCCTCCCATGCTGGGCATGAAGGAGATGCTGGGCAGTTTGGATGGAGCAGTAAAGCAGAGACATACAAGAGTCAGCAAACTCCAAGGACTGACCATGTCCGCATTATTACATGAATAGATTTATAAATGGGCTTCATGTCTTTTCCTGTTGCTGGGATGAAGAACTCTGACAAGAGCAACCTAAGGAGAGATGATTTTTTATGGCCAACAGCTCCACTTTGTCACCTGTTACTCTGGGGGACTGATGGGGGCTGGAACTTAGGGTATGTGGTTACATACCCGGAACCCATAGAAAGAGCATGTGTATTGCCACCCAGCTTATTCTCCATTTAAAACAGACTAGGGTTCCTACCCAGGGACCAGTCTCTCCCACAGTGAAGACTGGTCTTCTCATATCAATTCATATAATTAAGGTAACCCCCACAGGCATGACTAGAGGTACACGTCCCAGGTGACAATGAACTCTAACAATCTCAAGCAGTTCCCATTGCCAGGCAGTGTGCTAAGTGGTTCCAACACATTCTATAATTTAGGGCTCTTAATTACTGTGTGGGTACCAATATTATTCTTACTTTATAAAGAAGAAAGCTTTGTGACCTAAACCAAAGCAGATGTTCCTGGCATCCTGGGATTCAACAAGGGCATTCGAGGACAAGCCTGGGTGGCACTATGTTCTTGCTACTCCCTCCTCTGCAACTGAAGCTCAGGACCTCCTGTGATGCATGTTAGTAGGCTCTGGCATAGCCACCACACACACACATACACACATACACATATCCAGCATCTGACACCTGAGAGAATAGTTGCAAAACTCCATTTACACCCTATTGGCCAAGCACAGAAGACCAGTGACCTCACCCTGGAGGGAAATGCCCTACCCCACCCAGGCATCCTCACCCCACCAGACTGTAAAGAAAGGGAGTCCTCGAAGGCATCCAGACACTCGTGACCTCAGACTGGCAAAGTGAGCGTTTGGTAAGAGTTGTTCTTGGACACACAGAGAATATTTTTCCTCTTTTTAAAGCACCAAGGAAGCTGAGAAAGAGACTTTTCCATTCTTTCTAGCTGATTTGATATTACAGTTGTCACTTCCAGGAACATATGTCAGATGTGGACTTTATGAGAATGAAATAGAGAAGATTAAGTTCTAGAGAATTCCAGTGTGGTAGGTGGCAGCCCAGAATTAAGGCCCACATTTTACTTTCACCATCTCTGTGTCTTGGTCAGCTTGCTTGTGAGCTTGTAAAGCGGGTGAATGTACTATCTCTGTCCCTCCTCATTAAACTTGGGTTTAATTATGAGAAGTTCCTTTCTCTTCTCTTTCACATGAATTCTTTAGCACATCTGAGTCTTGTGTGCCCAATATTAGCTCCACCTTGTGGCTGTTTCTCCAGTTTAACAACTAGTGTTTTGAGGACGGTGCCTAGCACACCCTAAGACCAGTGAACGAGATGGCTATTTCATTAGTGAAGAGTCAGACACCAAAGAGTCTCTGTTTCTTCTGTAGGAAGGGTCAGACTTGAAGGTGCCTTTGGGAGGCTCTCTCAGAAGACACTTGGGTGCTATGGAGTTTAGGAATATTCCCTGAGACTTTCTTGGTATTCCCAAGGCTCCTTGCTGCCTCCTAGGTGGTAACAGAAAGTAGAAGACTTCCCTAAGTCTTCTACTGAGGGGTCAGACTGCTTCTGACTGTTTGAATGGGAAGACACTTCAGAGTGTCTCCCTGAGGACTTGCAGTGGGCCTAATTGGTCCCATGGTAACCAGTATATTCTGCTTCCATCACCAGCAGGTAGGGGTGGGGAAAGGGTGTGATCTCAGAGTTGGCATCACCGGCAGTGACCCATTGGAAGGCATGCTAGTGACTTTTCTCATTGGTATGACCAGATACCTGATCAGAAGCAAGTTACAGACTCAGACTTTAAAGTTCCTTTCTTGGTGGAGAAAGTATGGCAGGAGGTGTGGAAGGCAGGTGCATTGTGTCAGCATCTAGAAGCAGGATGAGATGGGTGCTGGTGCACACTGGCTTTCTCCATTGTAGACCATCTGAGAATCCAGCCCATGGGATGGTGCCATCCAGAGGTTTGTTCCTATGGTGATTCTATAGGCCATCAAACTGATCATAAAGATTACCATCAAAGTGGGTTTGTCGCAGTGACCAAATAAAAACACGGGTTATCAAGTGAGTACCTAGTGAAGGAGCCTAAGGATATACAGTGAGGCATGAGATGGACATATACTAAACATTCGTTTACTATTCACTTGAGATCTGAATTTCATTGAGTGTCTAGTATTCCTTCCCCCACCCCCATCCTCAGGGAAGAAGGTAATATGTGAAACAGCAAGAGACCAGCCTCTGAGATGCCTTGCTTTATGTTGGGGGAGTCAGATCAGGTCTCCTGATTGGTCCCATCCTCAGAGCCCAGCTTTCTCTGATTTCACCAGCAGGGAGGGAGATAATAAGCCCAGAGCACAGTCCTCAGCCAGACAGTAGATCCCTACTTCCCTTTCAATTATGAGACCTTAGTCAAGCCTAACCTTCCAGCCTCACAGCCCTCCTCTGTAAGGCATGACTACAGACTAACTTTGCAGAAGGACAATGACAGTGGCCTCGGCAAGCTTGGTACATGGCTCAGCCTGACATAATAGACCCTGGGATGGTAATTGTGATTATCAATTAATTGCAGTTACTAATTGCTTATGAATATACTAGCCCTGGGAGCCAGGGGGAAGGACGCTGCTTGGCATGCTTCTCAGTTCAGCTGGCTGTACTGGAGGGCGAGCTTCCAGGAGCCCTGGAGGAGGGGTGTCTAGGTCCTGGCAGACTGGCAGTCACTCTGAGTTACAGAGAGAGCTCCAAGTCAATCAGCTGGCCTGAGTGTAAATGGAGAAGCTTAAAGCTTAGATGCATAACTCTGCTGTCGACCCCCAGCTCTGGGGAACAACTCATGACCACTGCCACCGTAAGGCCCTCCATTGCATAACGCAACTCTTGTATGTGGAGAGCTGTAAGGTGCTTCTGGTGAAATGAACAGAGGGGGAGTCTCATAAAAGAAGTATCACCTCCTATTTGCTTTATTTATTAACTCAATCATCCCACCTGACCCCACCTGGGAGAGGGCTTCAGTGCTGGACATTAGCCCTGTACCTCTGCCCTCCTTCCCTGCATTTCTCTCTGCCCTGGTGTCCAGGGAGAGGGGAGGGGCCTGGACATTCCCCATCAACCAGTTCTGTTGTCTGGAGACAGCTCAGTTTTCCCAGGCCCGGCCCCTTTTATCAGGGAGACAATGTGCACACACAGTGAAGGCCTTGTGTAACACCCAAGCCCCTAGCCCTTTGACTTGAAGAATTTTTCAAATGCTGACCCTTCTTCGTGATGTCTTCGAGGGCTGGTGTCTTTGCAGCTTTTTACCCAGCCTCTGTGAGTAGAGAAGGAGGAAGGTGGAGGGAGAGGAAACAGAATGATTGTTACCACCACCCTGCTCTTGTAGAATCTTGGGGAGAGCTTCACCCTTGGAACCTAGCTAGAAGATACAAGGCAGATAGATGTCTTTGAACAGAAGGGAATATGGATAAATTTTCCCCTGAATCTCTTTTTTTCTGTCTGTCTCTCACTTGCCTGAGCTATGAGATCTCAAATGTAAAGGACACATTTCATCCCAGAGCACCTGCTTGCTTAGCTATACCACCACGTGGATGCATGGAGATTATGCCTATTGTTGAGTGAACTTGCATGGCACACACACTCACACACATGCACACACTCTGTATAGACAGTATCTCTCTCCTGCTTATGTCACACACACTTACCCTAAGTGTTGAATTTTAAACTCTAGATATTCATTCACTGAGAGAACACTGAATACTGGGCAAGTATGGCACAAAACCCAATCCCTGTAAAGGCACCTGTACGTGTGCGGGTAAGAATTCTTAGTGACTCCTCTACATATATCTACAGCCCATAAGCTCCTCTGTCTCCCATCCATTCGCTACTAGAAACAGAGGATATAGCCGTGAAGCAAACAGCCCTCATGCTGATGTATAAGTTGTGGATGTGTATCCTAACAGCAGGTTCTAGGAGACCATCTGGAGTCTGAGGCCTACAGGCACAGAGGCTTCTCCTGAGAGCTGAATGAAGCAAAACAGAGAGACCAGAGTGATCCCCGTGGCTCCAGAAGAAGAGCCTCAGCCTCTCTTATGACTTTGTGTAGATTCCAAATGCCCCCACCCTTTTTTTTTTCAATATGTAGACAGAGTCCAGGGCACCATGCATTCAACACCTGCACTCTATCAACCGAAGTATAACCAACTGTCTAGGGCACAGTCCCTCCGCATGCTAGCATGCTTCTCTAAACACTTCTTAACCTGAGTCCCCTCACACCCTTGTTCTCCTCCCTATCTCCCATTTCTCTTCTTGGTGAAAACTGGCCAACTGTTCTCTAGGCTCAATGACACTTTGATTTCTTTAGGGCTGCATCTCTGTGCCTGAGATGACTAATGGATAGACATTCCTAGGTTAAGATAACACAAAATATGCAGACATAAGCTGATTATAAGATGTGCTGTATTTACGCATAAGAAATACTGGAGTGGAATTTAGTTTCTTGCACCATTTTCTAGAGCATGAGATCAGGTAGACAGATCACGTCCTCATTTTTCCCCATCTATCACCTGACTAATGTACCAGCACCCCCCCCCCCACAGCCAGGTGTTCTGCCTACTGCTTGTCTTGTCTGTGACAGACCCCTGGGCACAGTTGCCACCTGCTTTCTACATCTCCATGGGGTTGAGCTGTTCCTGACTACCCAGTTAGAGACACTTTCTCTGAACTGTAGACCCAATACCAGGCACAGTTGCCTACCTTAGCTGATGTCAACCTACAACCAGCTGGAAATTCCCATCAATGACAGTCTCAAAATTCTGTAAAGCAAATGGGTCACTACTGAGAAAACATGAGTGAAGTTGGCACCAGGTGTATGTGTGTGAGGGGGGGATGATAAGACACCACACTTGACCTCTGACCTTTGGAGGACTTATGGTTCAGAGGGTGGCAAACCTACTCCTTATAAGGTTCAGTGTAGAAGTCTCAGGGGGAAGAAGGCCCCTTCACTCACAGCCTTGACTGTTCTGGGGGAAGTGGTGCAAGGAAAAGACAATGTGAAATTAGAAAGAAATGGCAGGCAGGCCTGCACCCCACATTTCCAGATAGCAGCTACAAAGTCTACCAGCCCTCCTGACAGAGGAAAACAGCAGCCAGCCCCACGAGGCAGTACAGTGTGGCTTCTGATTCCAACATCACAGAAAGGAAGGGAAAGAACAGGAGATCTTCTGTCCAGAGCCTGTCACACCCACTCACTTTCCTAGTGATTCTGCCCAGAGCCTGCCACACCCACACTTTCCTAGTGATTCTGCCCAGAGCCTGCCACAGCCACTCACTTTCCTAGTGATTCTGCCCAGAGCCTGCCACACCCACACTTTCCTAGTGATTCTTCCCAGAGCCTGCCACATCCACACACTTTCCTAGTGATTCTGCCTAGAGCATGCCACACCCACACTTTCCTAGTGATACTTCCGAGAGCCTGCCACACCCACACACTTTCCTAGTGATTCTGCCCAGAGCCTGCCACACCCACTCACTTTCCTAGTGATTCTGCCCAGAGCCTGCCACACCCACACTTTCCTAGTGATTCTTCCCAGAGGCTGCCACATCCACACACTTTCCTAGTGATTCTGCCCAGAGCCTGCCACACCCACACACTCTCCTAGTGAATCTGCCCAGAGCCTGACACACCCACACACTCTCCTAGTGATTCTACCAAGAGCCTGCCACATCCACACACATTCTTAGTGTTGTAGTCTGTTAATTTTTCTGTGACTATTTCAAAATACCTGGCCAGAACAATGGAAAGGAGGGAGATTCAGTCCATCACAGTGAATAAACTGTGGATTTGAGAGCATACGATAACCAGCCACATTGCATCTAAAACCAGAGAGCAAATGGAGCCGGGTTAATTTTATCAATGGTAATGTATTAATAGGGTGATGGTTTGTACATGCTTGGGCCATGGAATGGCACGATTTGGAGCAGCTGTGTCACTATGGGTGTGGGAACTTGATGTTGTGTCAAATTGACAATAAAAAACTAACCAGTACAATATCAGAGGACAGCCTCAGCTCTGGTTCCATGTGTGCTGGTCAACTTGTTGAGACAAGATCTCTCAGAGACCAGCTAGACTTGCTGACCCCAGAGATCTACCTGTCTACACCTCCTAGCACTGGGGTTACAGGCATGCACATCATCGCTGTTTTGTTGATGTTTAATGTGGGTTGTTGGGATTAAACTCAGATCCTCATGCTTATTAGACAGCTCTTGCTAACTGAAGTATCACAACTAAGTCCTAAGTTTACTCTTAAAAAATCCCTAATAGCCTTCTTTATCCCAATATAGAGGTCTGTTCATTTCTTTATTTGTTTTTGATATAGGGTCGTATGTAATTCAGAATGATTTCAAACTTGCTATGTAGCTAAGGCCAACCTTGAACTCCTGATTCTCCTGCCAAAGACACGTGACTGTTGGAATTACAGCTGTGTGCCACCATGCTGTTTTATAAGGTATTAGGGTATTGATCTCAGGACTCTGCATGCTAAGCTTTGCTCTCTGCCAACTGAGTCTTATTCCAGTCTTAAAGTTGAGTTCTTACTGTTTGCTCTGTAACCCAGTGTGCCAGAGATCTACATTCATCTTCCCACTGAATCTGCAAACCCCTTTTGGGGATTTCAGATGATAAATGTCTCTCCTGTCACTCTTCTCAGACTACAGAGGTTCCAGAAAGAGCATGTGAGCCAGGACTTGTACCAGGTTTGCCTTGTCCCAGATCTATTTGCTTAATCCAGTCTTACATGGTTCATTCACACATGCTCAGTTCAGTTCCTCAGTTAACTCATGGTCTCCACTTCCTGATTCTCATCTGAGCTATGTTCGCACTGACACTGGGCAAACTGGTGAATCATTCCAAGCCTCAGCTTCCCAATATACAAATTCAAAATTACATCAGGATCTAGTCTGAGGAATGGATGAAAGAATGACATGGATTCCACAGATTAAACCCTCAGCATGCTGCCTGGTAACTAATGAGCTCTCTAGAAAGAAGCATTAGCTGCTCTCATGACTAAATTTCCCCCAAAGCATTCAGACACTGAACTTAGGGACACCCACTCTAGTAAATGCTTTCTCTGTTCTCTCACCAACAAAAGCCTTTTTTTCCTTTATTGCTTTTTTAATTTGCTTTTTAATTTTTAAGAGAAGATTTTAATGTATAGCTTTGGCTGCCCTGTGACTCCCTAAGTAGGCCAGGCTGGGTTTGAACTTGATCCTCCTGCCTCTACCTCCTGATGGCTGTGGCCCTACAGGTAGATGAGCTGTTGACTGCCCTGTCCTTGGGTCAGGAGGTCAATAAGAGCTTGTCAGTATTGTAGCACTGTACGGTGATTTCAGTGCAGTTTGAGAATCATACTGTTTGTTCCCCATAGGCTCTGCTCCAGCTTGCTAAAGCAAGAAAGCCACAAGGCTAGCTTTCATTGCTACTGGCAGAGAGCTAGCAAGATAAAGTCACTGTCTTTCTGAAGTCATTATGGGTTACATAGGACGATGTGTGTGTTTGTGTGTGTGTGATACAAAAACAAAGCCAGCAAACAAACAGTAGGATCACATTTACCTCCTGTCTACACAGCTCCCTCTGCCTTCCTTACCCAGATCCCAGAATGTACCTGTTTGAAACCAGACTGTCTTTTTTTTTTCTCCCCGAGTCAAATCTATCCTCTCCTCATATGTCCCAGCAGATATCATAGATGGCAGAAGAAACAGATGGTTGTGAAAGGTTGTTTATTGTGTGTGCAAAGACATTTACCGCCATCCAGATGGGGAGGAATATAAACCATCTGACTTGGCCCTTCGTTCCCTTAATTCACAGAGAGGCACCTTATAGGTCAGAAGTAGCAGCTTGGAGAAATCTTTGTCAGATGGATCTGGTGTGTCAGCTAGATAGTTCTTGTGATCTGCATTTGCTAAGATATCTAACCCTCTCTTGTCAGGGGAAAAAAAACCTACAAATTTCCATCAGCATTAATGACTCCTTTTTTGCCAAAAGTAATCGTTTGGATCAGACAGCTGACCGCTAGGGTCAAGAGTCATCAGTCACTGGCAATGGCCCCTGCCAGCTGTGAGATGGGACACTGGAAGGATTTTTATGTGTAGTTGAGATGTCCTGAAAGGATGAGGCTCCCTTCTCGGGTCACTGGAAGGCTGCCCATTGTAAGGCACATTCTTTGCAGCCTAGAGGCCGATCATAACCAGGAGCAGACTGAGGGCTACATCAGGCAGTCATGCAGACTGCACTGCTGCATGGGCCTGCGGCTTGTTCCTGCAGGTTTCCAGTCTTCTGGAAGCCATCCATAGCCCAAGATGCAGTATCACTCTCAAGGAGAAGGAAGAGCCTCAGAAACATTGCCGGAAGTTGATTGCTAACCTGAGCCCTGGAAACCCAGCTTCTCAGGAAGCTGCAACAAGACCACTCAATGTTCAAGGCCAGCTGGGGAAAATTAGAAAGCCCATATTTCAAAATAAAAGGTAGAAATAACCCTGGCAGCATAGTTTAATGGTGGAATACCGTTGAGTGCACCCAAGACCCTAGATGCACTTTCTAACATCTAAAATGGAAACAAACAAAAAGCCACCCTTGGTTCTTGGTATGCTCAGTTCTTAATATAGATAGGTAGGTGTTTTGGAAGATTGGGATGCGGGTCACCCTTTACTGGTAGCAGGTTCTATTTACATGCCTACTATCTTAACAACCCTGTGAGAGAAAAAAATGATCACTCCAGTTTTACAGAGATGAAATTGGAGCACAAAACCTTCACTAGCCTAGCCCAATGTGTGACACAGGAATGTTTCTTCATCCGGGGACAGCTTCTACAGCTCACCATAGTTCCCAACACTTCTGAATATTTCCCAGACACCAGACACAGGGACAGAGGGTCCGTCATTGTGTCTCTGAAATGAGAACAATTACAGCATTGGGGGGGGGGGTTCTTGCTTAAACTATGAGGCTGACTGTGATAATTAAAACCAGGACCTGTCCTGTTTCTGCTCTTGGAAGCAAGACCATCACTAGCTGTTCTACACATCAAATTCCATTTTTTAATTTCCTCCTCCACTTCTTTAATCCAGGCCACTACTCTGAGGTCTCTGTCATGATGCCCGCATGCTGTTGACTAACAGAACTGATTACTCTCCCACAGCAGATGCCAACAACTGGAAAATGGGCTCTGAGATGGTTCCAGAAACTATTGGCACTCAGAAAGGGAAAAAATTCATTTTCCCAATACATGATTGTACGGTTGAAGCCATGTAGTGTGCTTGTGGGGGTTTTCATTTCACCTTCCTGCACATTCGTGCTCCCATAACAGAGTTTTCTCAGTCTTAGCATAGTCCCTTGTAAATGTGGCTTTTGGTCTTGATCCTGCTTCTGCTCATAAAGGACTTCAGACCCCTATAGCCTCACACAGTGTGGAGCCTGGGACACAGAAGGCTTCAGTCAGTGTCAAGTGTCTATTTGCTCTGTCCTTAGAGATCACAAGAGCAAGGATGGGGGGAAGGGTCCTGCTGTGAGCCAGGCATTAGCACCAGATGCTGGCCAAGAGTGATCTGGCCTTCCTGAGGGGAGAAGTCACTCTTTATTTCACAGGAGAGGTGCTCAGGGAATGTGACTGTCTATGTGCTCACACAGAAGGTGAGGATGAAGTCTGAGCAGTGTCCCAGGTTCCCATCCCCTCTCTCCCCCTACATCTTGTTTTTTCCTTTTTGAGTACTGAGAATCAAACTCAAGCAAGCTACATACCTGGCTCCTGTAGATTCTTTTCTTATACAAAAATGCCTTTGTTCTACACATACACATACATACACACACACACACACACACACACACACACATACAGACACACACATACACACACATACACACATATAAACAAACATACACACATACATACCCCCCCACACACATTGCATCATTCTGACTATCAATAGAGTCTACCATATTAGTTACTTTTAACAAAGTAGCTACTGTAGCAAACTACCTGACAAAAGCAAGCTGAAGAAGAAAAGGTTTATTTGGTACAAAGTTTGTGGGGACAGGGGAGGCAGGAACTTGAGCAGGCTGGTGGCATTGTGTACACAGTCAGCAAGCAGACAGGGATGAATGTCAGTGCTCAGCTTTTTTTCTCTTTTCTGTCCAATCCCTGGACCTCAGTTCATAGGATGGCTATAGTTAACCACCTGTAGTTCTAATCTGGAAACTCACACAGCCATGGACAGAGGCTTTTCTGGTGGATAATTCTAGAACCTGTCAAACTGACAACCAATGTTATCCACCACATCTACTTATCCCACTTTGGTTCGGTCTTGACAAAATAAAAAATGCTGTTCTTTTGTTCACTGAATATTTTCTGAGCACCTACTATACTGTATTGCGGATACTTTCTTAAGCCTTGAGCATCTTCCTAAATAGAGACTGGGCTCCTGCCACAGGCATCTGCTGCACTGACAGATACACAGGTAGCAGGGATAAATACCAGTATGAGGGAGTTCAGCTCAAAGGAAGGAAACAGTAAGCCTGGGACTGTGCCATTCTCCCCATTAAATATATGAGAAAACTGAGGCTCAGGCAAAGTTGAAGACTTGCTCAAACCCCAAGGACAAATAATGACTAGGGTTAGAGTTCATTGTGTGCTGATGACATGGTCTGTGTCTTTTGTGCATTGCTTCAGCCCTCTTACCCACTGCCTGACTTGTCTTGCTGTTACCTTTGTTTATTGAAGGAAACCTGAGTCACTGAACTTGAATGTCCCCAGCCTGAGAACAAGATCTGGAAAGTGTCTAAGTCAGGCCTAGGCCTTGGCTGCATGGCTCCAGAGCCTGAGTCTTTCCCCCCTTTGAACTCCAGACTCATTGACCTGCTAGAGTCTATGACTGTCGTTTCTGTAGGAGAGGCTGAGAAAATGCATCATGACAGTCTTTGCCCTTCAGAGAGCCCTCATGCTGAAGTGCTGATAATGGAGACTCTGCTGTAGGGATGTGGGAATCCCCGGCAGAAGCCTCTCTCCACAGGAGAGTACTGTGACTCAAGTGCATGTAATCGTGGGCTCCCCAGAGTTGGAGAGGGATGCCCCAGGAATCTAAGGCCTCCAAGGGACAGCAGCATACTAACTGACATTCTTGTGTCTCAAAGGGCACCTGGGTCCAGGAACCCTGGGAACTTAATGAACAGGCCGGTGGGTTGGCCCATGATGAGTCCAGAATGAGCCCCATGCAACCTCCTCAACACAAGAAGCCAAGCCAAGAGAAAGGGACATGTTATCTTGACGGCAGGGCCCAGATTATCAACTCAGAGAATGGGTTAGTCTAAACAATCTCCCTCTGAGAAGTTGGAGGGGCAGTGGGGTACAGGTTCCTCCATGTATTTAGAGAAGTCATGACTTGAAATATCTCAATATATCAATACTTCCTGCATCTTTCAAAACTGTAGGAAAGAAGTTAAAGCCTGTATCCTCTAATTTTGTTTTGAGTGGACTTTGAGACAACCCCAGTGAGTTTAACAGTGACATGGGACCCAGCCCTACCAGTAAGTGTTGGAGGGCCAAGCTGTATGTAACTTGGAAAAGTCTATGCCTTTGTTCTTCTTTTGCAGAGTTACAGAGAACACTCTAAAACATTATCTTTTACTATTTTGTATTATAATTAATTTCTAATTCTGAGTTCAAAACCCTCAAATGCCTAGTATCTTTAACAAGCATATGATAATGGTCTTTCTACCTATATGTATAACTCTTCCTTAAGGCAAATGAGATATGAGTTTCTTGTCTCTTGTAATGAGCTGCTAAGTGGATCTTAATTTAAAAAATTGAAGAGATGCCCCAATTCCTTCTTTGGTTTCATCATAAATGTAAACCTTTAAAGCAACATGTTATTATGTGTGAGGATTCTTGTTCCCAGGTAGGGATGAACTCCCAAATCTCCAAAGACATTTGCCTGTCTCCCAAACACCTGTGTCACAAAACAGGGCTCCCAGGGCTGGTTGTGCCTCTGGTTTCACCTAGACTTCTAAGCTAGCCCTTTTCTCCCAAAGGGTCTGGTCCATATCCAATTCTGCTGATTTTTTGGCTTGCATCAATCCCTGGGGGTAGTGGCTAAGCACAAAAGGTCACAAGATGACATGAATATGTAATTTTACTTTATTTAGATATATATACACTGGTGTACTGGGGGGTTTAGGGTGTGCATACACATATGGGTATACAAGTTAAGAATAGAGGAAAACATAAATGGATGTGGAATATGTTTGGTCTTTGATGTGTGTGTTTGTGATTTTTTTTTGACAGACCAAATACCTGTTTTTCTACATACACACACTTTGATGTACTATTGGGTATAATCTTCTAAGTTGAGATCCAATGCATTTTTATTCACTTAGGGGAACATGACCCTAAGAAACTAATTGGACACAGCCCATGCCTTACTCTCCTGTGGAGGCTGTAGATGTTTTATGGGTGTGTTTAGAAGCCAAACCTGGAGCCGGAGACACAAAGAAGTAATTTGAGTTGGGTCAAGAGGAATGACAAGAAGTTGTGTATACTAATTTTAGCATCTATGATGGGCAGCAGTTAAAGATTCCTATACCCTCCCCTGGCACATGCTTGGCTGTGTCCTCAACCTTCCATGCTGAGACAGGTGGACAGACACAGACACTCACAGATCTTAGATTGCAGTGAAATCCTGGAGGGCTCTGTTGTCTTAAATAGAGGTGTGGGGTGTATTTGGGATGTGAAGTCCAGCAGAGCTGAGGACTGCAGCACTTGTCCTTGGAGGATGCTCAGGGCTAGTACCACGTAAGAGAGCCAGTTTCGTTCACCCTCAGTGTTGGTGGGAAGAAGTTGTCATCAGCCTCCAAACTAAGCTGTGCTTCCAGTCCAGATACCTTCTGACTCCAGTCCTGAGGACTCATTTCTGCTCCAGCACCTTTGTCATTTAGTTTCTCATGTGCTTCATCCTCCTCTTCAAGCCTGTGACTTAGAACTGACTCCTTTTTTTAATGACTTACATAGCAGCAGTATGCAGCACTGAGTGCTAGGCACATTACCATTAAAGCTTATCGGATATGAGGCAGGCACGGATCACACCCACTGGAAAGAGGGGAGGCTGAGGCACACTGAAGATTCAGTGATTCAGTGAGGTGCAAACAGCCATGCCTGGATTTACATGGGTGTTAGAGATTTGAACTCAGGTCCCTGTGCTTCCATGGCAGGCACTTTATCAGCCGCTATTGATATAATTTCGAGGTCAGTTAGAAATGAAAAGCCGCATGATTCTGTATGTTTCCTCAAATCAGGGATGGAGACTGGCAGATGCCTAGAGCTCATTGGTCACTCAGTCTAGCACAATCACTCTGTTGTAGGTGGTTCAGAGAAAAAGAGTGGCTCAGAAAAAAAAGATGGAAACCAGGCTGTGGTGGTTCACACCTTTAGCCCCAGCACTTGGATGGCAGAGGCAGTTGGATGTCTGTGAGTTTGAGGTCTACAGAGCATATTCAAGCACTGCCACGACTACACAGAGGGACCCTGGCTCAAAAAACAACACCACAGTGATTAATCCAGGAAGACACAGGATAGTGACCCCTAGCTTCCATAAGCATCACTGCCAGCACACAAATGAGCATATAAGAATATCTTCATGCATATCACACTCACACAGACAAATTATGTACACATATGTATACAAGAAATAAATGGTTTCTTTTATTTAGTGTCTGTCGAATGCCATTCATATCTTTTACAATACTGTCTTAAAACACCACTGTGGGTAGCAAGAAATAAATAAATAAAACCTTAAAATGTTAAGAATTAATAGGCAAAAGACATGTCAAAGCATAGCCAATCAGCACTTAAAATGATAACACTTGTGCCTGAGAGAGCAACAGTAAAGCTACACTGAGATTTCAGATTTCAGAGATGGATGATTCAAACTATGTATCATGGGGCACAATACTGCACTCGTCTCTACCATGACAGTCTGGGAAATGTTGCACGTTTGCTATGAGAAACAACTTAATGGGTTTTCAAAGGTACTTTCATGTGTGTGTTTTCCTTCCTGTATGTATGTGCCACATGTGCACTAGTACCTGTGTATGTGACTGCTTTCTCTGAATGCCAGGAAAGGGTGTTCGATTCCCTGTTTCTGGAGCTGGGAAAGTCTGGGTCTTCTGCAAAAGTTGCCAGAGCTCATAACTGCAGAGCCATCTCTCCAGCCTCCAGCGTGGATGATTTTATACGCAGTTATTTATGAAAGTAGCATAGGACACATTCTCTTGCAAGATTTTTCCTCGAGAAACAAAACATCCCCACTAAGTGATATATATAAGAATTTTGAAAAACACCTCTATTCAAAATTAACAAACAAAAAACCAAAGCTGGCAGCAAAGCAGATATCCAGCAGCTGGAAACTTGATGGGCAGAAGGAGGCACATCCACATGACAGAGACCGTTCAGAGGCAGGTCAGAGCAGAAGCACTGGAGGGGGCTCTTTGCCTCCTATGCCCAGTTAAGCTTCCTCAAACGGTTTAAAACCATTCTTTTTGGTCAGTATTGCTGTTATTATGGGGTTGCAATCCCCTTCAGCTACTTCAATTCTTTCTCTAAATCCTCTATGGGGAACAATGTTCTCAGTTCAATGGTTGGCTCTGAGAAGCCTCATCTGTATTTGTCATGATCTGGCAGAGCCTCTCAGGTGACAGCAATATCAGGTTTCTGTCAGCATACAGTTATTGGAATCAGCAATTTTGTCTTTGTTTGGTGACTCTGCTTCAAAATTTGTGTCCATATATCCTCCTGTCAATATTTTGCTTCCTCCTTCTAAGAAGGACTGAAGCATCTGAACCATGTTCTTCCTTCTTCTTGATCTTCATGTGTTCTGTGAATTGTATCTTAGATAAACCCAGCTTTTGGGCCTAATATGCACTTATCAGAGAGTGTACAACATGTATCTTTTTTTAATTGGTCATTTTGGTTTGGTTAGTTATGTAAGTGGCTTACCTCACTCAGGATATTCTCTAGTTCTATGCAATTGCCTAAGAATTCCTTGAAGTCATTATTTTTAATAGCTAAGTAATACTCCATTGTGGAAATCTACCACATTTTATGTATCCATTTCTGTGTTGAAGGACATCTGGGTTTTTTCAGACTTCTGACTATTACACATAAGGCTTCTATGAACATGGTAGATGGATAAAGATTCATTGTTATGTGTTGGAGAATCTTTTTGGTGTATGCCAGGAGAGGTATACCTGGGTCCTCAGGTAGTATTATGTCCAATTTTCTGAGGAAATGTCAGACTGATTTCCAGAGTGTTTACACCAGCTAGAAATTCTGCCAACAATGGAGGAGTGTTCCTCTTTCTTCACATCCTCTCTAGAATCTGCTGTCAGCTAAGTTGTTGGTCTTAGCCATTTTGACTGCTGTGAGGTGGACTCTCAGGGTTGTTTTGACTTGCATTTCTATGTTGACTACAGATATTGAACATTTCTTTGCATGCTTCTCAGCCATTTCATACTCCTCAGCTGAGAATTTTTTGTTTTGCTCTCTTCTTCATTTTCAAAAGTTATTTGTTTCTATGGAGGCTAACTTTTTCAGTTCTTTGTATATATTAGAAAATATCCTTCCATTAAATATTGAATTGGAAAAGATATTTCCCCATTATGTTGGTTTTTGATTTGTCTTAATGACTGTGTTCTTGGACTTAACAGAGCTTTGCAATTTTAGGAAGTCCACTTTATCAATTTTTGATCTTAGAAGATAAGGGAATGGTGTTCTGATCAGAAAATTCTCTGCAGTGCCCATGTGTTTGAAGCTCTTCCCAAATTTCTCTTCTCTTCCTTTGAGTGTACCTTGTTTAATGTGGAAGTCCTTGTTATACTTGGACTTGAGCTTTTTACAGGGCAATAAGAGTGGATCAATTTGCATTCTTGTACATGCTGACCACCAGTTGGACCAGCACCATTTAATGAAAATGCTATCGTTTACTAGTGAATAATTTTAGTTGTTTCAGTTCAATTCTGGGTCTTCAATTCTATTCCATTGTTCTGCCTTCCTGTCTCTGGACCAATATGATACAATTTTTATCATTATTACTATGTTACACAGCTTGAGATCTGGGATGGTGATTCCTTTAGAAGTTTTGTTATTACTGAGAATTTTTTACATGATCCTGGTTTTGTTTTATTTCAATTTAATTGGCAAATTACTCTTTCTAAGTCTATGAAGAATGGAGTTGGAACTCTGATGGGGATTGCATTGAATCTGTAGATTACTTTGGGCAAGATGGCCGTTTTACTCTTCAGAGTCCTGACACTTTTGTCATACAAATCTATCATGTGTTTGGTTATAGTCACACCAAGGTACTTCATATAACTGGTGACTGTTTTGAAGGGTGTCATTTCAATAATTACTTCTCAGCTTGTATATCCTTTGAGTAGAGGAAGGCTACTGATTTGTTTGAGTTAATTTTACATCCAGTCACTTTCCTGAAGTATTTTAATCAGCTTTAGAAGGTTCTGTGGTGGAATTTTGGAGTCACTTAACTATACTATCATATCATCTACAAATAGTGACATTTTCACTTCTTCCTTTCCAATCTGTATCCATTTGATCTTGATTTGTTGTCTAATTACTCTGGCTAGGACATCCAGTACTATATTGAATAGGTACTGAAAGAGTGGAAATCCATTTCTAGTCCATGATTTATGGAATTTCTTCAGGTTTTCTCCATTTACTTTGATGTTGGCTACTTATTTGTACTATATAGCTTTTATTATATTTAAACATAGTCCTTGAATTTTGGATCTTTTCAAGGCTTAAATGTGAGGGTGTTTTTAATTTTGTCAAATATTTTCTCAGCATCTACTGATATGATCATGTGGGTTATTTATTTACTTTTTTTGAGTTTGCTTATATAATGGATTACCCTGATGTATTTTCATAAATTGAACCATCCTTACATCTGTGTGATGAAGCCAACTTGATCATGATTGTTGGTCATTTTGACGCAAGTACTTGCATTCAGTTTAAAAGAATTTTATTGAGTATTTTTGCATTGATGTTCTTAAGGGAAATTGCCTGAAGTTTTCTTTCTATGTTGGCTCCTGCTGTGATTTATGTATCAGCATAATTTGGGCTTCATAGAAGAAATTTAGTAGTGTTTTTTCTGTTTCTATTTTGTGGAATACTTTGGAGAGTATTATTATTAGTATTTCTATGAAGGTATTATAGAATTCTGCACTAAACCCATCTAGTCCCGGGCTTTTAATTTTTTTGGCTTGGGAAGTTTTTGAGGATTGCTTCTAATTATTTAGGGGTTATGGAAAGTGATTAAGAGATTTTTCTGATTCTGATTTAACTTTGGTACCTGGTAACTGTCTCAAATCTTGTCCAATTCATCCAGATTTCCATTTTTTGAATATAACCTTTTGTAGTAGGATATCATGTTTATTGAATTTCCATAAGTTTCTCTTATGTTTCCCTTTGCATTTCTGATTTTGTTAATTTGAATACTCTCTCTGTGCTCTCTGGTTAGTCTGGGTAATGGTTTATCTATCTGGTTGACTTTCTCAAATGGCTATCTCATGGTTATCATGATGATTTGCATAGTTCTTTTATTTTTACTTGGATGATTTGAGCCCTGATTCTGATTCTTCCCTTCTTTATTCTCCTCTTGGGTGTATTTGATTCTTTCTGTTGTAGAGCTTTTAGGTGCACTGTCAAGCTGCTGGTTTACGTTTTCCTCAGTTTCTTTTTGGAGTCACTTAGAGCTATGAGTTGTCTTCTTAGTACAGCTTTCATTTTATCTCACAAGTTTGGGTATGTTGTGCCTTCCTATTTGTTAAATTAAAAAAAATCTTAATTTCCTTATTTCTTCTTTGACCATGTGATTATTGAGTAGAGTATTGTTCAGCTTCCCTGTATATGTTTGATTTTTGTTTATTTTGTTGTTATTAAAGACCAGTCTTAGTCCATGGTGATCTGATAGGATTCATGGGATTATTTCAATCTTCTTTCTGTTGAGGCCTGTTTTGAGACTGATTAAATGGTCAGTTTTGAACAAGGAATAATGAGGTGCTTAGAAGAAGGCATATGCTTTCGTTTTGGGATAAAAAATTATTTATATATATATACATATAAATAATTCAAGTGGTTCATTACTTCTGTTAGTTTGTCTCTCTTTAGTTTCTGTTTCCCCATCGGTCCATTTATGAGATTAATATATTGAACTCTTCCACTATTATTGTGTGATATGCAATATGTTCTTTGAGCTTTAGAAACATTTATGAATGCAGTTTCCCTTTGCATTTGAAGAATCGATAGTCAGAATTGAGATTTCATCTTGGTGAATTTTTTCTTTGATGAAAATCAAATTTTCTCATCTTAATTGATAACTTTTGGTTGAAAATCAATTTTATTCCATATTATAATGTTTCCTCCAGCCTGTATCTTGCCACCATTTGCTTGAAAATGTATTTTTCAGCCCTAAAGTCTGAAGTAGTGTCTTTCTTTTTCACTGAGATGTGTTAGCCATAGACAACAAATCACTGGGTCCGCTTTCTATATCCATTTTGTTAGTCTGTATCTTTTTTATTAGGGAACCGTTTCCATTCATGTTGAGAAATACTAGGGCCAAATGATTGTTTTTTCTGTTGTTGTTGTTGTTAGAGGTGGAATTTGTTTCTGTGGCTGAGAGAGGAGAATTGTGAGATTGATGCTGTCATGGACTATACACTGAGATCCTAACGAAAATTAATAAAAAGCAGTCGATTTATCCATCTTGCCTCCACAATTAAAATTTCTTTTTGGGATGGAATCCAGTCTCCCTTCCTCAGTACTCAAATATCTAATAAATCTATCTCCAGGGAGTCTTTAATGGCATCTTCTCTAACACCCCCACACAGGATCCTCTACCTGCTCTGAGACTCCTTTACTGGTTCCAGTTTTCCCCAGATATTTTCACCTACTACTGAGCTTTAAATGAACCAGTCTACAGACAGAATGCTGTGGCACACAGTTAAGAACACCTGAAATATTTCTTGAATGGATCAATGAATAAAGCCAAGAGACGAACATTCGGTCATGAAATTTACAGTGATTTGAACCTTGTGATATGTTTTTTATTTGTCTTCAAAACAGAGCAACCATCATCTAAAAAATAATTAGTTCTGCCCTTGGTACTTTAAAACTCTTTTCAGTACTTTATAACATATTTCCATAGCTTGATTGAACAGGAACAGGATTTATGAGACACCATGGCTAGACACTCATTTTTTTTTTTTTTTTTTGGTAGATGTATGTGAACCTTAACCAAGACAAAGCTACCAAGAAATACTACAACCATGAGAAAATGAGTTGTTCCTGGAGTATCACTCAAAGAAGGATTAGCAGCTGTTCCTGGGCATCCTACAGGTTCAGTGCATCCACTCAAAGTCAGCTCAGTGAGCCCTACAACTGAAAAAAAAAAAACCTAAACACACAGAGAGAGTATCAGTAGCAAACTCAATGTCACACACAGGTAGGTCTCACCTGATATATTTTCCACTCAGGTGTTTGTAGACTTCAGAGCAATTCTTTATCCACTTTGGATGTTATTTTCTAAAAATAACTTGTACTGGACAGAGTCATGTGTCAGCATTTTAAAAAATTGACATCATGTGCTTTATGTCTGGCTATAAATCTCAGATTTTATACAAGGCATTGCCATTTTTCCTCCTTATACTGTACTGGCAACTAATTCTGTTCTAGATATACTCACAACATAATCAGCTTAGTTGGAAAGACAAAGAATAGAAGGCATATGTAACAGGGGGTGGTATAGTTGCATGGATATATACCAGCCACATGTGCAGGGAGTGGATCTGAATTCACTCCTGAGGACAGATTGCTCACTTCGAAGGCAAAACACATGAGGAATAGGTCTAGTGTCCTAAACCCACTACAGGACAATGACACCGCATGGCTTCACATTATAGCTGCTCACTACACACTGTGAATCAGACACCTGTCACTAGGACAATTACAGATAATGTGAGTCTCTTCTAGTCTTCAAACTACAAAGAGGACTGGGAGCATGAAAAAATTAAATTAAGTGCATCTCAAACATCTCAGCTGATAGAAACACCTCATCTAATAATAAAAATACAACTCACAGCACCTAACCCAGGAAGACATGGTCCTTATTTCTTACCATTAATGGAAATCTAGCAGACATGGGACAATCCAATTACTCTGTACTGCATTTTTTCTAAGTTTGAGGCCTTGTCTGTTGAATATGAGGTTTCTTTCAGATTCAGGATACCCCGATCTCCTGAAGGTATCTCTGGTGGTAAAAGAAACAACCCACAATAATCTGGCTGAGCTGACTTATATAAAAATTGATGCATGGTTTCTAGAACAAAAATCAAGGAAGGAAACAAAGACAGAAAAGCCTGTTCCCCAGCCCTGTTCACTACTACCACCCCTGCTTCTGCTGCTACCCCAGTGTGTCTACCAGGATGAGTTTAGTTGTCAGCCTTAACATTCACTAAACCGATGACTTTTGCAAGACACTCCAGTGTGACAACCTTGACTTTACATAATTGTGCACTGGATATGTAGTCTACCTATCACAGGAAATATCAAAACATAAAGTGATTAACCACTGCGAAGAACCTGCCACCCAGAAAACACAGGTGGCATGCTGCTTTATTTAAAAATTGTGTACTGATCAACTTGAACCCACCCAATCATTCTGAAACTCATTCCTCTCGAAGGCAGAAGCAGCTGTAGCTAGAAAGGCTGTAAAAATCCACTCCTTCTGCCCATGTCAACCTCTAGGATTGGTAAACAAAAGGACTGAGCCTGAGAAGAAAAATGGAGAATTAGCTCAAGGACATGCCAGTTCTTCATCAACAAAGCCCAGCTTGGAAGACTGGTGTCAGACACAAAGGGATACACAAGACACAGAGAGGACCCTTTGTAGACCCCACTCTACACAAAGAAATTTGGGACTTTTATCCTATGTGACAAATTCTGAGCAGTAGCTGAAGTTTTTACTTCGTCTTGTGGTTATGTGTGTTCCAGGGACATCACATCATAGAGTGTGTATTAGATGTGAGTATGAGATATAAGACTGTGAAGATCTGATGAGGTGAAATTCAGACTTTTCAGCGAGTAGCAGTTCCTAGATGCCCCTGACATGTGTGGCTAACTTTGGTATTCTTAGTTTATCCACTGAAGCTGACAAAGATGCACTGGAAGCCTTAGGGACAGGTAGAGAGGGGTTTTTGCTTTAAGCAACAAACAAATAAACTATACCTCATTAAACACAACAAGAACAGCATCACAACTGTGCCATCTACCTTATAAAAGGAATTGAGGTATTCTTTATCCCCTGACAGCCCTGTCTGAACAGTTAGAGAATGCTCTAGAGTCCTTCAGGCACATCAATAACTCAGGTGTCAGTGACCTGAGGGCTCATGGCAAACAAGGTAAACTCTCTCAGAGCATTCAATGATTTCTGGAGAAATTTTACTGCTGGGGTGGAGCACTAAATAGGGAGCACAGACAATACAGGGAAGGGCCAGCTTTATAACTGTATTCTTGGACACCAGCAGCCCCCCCCACCCTGCTTGATTTCCAAAGGAAAGCTTTTACCTTCAGGGAACATTTCACAGAATGATACACCAAGGACAAGTCTCTTCCCAGGTCCTCCTGAATACAGTGCCTGCCAGAACCTGCAAGAACCATGGGCACTTTAAAAATGGACCCAGAATGGGAGACCTGCCTTCCTGAGATCACACTGCAGGACAGTGGCAGCACTGGCTGGAGCTGGTCCCTGATCCCCAGTCTAGAACTGTTTCTTCCCTGTCTTAGGAGCATCACCTTCACCTCCCAGACCCACTCGCTCTTCCAGATTCTTGGGCTCACCTCCTAGTTCTGAGGATCCCTCCAGGTTGAACAACACTCAGAAGCAGGTGGCTGCTAAACAATTCATCAGGGGCATGTAGAGCGGTGCCATTCCAGGTAACATGGAGAGGATAAATACAACACTGCAAAAGGGCTCTGATTCATCTAAAGAACAACTCCTCCTCTTCCTCCTCCTCCCACCCTTCCCAGCCCCTTCCTAGGTCCTCCTCTGTAGTACTACTGGAACATGTGCTCTACTTGGGAGGGAGGCAGGAGGCGAGTATGGTTCTTATTGGAAAGCAAATGCCAAGAGTATGATGAGCTCTAATGTTTCTTCACACTAAGGAGAGGAGAGGAGAGTGAGAGTAAGAATAAAAAAGGAAAGACAGAGAGAAGTAAGGAAGAGAGAGAGAGAGAGAGAGATAGAGAGAGAGAGACAGAGAGAGAGAGAGAGACAGAGAGAGAGAGAGAGAGAGAGAGAGAGAGAGAGAGAGAGAGAGAGAGAGAGAGAAGACAGAATGATAATGATTAACTCTCCTCTGTTTCCACAATGCGTCTCAGGGAATCCTGGGAAACAACACATTTTACCAATGGAGTGCCTGCCCCACGCATTACATCACCAGTGAAGTCCCTCATTGGCTAATAATTCCTAAAAGACAAAATTCTATTTCTAGATGCTTAACCCTTTCATATGTATCAAATTAAACAGGATTTGGTTTATACCAGTGTTTCTTCAACGTTTTATTTATTTTTATCCAATTCCTCCAAAGAGCATCCAAAACATGTACTTTATAGTGATACACTTAATATTTTCCATCCTACAATCTTTGGAGGGTATGTAGATATCTATTTTAATAGTATAAAAAACAAACACCCAAGTTCATTCAGAATCTTTCCTTAACGACGACAGTGACTTGTCTTTTATGAGCTTATATAATACACTCAGAACTTCGTGTCTCTTCTGATTCATGTCCTACTCTGAGCAGTGGACATTATGGCTCCTCTTTCACAAATAAAGTTTAGCCAGGTCTTCTGCATAGTTCTGTCTTTCCAGCTACTCAGAAGGAAGAGGCAGAGGATGGAATGTTCAAGGCTGCCTTAAACTGCAGCTTAATTTCAAGACTGACCTTAAGAACAGAGTGAGATCATGGCTCAAAAAAAGAAGTAAACAGAGTGCTACAGATGGGCTTCATGGTAGAGTACCAGCCTACCCTGAGCGAGGTTCTGGGATTAGTCAGTTTCACTGGAAAGAAAGGAAACATAAGGAATTTGCTCAAGAACTAGGACTCACTCTGAGGGCCAGGCTCTTGTACCCTATCTTAATACCCTGTGCAGATCCCACTTTTTAAAATACTAAGGGATCACTCTACAGCCTTGGATGTCCTAGAACCTGCCATGAAGATCAGGCTGGCTGGGAATTCACATCCACCTACCTGTGACCTCACAGACTAAAGGCCCTAAATTCTATGTCCAGCATGAAGGTAAAGTTAAGGCAGGCCATTTGATTTGCATTTTGCCTTTGTCTTGCATGATGTGAAATATTACAGAAAATATCAATGAGGTAGAAATGCCAGAGCCTGAGGAGAACAGAGGACAGGAAAGTGAATCCCCATACAGTTATATTCAGTGGCATTCAGCCAATTTAGAAATCTTTGTCTCTTGCAATCCATTCCATCTACATCTTCTGCAGTAGAGTTTTTAATGTAACTATATTCATAGGTTTAGATAATAACATTAGAGGTGGATATGGTGACACATGCTTTTTAATCAGCCCTCAAGAGACATAAGCATGTGGATCTCTATGAATTTGTGATCATAAATAGAATCCTGTGAAATAAGTCCAACATTTATTTCATTCCTTAAAATATATGTGCTAAGACAGGGGCATAGCTTGCGGCAGGCTCTGTGGTAGCATGGATGGATCTCTGAGATCAGTCTCCATACCAACCATCTACACATATATGCATGAGATGAGGAGGATGTGCTTAACACTGCTAAGCTCCAAGGACAAAGCTGCCTTTGATGGTCTAGCATATGTGGTGTAGTGAGGACTTTAAACAAGGGGCAGAGAATGAAATTTAAAAATGTTGTAAATGGAGTAGCAAAGGGAAGGAAGGTGTCCACTTCCTGCAGGATAGTCTTTCCAAGGAGGCTGCACTGAATTGCAAGACACAAAGAATCACTCAGGAATAACCCTTTTCCTCTCTATGTGCCATAGAAAGCAGCAGTCTATCCTTCTGTATATTCTTTTACAGAACTCAATGCTCACTCATTTCCCACCCTTAGCAGACAGACCTGTATCGTCCTCCCTGGAACAGCCTTCCAAACAACTGACTGTTCTCATAATTGGTTGAACTAATGAGTGACTCATCAATAAAAGCATTTCCTGAAGTGTACCAAGGGTCATGGTGTGACATACGAGGTCAATCTTATTTTAATAGAGTCTCAGTTATGTTTGAGAAACACTGAGTTCAGTACAAATTGACAATAAAATGGTTTTATTTAATTAAAATTGAGAATAACTTTGTACATTGTAGGGCATCTAGGAGACGTACACATACCCTGCAAGCAGTTAGGTAGAATCTCCTGTCGTCTGGGTTATTAGTTAAGGTGTCTCACATTAATAAATACTCAAGCCCAACCTTTACTTACAGACGCAGTGAAGGAATTGAAATGCCAGAGATACTTTCTAAGAGAGAGGTCCAACCATCCTCATTTTCTTCCCAAAGCCATCCAGTGATACAGAGAATCAAAGCTCTCTGGAAACACATCTATCTATGTCCAACCCACAAGACCCAGAAACATATTATATTCTAATGTCCAGCAGCCAGGATTATTGACTGCCTAGGTTCACATTTTAAAACTCGTTGAAGGGTCACCTTTCATTGCACCTCTTGTTGGGAACATTCTGTACTTATTGGCTTGTCAGCCTGGCCTTCTAAAGCCTCAGTGAATGCTTGAATCCTGTTTACCATCCATCATGGACCAGTGTCAACCTACACCTGGTCCTACCAATCCACTGTGTACTAACTTCAACAGTAAAGCAACATCTCAAGGATACTTCTACACAGAAATGAGTGCAACACTTCTGTGTTCATCCCAGCGCCCTGATAAACGATCACAAAGCAACTTAGGTAAGGAAGTGTTTCTTTCAGTTCACAGGTTCAGGCTACAGCCCTTAGTTTGGGGTGCATCCAGATGTCATGTACTTCTGGGAACTAGTCACAGTCACAAGTAAGACAGAGAAAGAAAAATTCCTACTTTTCAGCTCACTTCTTCATACATATACACCATCCAGGACTCAATGTCACTGTGAGCTAGGTCTTCACACTCATCTACTTGTAAATAAATGCAGTGTCTGTCAGATATACTTCCAATCGATTCCTCACTGAGATGTTACTCCTAGGTAAATCTAGGTAGATGAAAATTAACAATTTTAAAGTAACTGCATATCTGACCTTTTAACTGAGGAATCTTGCTTGTGACAAGGCAGAATAATCTCATAATACACACACACACACACACACACACACACAGAGAGAGAGAGAGAGAGAGAGAGAGAGAGAGAGAGAGAGAGAGAGAGATAGAGAGAAATCACAAGGCTGATAAAGTCTATAAGGCAAACAGATGAAATGACTTTCTGGTCTCACTTCCCACGAGTCTTTGTTTTTGCTGCTATACCAGGCTCTATATGGCAAACCCCACCATACCCACTGGTACAGAATGATAAGACCAGATAAGGAGGAAGGTCTCACATGGGAATCAGGCATCAGAAAGCAAGAACAGGTGCTCTATGCCACTCCCCTCAGGCTATTCCTGATGACAAGATAGAGGTCACAGCTACCAATACAATGACACAATGTTTAGAGGCAAGCATCACATGGTAGCATCTCCCTTCATGAATCCATGTCCAGAAGCCAGGGTTACAGGGCCCTCACCAGAAAGCCTTAAGTGGCCAGAGTCATTGCAGCCATGTTGTCTGAAAACCAGCTTTTCACAGCTTACCAACATATAGTTCCCATCTAGTAGGGTGGCCATGGGACCAACTAGAATTCTTTCCCAGCCTCCTTCATCCTAGGATAAACCTGTAAGGCTGCATGGATCTCTAGACGTGTGCATATTTTCGCTAGCCTTTCCACGTTGCAGTTTATGTCCCACTGAAAATCCTGGTCCTACTGCATAATCTGCTGTTTATTTATCAGCTGAGATTCTGGCTTCTTTACTTCTTTTATCTGCACTTAAGAAAATGTACCTGAAATTCATCTGTTGCTGATGCCCCTGCCTCCAGTTTTCAGGCTGGCAAACTCTCCAGTTTCTGCTGTCTGCATTGAATAGAGACCTCCCAAGCCTCCAGGCTGCATCATGACCCACCCAGTTCTTCAGTTTGCTCTACACCACACTGCAA
Source organism: Micromys minutus (assembly GCF_963924665.1). NCBI lineage: Eukaryota > Metazoa > Chordata > Mammalia > Rodentia > Muridae > Micromys > Micromys minutus. The sequence continues at coordinate 139,001 of NW_027667989.1, read as the reverse complement.
TCCCTCCTATCCTATCATCCCTGTTAGGCCCCAGGTACTCTGGAGCTTCAATTTAAGCCACTAAGATCATCCCTTAAGTCATGAATAAATAACCAGGACGCTTCATCAGTGTTAGGCTCTGTTTCTAGTTTGGCCAGGAATACAAACCCTTCAAGGTTTCTTCCTTCACCACTGGATAGCTGGAAGTAGAAGGCAACACAATAGATCTGAGCCCCAGAGCCAAGGCAACAATAGGTCCCAAGGGTCCTGCATGAAGCAGGTGCTGTGATCCAGTGCAGAGCACCAGCACCTGCTGTGGTCTCATCTTCCCAGAGGAAGCACTTCCCTGGATAGGTCTGGATGTTGAATTAAACAACTTAGAAGTCAAAGCTTTGAAAGCCTCGACACTCCGGAGCTCTGCAGGGACAAGGAACAGCCTGGGAACAGGCCCACAGAGCACCAGCATCCGACAACCATGCAGCATCAACATTCTGCTAATAAAAGAGAGGGAGCTTATGAAGAATTGGCACCTTGGGAGTACTCACCAACTGATCAGATTCATGGTGATTGCTGCGTATGGATGAAAACCCACCTAGTTGTCTTTGCTGTTGCTTACTGACCATGCCATCTCTGGTGTCCTGAATGAACCTCAGACTGGCTCCACCAATTACAGGATCTGCTGAAGCTCTGCAGCCTCAGAGCACTGTTGCTGCTCTGCCCAATGAGAGAGCGTCTCCTCTGGACAACCTGGTTCCTTAAGCTGGGACAAAAAGGGCCCACACCTAGACCGGCTCCTCCAGCCCCTCCTTCCTCAATGGGTAGGCTTTCCATTTCTAGCCTGGGAAAGTTGCTATAACAAGCATGCTCTGCTCTTGCTGGCCTCAAGTTGCCAAAAGGGTGATCTTTTTCCATCCCAGGAGGTGTGAGATGTACCTCTGGGTGTGTCAATAATCCAGTTCAGTATCCTAGAAAGCCAGCTTAGAGAAAGTCACCTGACTTCCCTGGTCCTTAGTAGGAGCTTCTGAGAAACCAGTGAGCCTGCTGTCAGCAAATGTCACAGGACTACAAGCACAAGAAGAAACAAGGAGCTAAGCTCTTACCCTGGCATGGGGATGGTGCAGGACTTCATTACATTCAAGTACACATACAAAAGATAATATCAGCCTGCTGCAAGCTGAGAGGGGTTGTAGTAAGACCACAAAAGGGATGCCACAACTATGCCAGGACTCTCTACAGAGGAGATTTTTGAGATGTAAATTAAGACAGCAAGGTTAAAGGACAACCAGATTAAAGAACAAGGCAATGGAGAAGCTTAACCAGCACAGACAGGGAGGACACTTGGCAGGTCCCTGTCTCTTGTTAGTTTCTATGCCTTAGGCCATAGAATTCTCAGAAGTTCAAGGCAGATCTCCCTCAAAGCTCCTCTTTCTTCTAGTGTTGTTTGTTTGTTTTTTAAGAGAGAGGGTTTCTATATGTAGATCTGCCTGGCCTAAATTATTTATGTAGACCAGACTGTAGTAAATTTCATAAGGATCCAATTGCTTGTGTCTGTTTAGTGCTGATGTAAAAGGCATGTGCCACCATATCCACAACTAATTTCATTATCTAGACCTATAAATATAGTTATTTAAAACACTACTGGTATTCAAAATAAATAAAAAAATGTTTGGGATAAAAGGAAGCAGAATTCTTGCCAGTACACGTAATTCTAAATAAACTTATATTAACTTTTTCTTAGATACTCTCTGTATTTACTTCTGATATGTTATCCCCAATTGCCCAGCCTGTTCCTCTTCCCCCCTACCTGTCTTCACAAAGGTGCACTAGCTACTAATCATCCTCTCCACGCAGTGCCTTGGCTTTCTTCTACATTTGGAAAATGTGCTCTTCATGGACCAATGGCCTCCTCTCACATTGATGCCTGATACTGATATTTTCCACTAAATTTGCAACTGGAGCTGTGGGCCTTCTCAATGCATGGTCAGTGTTTAGTGCTCTAGTTCATGGGAGCTGTGAAGAATTTGGTTGGCACATGGGGTGAATCCCCAAGTGAGGCAGCCCCTGAAGAATCATTTTTTTGTCGTCCATTTGATCCTCTACCTCCTTCTGTGAGTGTTTTGTTCTCCCTTCTATGAAGGAATGAAGTTTCCACATTTTGGCCTTTCTTCTTTTTGAGCTTCATAAGGTCTGTGAATAGTTTCTTGGGTACTCAGAGCTTTCTGGGTCTAGTATTCAATTATCAGTGACTGCATGTCATGTGTGTTCTTTTGTGACTGTGTTACCTCACTCAAATAATATTCTCTAGTTCCATTAATTTGCCAAAAAATTTTGTGAGGGAATACCAAGTGTCCTAGAAGCATCCAAAGAAATGCTCAACATCCTTAGACATCAGGGAGATGCAAATCACAACAACCCTGAGATTATCCCTCACACCTGTCAGAATGGCTAGCATCAAAAACTCAGATGGCTGGTGGCAGAGGATGGCAACAATGTGGAGGATGAGGAAGAAGAATGAAGATGGGAAAGCCACTCTGGAAATTAGTTTTGTGGTTCCTCAGAAAATTGGACATATTTCTATTTGAGTACCGAGTTATGACACTCTTTGGAACATACCTAAAAATAGCTCTGATATTTAAAAAGGACACCTGCACCACCATGTTTATTGCAGTTATACTTATAAAAGCCTGAGGCTGGAAAGAACTCAGATGTCCTTCAACAGAGGAATGGATACAGAAATTGTGGTACCTTTACACAATGGATTACTACTCAGCTATTAAGGCAATGACTTTATGAACCTTACATTTCTAAGGAACGAAGGAGTGGGACAGAGCTTTAGATGATAAGCCAAGAAAATTACTGCCCAAGTATTCATGTTTAATTGCACGATAAATAAGAAAAGGAAGAGGTTAGATGCAGGAGATTTGGTGGTTTTCACTGAAACATCAGTGTATGGTGGTCAGTGTTCAGTATATATCATCAAGGAGTTGGTATTTATGATATTCTTTTGCAATGCACTGAGCTCAGTGCCACCTAGCATTTTAATCTTCATCTACCATATCTGCATAATGAAAGGGTCTGCAAGAGTCGTCACCCCAAGAAGAAGCAATCCCTTTTCTCCTCCTGTTCTCATCTGACAGGGTGTTTAAATGTGGAGAAAATGTGGTAGACTTCATAAATCACTGGCTTTGGTCCTGTAAGTTGTACAAGATCTTGTGAGGTGAAAGATGCCAATGTTTTGATTCTGTACCTTTGATGGCAGCCAAGTTAGGACCAGCTAAAAGATAGCTTTCTTGAAATATCAATTATTTTTACTTACACATATATTTAAAAAGAGATTTTTCTTTTAGTTATGTGTGTGTAGGCTTATGAACTTGAGTTCCTGCAAAGACCAGAGGAATGGAGTTCCCTAAATCTTGGGTTACAAGCTGTTGTGAGGCCGCACACTTGGGTGTTGGAACTGAGCTCAGGCCTCTGCAAGAGCAGGACACACTCTTAACCACTGGACCATATCTCCAGTCCCTGTACCTTAGCATCTTCATGGTAAAATATCAATGAGTAAAGTCTTGGCAGTTCCCCAGGTCAGAACTCTCCATAGTATTCCCATCTACCATTTACATCTAGTCCTCAGGACAAAATGCTAGCAAAAGTAACACAAGAAAGATAATGAGACCAGGAGGTTGCTCTGTGTGACAGTGACAGCTGTTGCATTATAGAGACTGGACTGTGTAGTTCTGACTCATGGTGGTCAGACCCATGGCTCCCATGGTTTTTGCCAATATGTGAAGGCTCATCCTTTTGGCGACCCCTGTACCTCACCCTACCATTTTCTGTTGTGAATCCCCATCTCTGCTGCATCCACTGTCTTGTATTAGTCACCCAACCATTTCTGTTGCTTTGTACCAAGACCTTGATGGATTCAGGAGGAAAGATTGCCTCATACAACAGCAAGTGAACAGTGCAGAACACGGATCTTTTAAGCATGGTACATTCCTTCATCACTCCAAAAATATCACACCCAAAGATGGTGGTAGTATTAGCATTTAAAAATTGTATTTATATTGAGAAGGGCCCAGATATACTGTTCTTAGCAGGAGTAAAAAAAGTGAGCTATCTCTTTGTATAACAAATTATTCTAGAAAAAAGCTTTTTTACTGTAAGTTTTAGAGCTTACAAGTATTTCACATTTAATATGTATAGCTTGCAACTTACCAAGCTGTGGATGGAGCCAGGTTTCTTTCTCCCAACAGCTCAGAATTTTCTTGGCTTTGCTCGTCACCAAGGGTAGAACTGTTCTGTTTTCTATATATAGCAAGATTTTTAGATGATTGGAAGATTTTATTTTTCGATATTTCTTTAAAAGAACTAAATGATTAAAGATGAATTATAATATAGGGAGATAGATTAATGGTACCAGGGTGAGATCTTAGATCTGCATTCTCAGAATTAATGTAAAAAATCAAGTTTGGCATCACACTAGTAATTCTCGCTCTGGAAAGGCAGGATGAGCGGTAGAGACAGGAAAAGATAAAGAAACTAGCCTTTGCACACCAGAAGAAAACAAAGAGACCTGGGTCAAACAAAGTAGAAGGAGAAGATGAACCAGCATCTGAGTTATCCTGTGAACTCCATGTGTCGTCGATAACATGCACATAGTAATGTGTGCTCACACAGTCACACATAATTAAAAAGAGTCAAATTGCTAAGCGTGGAAAACAATGTCATTGAGAACACACATAGTCTGGATTCTGAGGAATTTGTGCTTCTTTAGCAGTTGTAGAGATAAAGAAACACGGAGCTTTGAAGACTATTAAATATGGACAGTGAGGAAATACTTTTCAATTCCATCTACCCCCATGCCTGTTTCACTTGGACAGGTGGTTACAATCTGTTTTCCCTCTGATCCCTCGTAAGATGAATGATAGCAAAGAATCTCAGAGTGTATGTTTCATTTGTTAAGTAACAGAGTCAAGGCACTACAATACCTTGCTTCAGTCTAGGGTTTGAGGGAGATTCTTGGGGGACCTTTTTGCTAGCCTATGTGTTTTGTGGAGCATTTCTGCTGACCCTGCAAAAAAAATTTCCATGTCAACCAGGAAAATAAGTTTCTTAGTTCTTGCAGTCTCCCTCAGAGGAGGTAGATGACAGTGGTTCATGCTCTGTCACTATGGAGTATGGAAGCTTCAGAAGATCATGTCACACTCAAGGTCTAATAAATTTTCCTCCAGGTCTCAGCCAGAAGCAGCTCCAGCAAGGCAAATGGGGGAGGACCCCAGCCTGTGGGGCAGAAGATTAAAACACTTTAACAGGGACAGAATCCTACTGTTGGCTGAACATTCTAATCAGGATTCATGGATTCCTCAATTTCTTCCATCCAATTAAATAAACTGATAGGTGTGTGGCCAGGATATCAGCAGGTAGATATTGCATCTTAGTCAGTTTTCTGATGCTGTGGAGACATAACAACTAAGGAAACATATGGAAGGAGAGTTATTGGTGATAGAGTGCCAGAGGATTAGAGTCCATGGCCCTCATGGTGGGGAGCATGGAACAGGAAATCAGGCAGAGATGGTGCTGGAGCAGTAGCTGAGGGGTTAAATCTTATTCACTATTTGGAGGCAGCCAGAGGTAACTAGGAATGGCATGTTCTTTCAGAATCAAAAAAGAACATGTCCAGGTGTAATCCTGCCTCAATCTAGGCCACACTTCCTAATTTTTCCCATATAGTCCCACTGATAGTTAATTGAGAATTCAAACATGAGAGGTTACAGAAGCAAGTTTCATTCCATCTACCACAACCAGAATTATGGAAACAATGTTGATAATCCCTGATCAGGAGGGTTTAGATTCATAGCATGCAGACTCCCTTGCAGTCTTGGCCTAAAATTCATCACTTCTCTATGCTTTGCAAATTCACCTACGAAATAATGTCATCATGGTGAGTAATTAGTCTTGTCACCTGGGCACAACCCAGAATCACCAGAAAAGAGCAGCATATTAGTAAGGGACTGACTACATTGGTTTTACCTGTAAGACAGACTCATGGGAATTGTTTTAATTAAATCAATTGTGTAGGAAGATTCATCCCACTGAGGGCCAATTATTCTCTACACTCAGGGTAATGAACTATGTAAGTGGAGAAGTTGAACTGAGCACAAACAATCACAGAAGCCACTGAGCCTACACACATTCATTTATCTGTTCATGGTTGTGGATGAGGCCTCACCAAATGTGTCAATGCCTTGCTACTGAGACTTTGCCACAATGATAGACTTCAAGCTAGAATTGTTAGTTGAAACAAACCCCTCATCTCTTATGTGACTATTCTCCAGGTATCTTAGCACAGCAACAAAGAAGGCACTAGGACAGACATCCAATTCACTGTTCTCTTAAAAATGAAGTGCTGGGCAGATCCAGGTTCTTTGTATTAGGTGTGCTTTAATTAGAATTAATCTGGAGTTTGATCCCTAGATGTACTTTTTTGTGTTGAAACTATTCAAATTTTTCCTTTACACTTTTTAAATTCCCTGATTCTTTGGCAGAGGGACCCAACAAACAGGCTATTTTGCCCATATGTCTTTGCCTTCCATCCTAAAACACACATATACTTGAGTCTGTGTAGGATGCTCTCCATAGGGTTATCTATTATTTCAACCTAGCTCAGTTGCCAGAGGAACATCTGTCATGAGTGAAAATGGGCATTTCCTCCTCATCTGCAGAGAGAACCAGAGGTGCAATGTCAATGCAGCACTGGAACCATCACTTCCTCATGGCATCTCTGTTCTGCTATTTGACATTTAGGCACCTTGAGCATCTTAGGCACACCATGGACCCCAATAAAATCAAGAAGGGACCTTGTGTTTCCCTGATGATCAAGTTTCCCTAGCAGCATCTCACACTAGGAACACAGAATCATTGTTCAAATCACATGGAAAATTTCTACACACCAGGCACATGTTAACCATCTCTATAGCCATGTGACCTTCACATTTTCTCAGCTGCCCTGAGTGGTGCTTATTCCCCTGCCTCAGATTGTAGAACAAGACGCCTGAAGACACTTACACATTGTATAAGGTGACACAACTTGTGAGTAAATGACCAGACCCATCAGCACATTATCTACACCCCTAAGTATCATGCCCTCTGTCAGTTATGCTCTGGATCAACCCCTGTAATATGTAGTCCCTTCCTGTCCAATATCTGAGAGAACTCCGAATTGGGGAAGCCCCTCACTCAAGTACCGAGAGAACTCAAACCCAAGTAACCACAGAGAGCCAGTCTTCCTGCAATCAGGCAAGAGGTGTATTTAGGAAATCAGAGATCTGAGGATGACTCCTATCTCACACAGGAGATAGAGAAGTCAACCCCAAATTAAATTAGGGGGCAATATTTATAGGTAAATTACATAGGATTACATAGTTAGATAACAACAAGCACATAGCAATTTCATTGTTTTATTCAAATTGGCATTCTATGTCTGCTTTTGGATATGATTCAACTCTAGACCACCCTGTTTTCAGGCACACTTACCTTCTTACTAGTTTTTCTCCAGACTACAAAGCCAGACTTTTCAACAAGAGATGTTTAGTGGTATCTGTCATCTGGCCCCTTCTTGAAACATCTTATGTTACTCTTAGGCTCCTCTAAGGGTAGGGTCAGTGGGGCTTAGCTTAAAATTTTAACTCTTTTATTCCCCACTTCTTCTAGTGGCTGGTTCTAATCTTAGAACTTGGTACCCTGCTCCTAGGCTCCCTCGAGATCCTTCAATGCACCATATTTCAATCGAAGTATTCAGACCTGTACCTCACCAATGCTTTTTCTGACAAAGGCTACTAACTTATTTATGATGCAGGGTCCAAATGTCAAGAGTAGCAATAGAAAAATTATAGGCCCTGGTAGCATAGAAATCAAAGTGGTGAGCCAAGATATGTGAGAGAACCAGCTTTCAACCCACCCTTGGTTAGCTTCCCCAACTCTCTTCCTGGTACCCAGTCTCTCACGCAGCTTAGACATGGAGTCCTTGATGACACCAGAGTGATCAAAATAAAAACAACACTCTTCTCTTAGAACAGCACACAACCCTCCCTCTTTAAGACATACATATTTCAGTCCCCTGTGATTTTGTAAGATTACTTCAGATAAAGAAGTGACTCTTCCTGCTTGTTAAAAGATTGCTCTAAGCCTGCTAAGTCCTTAGTCATTGCATTTCTCAAGTCTGAAAAGTAGCGCTGAGAGGTGACCATTGCTGCAGTGCCTGTCCCAATTCATGCCAGCCTGACACGCAGCAGTACTGCTCAAGTCAGAGTAACTGGATCTCTTTTAACTGTAGTCGGTCTTAGGTCTTCTGCATTGGTTACATCCCCCTCTGGGTGATAATAAACTGGGGGTACCAGTTGAAAGCAAAAATCTTGGGTGGGGTCAAATACTGAGGTGGAGACACAAGTAGTTAGTACAGTACTACAGGCCCAGTGAGCATCAGTTTGAGGGGCCAGATAAGTGCTGACATATGAATTGACAATCAATGTGGAGCTACAAAGGAAGTATAGGTGCTAGGAATGTTCCCTATACATAGGCCAGCCCCAGACAGCTCTGTGAGTTTTAACTTGTGGCTTGATCCCAATGAACAAAACTGGTGTGACTCTTTATAGGTGACAGTTCTATTGGATGCTATCCTTTCATAATAGGGGGGCCTGGACCCCAGACAGATCAACATGATTTAGTAATATTGGGGTTTGTCTGATTCAACACCTGAAAAGCTCCCTGTACAAGATGGAGATGTCTCTGTTGGTTGTCTCTGGTTGAAGTACTATGGTGGCAGTCTTGACACTCAGGGCCGTTATAGTGGTGCACTTGGATTTTTAGATGGGACTTGAGGCTGGGGTGGTGCTGGGATAGGTTTAGGGTTTGTTTCTGGTAAAAGTTTATTGGGCCCCACCTAGAAACTGCCAGTGTTCTCTATTTTGAGTTTCAACTTCAGGATTAGGCCTGGGTCTGTTCCTGACACATAAACTATAAGTCCCTAACTCAACCACTTAACCTTATTTCTGGCCTGTTTGTGCTTTTCAGTAAAGGTAATGTTTAAAGGATTGCAAAAGGGGGTTTTGCTGCAGGGGCCACTTCTAACCTGCTATACTCTAGAATTTAGGGAGGCACAGGTAGGTCTATCAGTATGGTTTTTCTTCACTATGATGAGATCCCAGGAGGAGGTGGGACACCATGAGCTTCTCTTGTAGTTTCACATCCCCATGATTTACAAAAATAGAATTTTGGCCCTCCACACTTAACTTCTTCAGGGCATGTCCTACCATCTCTCGGGCATACATATATGTCTGCTGACCTGATTGCACAACAGGTGAGGGGCTTAGCACACCCTAGAGGCCCCCCCAATTTTTCCAATTACCGGTACATTTTTTGCACTATATTCAGGAATGTCCCAAGTATCTAACCCTGCCAATAGGTGGTATACATCTGGGGTGAGGTAAGGCCACCAAGTTCAAGGTTGGGCCATTTTTTTCTTACCACAGGTTATCTCCAGTTTATAATATCACCTGCCACGTCAGCTCCTTGTGTGCATGGGGATTAAGAGTAATTGCAACAAAGGTGAAGTTTACGAGGATTAGCAGTCTTTTCCAGCTTCCATTCATTTTTAATAATGTCTGCAGCTTTCTTTATATGGTAGGCATGGGCCCAAGCAGCAATCCTGTCTACCTTGACAGGGGTAGGGGTGGTCAACAGTACCAGATAGGCCCATTCCAGCAAGGTTCTAAATTCCCAGTCAGGTACCAATGAATCAGGACTACATCTCCCACCTGGGACTGGTGAGGTGTTTTTGAGCTTCCCGTTTAATAGGCACCCTTCAATCGGATCCAGACCTCACATTGGGTTGTTTCTAGTGCCATTAAAAGAGCAAATAGGGTTTTAAAAAGAACCACAAAATTTGGGGCCCCTCATAATTTGAAGAGGGGCGGAGAACTCCCATACATAATCGCATAAGCTGTTAAGACAAATGTGCCAGGGGTTTTCCATACATGGAACTGGGCAGAGAGAAGGAGGATAGTCCAGTCTCTCCCACGGGTCTCTGAGCCCAATTTTCACAAGGTCTCTTTTAGAGTTCTATTCATCCTCTCTACCTGTCCTGAACACTGGGGTCTATATGCACAATGTAATTTCCAATCAATCTCCAGCAGTGTGGCCAGTCCCTGACATACCTGGGAAATAAATGAGGGTCCAATGTCAGACCCAATTACCTTGGGTTTCCCAAATCTTGGAAAAGTTTCTTTGAGAATCTTCTTAGCTACCAGAGTGGCAGTCTCTGCTTTGCTGGGATAGGCTTCTACTAATCCTGAAAAGGTTTGTACAAAAACTAAGAGATATTTGTAACCTTATCTTGCAGGCTTGACTTCAGTGAAATCTCCTTCCCAATGGTCACCTGGCCGGCACTCTCTGAGCCTTTTTGCAGAGGGGAATTTTGAATGTCCAGTATTAATCATAGCACAGGGCACACAGGCTTTTACAACCCTATCAACAGTCTCTGAAATTTTGGGGACATAATAATTTGAGGCTTTGATTAGACTCCCAAGATGCTTAGTTCCTAAAAGAGTCAGACAGTGTAGGTGGTCCTCACGGTCACCCCCGTTTTCCTGGGGAAGGGCCAGTTTGCCTTCTGGCTTGTATCTCCTCATGTCCTTTGACGGGGGAAGGGAGGGATTTCTAGTATGTCCATGTGTTGATGATCTTCTTCCATATATTCAGTGTCTCCTTTCAGGGCTGCCAAGTGGTCCAGGGAGATTCCTGCCATAATCATAGCCCCTTGGGCTGCCTCCTTGGCTACAGAATCTGCCATCCTATTGCCTTTTCCAATTCTGTCTTGTCTCTTTGGTGACCTGGGCAGTGGACAATAGCCATGTTCTTGGGCAGGTAGACAGCTTCTAGCAAACTGAGTATCTCCTCTTCATTTTTAATGTCCTTTCCAGGCCTGTATATAACCCCATGAAATGTGCTGTGGCAAATGCATACCTGCTGTCCACATAGATGTTTACAGCTTTGCCCTTGGCCATCTGTAGTGCTTGGATGAGAGCTATCAGTTCAGCTTTTTGTGCTGAAGTCCTTCCGGCAGATGACTGGCCCATATGATGTTAGTTCTCTCCACTACCACTGCCCCTGCCACCCCCTTACCTTCAACCACGAAGCTGCTGGAATCTGTGTACCAATTTGGACATTCTGGCCATGGCTGGTCTTTCAGGTCCCTTCTTTTACCCATTTCTTCTGATAGGATCTCTTCACATCGATGTGTCTGGTCTGAATCTTCAGTCTCCAGTAGCAGAGTGGCAGGGAATTGGATGGCTGGAGGGGCAAAAGCTTTCCTGTCAATTCATACCAGGTTCTGGTAAAGAGTCATGTGGGTGTTTGTCATCCATCAATCAAGGGGCTGCCACACAATACTCTCAAGGGAGTGCAGAACCACTATAGTCACATGTGAGACTATATTATTATTATAGGCATGTGAGACAGCATAGACAGGGGCATGGCCATCTGGGAGAGCCCAGAGTGGACATAACCAAACTGAGCTGTGTCCTGTGAGGAGAGAGAAGAGTGGAGGGGACAGCAGAAAAGCCAGTGGCAGCAGTCAGGAGCCCAAAGAAACAAAGAGGAGTAACCAAAATGGTTGGATTATATAAGGAATAGTATCACAGTCAACGGGGGCTGAGAGTTCAGAATTGGGAGTGAAAGAACAGGAACAGGGCGGAGTGTAAGGAGAACCTGGTGACTAGTGTTTGCTTTGACATGTTAAATAGGCACTGGGGCCAAGAAATAATTGGCTGGAGTTTGTCCTGTGAGCAGTGGGTCCAGGTCAATTCCCTGAAGCTTACCAGATTTTACTTTTTTAAGCTTTAAGGGAGAGATAAAAGTTTTAGATATTTTAGTATTACCACCATTTGTAATCTGTACTGAAATCTATATTGTAGATGAGGTGTTATGACTTAAAGTCACAGAAAAGAGCTTGGGAAACCAAAACTGATTTAGAGTTAAAAGCATTAACTCTCTTTACAGGGGAGTGAATGTTCAATTAAATGAATGTTTCTCAGCACAGGGAGAAAAAATGTTTAAGTTTGTACTTAGAAGACAACCTTAGGAAATTTAAAATCTTGAGCTTGTTACTATGACAATACTACTCAGTCCTGTCAAATGAATGAATAAAAGAAAAAAGAAGAAATAAAACATGACTTTTGTTAAAGCTATAGTCAGTCTATTGTCAGAGATCTGAGAAAGATAAATTATAGCTAGAAGTATTATTTAAATGGTCCATGTACCAATTAAAATGACAGGGATATTCCTGTTACCTGAAATAGGTTACTTGAAGCTCCAGTAATCTTCCTTGGTTCACTGGGGACAGTGTTTAGTCAGAGCAAGAAGACTGAGGGAGATCAAGGGGGTACAAATTGGGAAGTAAAAAGTCAAAGTATCATTATTTGTGAATGATAAGGTAGTATATATTAGTGAACCCAAATGATTCACCAGGTTGCTACTACAACTGATAAACACTTTCAGCAAAGTAGTTTGATAGAGGATTAACAAAAAAAAATTAGACAGAAATTGGAGTGTAAGGACCCATGTTTAACTTAGCTGACTATCAACATAATCAACCCTAGTTTGCTAACTGTGGCCAATAAATCTACTGCTTACTGAGCATTTGTTGAAAGTTAATAAATTATAATATTGAGAGATGAACATGTCTATTTATATCTGGCATTGTATAATCACAATAGTGCCCTCCATTACTAGGGTGCACTTTAGAAGAGGCTCTACACCCATGAGCTCAGCACAGCATCTCCTGCTTAACTCATCTACTAGACTAGACCTTTGTGTCTTTCATGCCAAGTGCTCTGGACCATTTCACAGTTCAGATGTTCTTGGATTTTAGTATATTTATGTGTATTGCACATTTACAGATCTCAGAAATGAGACTCAAATTTAAACACAAAATCCATTTGCATTCTATATACTCATGATATAGCCTTGGGTTACTGTACTATATTTTTCATAATTTTGTACATTAAACACATATTCACCGTGTGGAATTTTTCAACTGTAGCATCATCAAAGTACTCTAAAAGTTTTGAACTTTAGGGTTAGGGCTTTCAGATTGGGAAGCTATAGCTGGAATGGTACTTCCCTACTTTGTCCCTTCAGTCCCACACATTCCTCTGCAAACGAAGCTTTTATTACAGCCCTTGTATTTTAAATAAGCCAAGAAGGGGTGAATTCTGTCCCTTGCCTCATACAATTCCTGATGTAATGTCTAGTTTCAGAAACGGTGCCCAGGGCATTGAGTCCTTCACAAATATTGGTGGAATAAAGAAACTTTGCTCATATCCTATTTCATGTGGCACTTACAGAAGCCACACAAGCTGCATTAGTACCTTGTGAGGGAAGAAGCAGAGGCTCAGAGGTAGATGGTTAGCTCTGACTTCTGGGTGACAACAGCTCTCTACTCACATGAGCTCTGTCCTTGTTCAGCCTCTGCAGAAAAGATGCATGAGTTTGCTCTGAGTTGACCCTAAAGGTCACATACACTGGTAGCTTGCTCAGGGTGCTTCATGATATTGGAAGCTGATGGAATCATAAAAGTTGTGACCTAGTGGAAAGAGTTTAGGGCACTGGGGCATGCCATAAAAGGGCATTAAGATTTTGGTTCCTTCTCATCTCTTGCTCTCTTTGGTTTCTCAAGAACCCTGAGGTGACAGTATCTTCTGTGTCACCCATCCACAAAGATATGCTTAATACCACCATGCCCAACACTTCTGGGTCAAACAATCACAGACTGAAACATCTGGAATTTCCAGCCAAAAATGAGTCTTGCCTCTTTTTAAATGGACTAAACGCAGTCATCTTGTCACAGTGACAGAAACAACTAACCCAGATCTTGGATTCCTAGTTCCTTTAGTAAGGAGTTAAAGATTCCCAGGGCTTCATCTGGCATTGCTTCAGAACCCAGGGCCAGATTTAAGCACTGCCAGACTCTAGAAATCCGATGTTGAGGCAGGCAATCCCATGCCACCAAGTGAGTCTGTGTTTCCACAACTTAGTTTCTCCCTCTGTAAAATGGGTTATGACAATAATCACCAGCATTTAATTTAAAGATTACTTTGGTCTAGACATGGCTGAGGCATTAGCACATGCCATCTCATGTGTTTCTCATTGGACTCTGTGATAATTTGTTAGAATAGAGTGTTCCAGAGAATGTGCTGCCCATGGTCACACTTGCCTTTGTTTTGGCTGAAGAGGGAGATCTATCTACCCAGGCAGGCGGTTTTAGAGTCTGGGTTCTAACTGCAAACCTCCACTGCCCCCTTGATTTCTTTGGACCATCTTATGGGGTTGTAGGAATAGATAAGATCACATTTTATAGAAAGAGCTTGGCCCAGGTATCCAGCAGTCAGTGGCAATGACCTTTTCCCTGTACCCTGTCAGATTCTTGGATTCTTCCTATGTTTTGTTTCAAATTGTTGTTGAACTATCTTCTTACATTCCACTTAAACTGGGGAACTTAACACCTCTTTAATAATGGAGCACTCTCTTTTTTGTTAAAGGGGGGCAATAAGGGCAGAGATGCTCCACACAGTCTCTGGAGTCAGACTGGCCAAGCTTCATCTCTAGCTGATGGACACCTTGATTCCATTACACAACTCAATGGTTTTTTTCAACCTTCTAATCTATAAAACTGGGATTAAATAGCACACACCTTCTGTGGTTGTTGAAGGGAAAAAATGTGGTAATATATGTTAAATGCTTGGAACCTCACCTAGCCCATAGGAAATGCTCTAAAAGTGTTTTTTAAATAAATAAAAATTCATGAATTTTCTATGTGCCTTTCAAGCTGGCTTAAAGTATAAGGGATTTTCTTGGCCCAAGTCTGGGGAAAAGTGTGGACCCAGTATTGAGTAACATCGCCAGGTCATTCACTATTGGCTGTTATTTTCTGTGCTTTGGCTCCATTTTTGGCAGGTCATTCATTCAGGGAGACAGAGAGCCATCGGCATTGACCCTACCAGCTCAGCAGCTCTGGACATTTCTGCAGTTCAGTGAGTCCTGCAGAAATCATGTTACTGTGTCTGTTATCCAAAATCTCTGGAGAAAGTCCTGTTGTCTGACCTTTAATCTCAAGCTTATAGTCCAATAGACTAAGGTTGGTCATGTATTGTCAACTGCACACACTGCCCAGACAGTGAGGTTGAGAGGGGGTCACTGTGGTGGGAAATCATTTAGGTACTGTTCCTCAGAACAGATGAATGATGATGACCATCAGTGGCTTACTCGCTACCATCCTGCACTTTTGGAATATGAGATCTCCATGGAAACAGAAGCAACAGAAATGTCTTTCAAAGACTAATGCATATGACCACAGAGCACTCCCACAATATGCCAAGTTTGAGCTGGAGAACCAGTATTGGGATTCAGTGTGAGTGTAGAGTCCTGAGAAACAGGTGAGCCTATGGTGTTCTTAATGTCAGTCTAAGAATTGAGAAACCATTGGTATAAATCCTAGAATGTGAAACCTTGACAACGAGAGGCTTTAATGAAAGAATACAGGAGAACATGGATGCCTCCGGTCCAGAAGACACCCTTACCTATGCCTCATGTGCTCTTAGATTGAACTCTGTGATGATAGAGTGCCTGCCCATATTTGTGAGATCCCATCTTCTATACTCTGTCTACCGGCAAGATCCCTGCTGACACACCCAGAGATGATGCTTAACCCATCTGGCTATAGGTTCTGCTCACATGTGCAATGAACTATGGCTCCGGTGCAAAATGCCTGTTGGCATTTTCCATTATGACACCTAAGTATGAGATACCACAGGTCAAGAGAACAGCTCAACCTTCCAATTTGGGAGAGCACAGTGAGGGCTTGCCATGGTCTCACATGGATAAAGATACCAGTGCCTTCTACCTGCAGGTCACTTTGTAAATCAAGCTGTGGCTTCCTGGTGACTGCATACTTTCTAGACAGTCTGAATATGAAGACTTTATCAAGCTTACTAGAGTATGCTGCCTCCAGGAGACTCTGAGACCTTTCTTGTTGCACAGGTTTGTGTGTTTGAATGCTCTATTCCCAGATAATAATGCTCTTTTGGAAGGTTGTGAAAACTTTAAATCTTACAATCCTGTCCAACTGGTGGGCCATATGTGGCTAAGGATAACTATAGTTGTGGTCCAATATAAAATTATAAACCTACTTATAGTACTGGCCTGGCTGGGTGTTATTGTTGGGTTTTTTTATTTTGTGAACTTGATATAAGCTAGAGACCTATCTGCAAATTTGAAACTATTAGGTTTCAAACTGGAACAAAAGTCTGATGTACCTACCTATCATATCAAACCTGTCTGCCAGGTTTCCCAAAATTCCTTAGTCCCGACCTCTTCCAGGGCCCTCCTGTCTGGTATACTTGTCTTTTACCCTAAACTACAGCCAAGATTTTTGCTATATAATCTAACCATTGTGGTCAGCCATTCTTTTTGTACCTTTTAGCCTTCTTGCTCATGCACCCTGTTCTCTTCTCTCCTCTCAATCTCCCCTCACCCCCTCATATGTCTCAGTGTCACGGCCACTCTGGACTCTCCCAGGTGTCCCTGTATCTGGCTGTGCCCTCCCACATATTTATAATAAATCTTCCCCAACATACATAGGTTCAAAAATGTCCTTTCTTTTCTTATTCTCCTTTTTTTCATTTAGGAACCATTACTGAGGAGATGCCCACATAAGATTGCCCCATATCAAGCCTGATAGGCATTTTTCTAATAGCTAATTGATGTGGGAGGACCCATATCATTGTGGGTTGTGCCATATGTTATCAATTTCTCTAGGCTCTGCCCACAGTTACTTAGAAGCAGCTTGCATCTCCCACAACCCTTACCACGTATGAGCCAGGAGCCAGGTATATACGGAGGACACTGGAACCTCTCCTTACCTCTACACACATAACACAGCATCTACTCTCTCCCCACATCCTCTCTTCCCATGTGTCCTCAGCCAGCCTTGTTCCCTCTTTCTCTCCTCCATTCCCCTCTCTCATTCTGTCCTTCTCTGCCTCTCTACCTCAATCTTCATGTCCCCTTCCCTTCCTGCCAATAAATCTTCTTTATATTAGGTCTGTCACATGGCTTGTCTGTTCAGGAGAACATGTCTTGCCATGGGCCCACTCAGATGTTCCCACGCGCCCTAGTGTACTATTGTATTTCATAAAACACACAGCCATTCACAAACACGGACACCTAATTAGTATAACGAAACAGAGGAAGGCATAAGGAGCAAGCCAGTAAGCATCATTGTTGCATGGCTGCTGCTAAGATTCTACTTCTAGATTCTTGCCTTGAGTTCCCTGGATAAGAGACTGACTACAAGCTATAAGGTGAAAAAAAATCCTTTCATCCCAAGGTTGCTTCTGTTCATGGTATTTTATTATATCATTAGAAACCCCAAATAAAACAAACATTATGAAATATTTGTATGTGTGGTTTGTTTGCTCATTGTTTGTAGCTCAGTGATATATGGCTCTTTCCTGTGAATTTTGTAAATGGCAAAGTTGTATCCTGATATCAAAAGGTTTGCCATGCCTACTAGGAGGTGGGACCTCAATAAAGAAAGTGGGTCACTAGGTATCAGCCTTGAGATTTTTTAGCTTTACTTCCTACATTTTCTATTTACAAATGTGGATATGATGCCACTAAGCTCCTCACACACTTGCTCCTGTACCTGATAACCTTGAAATAAAACAAATCTGTCCTTTCACAAGCTACTTTTATCAGGTATTTTGTCATAGCAACAAGAAAATCAAGTAATAGAAACAAAGTGAGAGCCTTTTGGGTTCCCTGGACCCAGGTCTTTGGTTTTATTGACAATGTCTTCAAAGCTTTGGTTCTTCAAGTTATGGATAGTCTTCCTCATCCCCCTTTTCTTTCTGCTCAGTCTCCTCTCCCATCCTCCCATTCTTCTTCTTTTTATTTTACCATCACCATCCTCATCATCTCCGAGATTACCCAAATCATTGGTGTCCGGTTTTAGCTTATAGAACCAGCAACACATAGGGGATTAGATAACTTGGCCCTTCCTCAAGACCTAGTTGTTGGGAATTTGTGTTAACAAGATAGTAGGATGATTGGTACATGGACTACAATTTGAGAGACTCTATGATTGATAAATCTATAGGAAAGTTAACATAATGTGGTAGCTTTACAAGACAGAAATTCATCCTGTCATGGTTGTAAGGGCCAAATGCACAAAATAAAAATGTCAGCATCTCTGGTTCATTCTGGGGAAGAATATCTATCTCTTAGCTCCCCATCATTTCAGGAGAATCTTGGCATTTTTTGACTTGTTGATGTATCACTCCAGCTTTGGCCTTTATAATTATACATTTTCCTTGTATCTCTATGTCCCCACTTTGGATACAGAGTCTAATGTAATTAAGGTTGACCTAGAAATTGCTATGCACCCCAGTGGCATATTGAACACTGGATCCCCCTGCTTCAGCCTCTAGTTACTGGGATTAGAGGCTAGGCATAGCATGTTTTCCCAAAACTTCTTTTATTATTTTTAAAAAATACCAGTAATATTGGAGTGTGAATCCACACATTTAAAGTGTAACCCAGTATAAGTAATCATGTCTGGAAGTATTTTGCTTCCAAATAAATACATATTTTCTGGTATGAGTGGTAAGGACTTTAATACAGAGTTTTTGAGGAAACCCAATTCAGTAAAAATGCATTAAAAGCCTGCCATTCATAAACGCCAAGAGACAAGAGAATTAATAAACACCTAGGACATTTCCACACATTCTCTGTTTTAAACAATTTTGTAAATTCTGAAGAAAGACTGCAGACCTAGATGGAGACTTGATGATGTTTATTTTCACAAATTGTTTTCTGCCTTCACGTAGCCCACTTGGTAGACTCCTCCACTTTTCAAATCACTCAGTACAACAGGAAAAAAAGTGCTTCTGGCTGCTTGTTGTGGTTTTAGGTTTGTCACCTTGACACACCCTAACATTTTCTAGAAAGAGAGTTTCAAGAATGGATTAGGTAGAGTCGGTTAGTCTGCAGTTATGCTTATAATGGACTGTCTTAATTAAGTTAATTCATGTGGGAAAACATAGATCTCATGAGTAGCATCATTTTTGGTAGGGGATCCTTAAATAACTATATGAGTTGGCAAATCTAGCTGAGGTCAAACAAGCAATCAAGCCAGCCGGCAAGCAAGCAAGCAAGAGAGCAACATTTATCCACATACACCTCCTTTTTACTTTACACTCCTCCATGCAGCTTTGCTTTTTCTGGGATTATTATTTTTATCCTGAATATCCGAGACTTTCCCTTAGCAAGGATCTTCTCAGTGTTCTTATTTATCCATCATTCATGTAAGTTATTTCCCCAAACACAGAAGAATTGGGAACTAAGTTCTTCACTTCTCTTAATGTGTACTCACCATGGTTCTATGAAAGCCATTATTGAAATTACCTTTGTAACTGGCTATTCTCCATATTTTCTTTCTCTTTCTATAGTTACATGGTCACCTCTGGGTGTAGAATTATTTTTTTCTAATCTTGTTTAAACCATATTGAGCTCCTGGTTGATATACTGTGCTGGAGGAATCATTCTTTGAACACCTGCCTGTGGGTCATTCTTTTATTCTTCCAGCTTTCTTCAGAACCTGTGATTAAGTGAACACGCTAGTGCGTCCTGATACATACCCACTCCTAATGCATTTCGAACACTAATGAGAACCCACGAATTTCATCCCAAACCTTATTTCTGGACATCACATTTGCTTCCTGTGTACTCATGTCATTAATTATTTCTATTACAGGAGCACCTAGGGCTCTGTGGAAATCATTTGGCACAGCGATACACACATGCCCCCTGAAAGTGTCCACAGGCACCAAGCTGGCTGATGTGTAGGTATCTCTTTGAGGCTTCTCACATACAATTTTAAGATGGCTTTTGTAACTTATGTCTTCTTACCTCACAGTTTTGGTGCCATTCTTCACAACCTGCATGTCCACCATGTAGCCTCCAGTAATATATGCAGGCAGGTTCAGCTCAGAGAACTCAGCCTGGAGAAGAAAGCAAAACCAAACAGAAGGTATCAGACACCAGCAGTGTAGTACATTTGTGTTTACTGTATGCTTCTGTATTATCCAGTGCATAATCAGTCCTCATATCAAACTTAGAAATGGAATATTTATCACTGTTTTCAAAATGAAGCTGAGGTACAGAGAGGTGGGTGACATTCTCAGAATCATACGATGAGCACATTTTATTGAAACCTATGTGTCTCATGTGGGTGATACATAATTAGATATTGGAGAGATAGGCAGTAAATTTGCTAGGATAATAAGCTAGGAAAATAAAAGAGGAGGGAAGAACAGGGATTTGAGGAGGAATCAAGATGGATAAAGAAGAATAATCTAGATTCAGAAGGTCTTAATTGGCAACAAGTAGTTTTAAATATTATTAAATAATTTTATAAGCCTTTTAATCTTATATAGAAGGGCAGTTTGTATCTTGTCCACTGGATGTAAATTTATTGTGTAGAGGGTTTGTGGATTGAGAATTTAATATATAAACCTGCTTGACAAGCTACCAGGCTTTGCAGTCATGTCTGTGCTGGGTGGTGGAGGAATGAAACACACAGGGCTGGTTTGATCCACCTGGGACAGAAGCAACAGGGTGGGTGGAGTGAACTCTCTGGAAAGGGAACTGCTTGAAGGGGGTGGCTTCTGGACTAAGTGGCAGAGTCTGCTCTCTCCGATCCACCCTAGTCTGGTGTCCCTTAGACAAGATGGTGAATTTTGTTGTGAATGGATTTGGCCGTGTTGGGCACCTGGTTACCAGTGTTGCCTTCTGCTCAGGATGTGGCAAAGTGGAGATTGTTGCCACCAACGACTGTTTTATTGACCTCATCTACATGGTCTACATGTTCGAGTATAACTATACCATGGCAAATTCAATGGCACAGTCAAGGCTGAGAATGGGAAGCTTGTCATCAATGGGAAGCCCTTCACCATCTTCCAGGAGCTACATCCTGCTTACATCAAATTGGCTGATGCTGATGCTGAGTATGTTGTGGAGTATACTGGCGTCTTCACCAACATAGGGTCGGGCCAAAAGGTTCATCATCTCTGACACTTCAGCCAATGCCCTCTTGTTTGTGATGGGTGTGAACTATGAGAAATATGACAGCTCCATCAAGATTTTCAGCTCAGCAATGCATCTTGTACCACCATCTGCTTAGTCCCTACAGGCTAAGATCATTCATAACCATTTTGGCATCGTGGAAGTGTTCATGACAACAGTTTATGACATAACTGCCACAAAGAAAACTGTAGATGGCCCCTCTGGAAAGCTGTGGTGTGATGGCCATGGGGCAGCCCACACCATCATGCCCCTGCACTCACTGGGACTGCAAATCTGTGGGCAAGGTCATTTCAGAGCTGAATGGAGAGCTCACTGTCATGGCCTTCCGTGTTCCTGACCTAAGGTATCTGTTGCTGCCTGGAGAAGCCTGCCAAGTATGATGACATCAAGAAGATGGTGAAGCAGGCAGCTGAGGGTCCACTAAAGTGCATCCTGAGCTACACTGAAGACCAGGCTGTTTCCTGTGACTTCAACAGCAAATCCCACTCTTCTGCCTTTGATGCTGGAGTTGGCATTGCTCTCAATGACTTCTTTGTGAAGATCATTTCCTGGTATGACTACAGCAATAGGGTTGTGGACCTCATGGCCTACATGGCCTCTAAAGAGTAATAAATTCTGTACCACCCTTCCCCCAGCAAGGACACTGAGAGCAAGAGAGAGGCCCTCAGTTCCTGAGTAGTCCTATTCTGACTCTGTGTCAATACTGAGCATCTCCCTCACAACTTCTATTTCAGACCTTCATAATAATAGGACGGGCCTAGAGAACCCTCCCTACTCTCTTCAATAACATCAATAATGTTCTGCTGTACCCCACACACACAAAAAAATGTCATACATGGAGGTGAATAGATGTCCTTTTCAGTCGAGTTACAGTCACCTGCAACTACAGCTCCAGGGCAATCTGTGTCATAGGTTACTCAAATGCTAATAATTAAAAATGAGAAAATAAAATTTAAAATAGAAAGCCACACGTACACAACGTGTTTTGATCATATTGACCTCCTTTAACTTCTATTAGACCCTCAATACACATCACATGGCCCATTCAACCTCATATTCTCTTCATACAAAAAAACCCCACTTATAAACCATTGTGTCTAATTAAAGCTCTCCATACACACATGGATATAGGGGCAGTCACTGGAGCATGGACAACCAACCATGGGCCACACTCCCTTAGCAATCATCAAGTGCCAACAGTTCTCTTCCAGGTGTGGTCCTTATGGTTCCCTTCCCCCACCCATTATGTAATGGTATTGGCTTGATGTTGTGTATGTCTGGAGCAGGCAGTCACAACTCCTGTGTGTTCACATCCAGAAATATCTGCATAGCAGAACTGGTCTTAAAATCTTTACACCCACACTTCCATGATGCTCACCTTAGGGAACTGTGATATAAATGTCCAATTTGGAACCGGAAACTCAACAGTCACTTATTCTCTGGAATTGTCTGTGAGTCTTTGTGTTAACCTATGTACTCTGTTATAAGGATCATGTCTACTGAGGAGTGAAAGCTGCACTAACCTATAGAAACAAGGCTAAGTATTTAGAAGGCAGTTTGATGTAATTTGCATTGACCTGAAGAACAGAAGTAAGGTTTCCTTTAGGGTATATGAGCTTCCCAGCCATGGGTTCTTGGCAAAATTTCCATAGCAGGTATAAGTTCCTTTCTCTATAGTGGCCTTAAATACAAACTGAAGGTTACCCACATAGCTTTCATGCCATCAATGAGCGTATCTTATTAGGCTAGTTATTAAATCTCATGGAGTTCACAGCTAGGTAGGGCTTTTGATGACATTTCTCTTTCCTTCAACAGCCTGTATAGTACTTCGGGCATGGTGCAAGCTATTCAGTAGGGAGGAAGCTTCTAGGTTACTATCAGCTTGATGTCTCCTGTTCTGTGATTAAAGCATATAGTCTTTCCAGCAATGAGTTCTTACCACCAAGTTCCTGTGGGTGACCAAGAGTAATGGTACCTGAATTGTCTGTTTTGTTTATGGGGATCTACTTGATACCCCTGATAAACAGAAGGTATCCTCACTTGAAATTATTCTCTTTGTCAATAGATAGATTCTGCTCCATTTACTTTAAATTGAATCATTAAATGCCTTATTCACAGGTACAGTCAAAAATTTTATTTGGATAAAGTAAATCAACATAAATGTTCACATATAGTAAGTGATCAATATGTGCAAGATTTTGGTATAAGTATTTCATATGCATAAATAAACTTGTCCAGGTAAGGAAGAGAAAGACACACGCACACACACACACACACACACAGAGAGAGAGGGGGGGGGAGGGGAGAGAGAGAGAGAGAGAGAGAGAGAGAGAGAGAGAGAGAGAGAGAGAGAGAGAGAGAGAGAGAGGTTAAACCTATGCAGGCTGATACACAGGTAGCAAAGCTCAGGATTAAGCCCTCGAAAGTGTGCTCTAAGGGACTATGCATCTGACCATTTACCCTCTACTGCTTCTCCTGAGGCTGTGTGTGGCCACATTAATGCTTTAATATTGTGGGAACTGAAGTGCTTTTTATGAGATTGAGGCTCACCGGCTCAATACTTAAACAGTTGTTTGCCAGTTGTTAGCAATGTTTGGGGAGGCTTAGGAGGTGTGGCCTTGCTAACCATAGTCTGTCACCACATGTGGTCTTTGTGAGTTCAAGGCCTCACATGATCTCCAGTTTTCTCTCTCTAATTCGTGCTTTCAATGGAACATTGAGCTTTTAGCTTCTTTCTCTGACCATCAGGCCTGCCTACTGCCAAGTCTCCCTTGCATGGACTTCTTGCATAACAGACTTTTATTCCTCTGTAACGATGAGTCAGAATGAACTTTTTCTTCTATGAGCCACTTTTGGTTGTGGTGCTTTTGCACAGCAGCATAAAAGTTATCAATATTGGGTCCTAAAAATATTTAAAAGAGAACAAGTTTTTAGTGAAGGAAAATATCATTTTGTAAAGATCTAAATGTATCACCCTAGAGCAATTTATCAGGAACTGTGACAAAGGGACCGACCCTCTCTCCAGATGGTAATAAGGGAAAGCAAGAACACTTATACCTCTTTTTTTAATTAATAACCTCATTATGTTGAGAAAAGTTGAAAAGAAAAAGTGTTGCTAATGAGCTCACACTGGTAAATTGTGGTAAAAATATAGTTATTATGACTGATGTCTTCCAAATTCAGCTCCATATTGGTCAGAATACTTAACTGACAACATCACAAAGAATTTTAAAAAGCTAGTGCATGTGTAGTGGAGAAAGACGATCAAAGGAAGTTGCAAAATAGGAGAGCTGGTCACTAGCTAGATATGTGAAGGAAAGTTGTAAACTGAAAGAGGTTCAGACCCCAAGGTTGTCTTGCTGCTTAAAGAAAAAAAGAAATTTCTGGATAGAAGACATAATCAGGGTTTGATCAGGTAGAGATTATTCTTTTTCTTTCTTTTTAAAATCAATTACTTAGATATTCTATGTATTTACATTTCCAATGTTATCTCCTTCCTCTCTCCTATTCCCCTCCCCCCTCTCCTTGCTTCCATGAAGATTCTCCCATTCCCTACCAGCTACCCCACCTCATTGCCTGTTAATGACTCCTTGACATACATTTTCCAGGGCCAAGCAGGGCTCCACTTGTCTCCATGATGCTCTCCTGCTGAGCAATGTTCTGGATGTTTACAGACTAGGACAGGAAAGTATATTCCATTACTCACTATTAATACACAGTAGCTCACAGGTAAGAAACAAACAAACAAAAAACTGCAGTGACAAAAATGGAGAAGAGACTGAGGGAAAGGTGGCCCAACACTGACCCAAATTAAGATCCATCTCAAGGGGAAGTTTCAAGGCCTGACACTGTGCTGATGCTATGGTGTGCTTACAGACAGGAGCTTAGCATGGCTGCCCTCTGAGAGGCACAACTAACAGCTGACTAGTACAGAAGCTGATACTTACACACAACCAGTAGCCTGAAGTTGGGACCCCTGTGGTTGAATTAGGGAAAGGATGGAAGAAGTTGAGGAGGGGGCAACGTCACAGGAATACCAGGATTCTCAACAAACCCTGATCACTGAGATCTCTCAGACACTGAGCCACCAACCAGGCAGCATACTCTAGGCCTGTAACATATACACAGCAGAGGACTGTCTCGTCTGATCTCAGTGAGAGACTTTAGGCCCCAGGGAGTGGAGAGGTTTGGTGATTTGTATGTGTGGGAAGGGGTGAGAACATCACTTTGGAGATGGGAGAGGAAAATTAGGATGAGGAACTGACAGAGCGCAGAACAAGGGGGATAACGAATGAACTATAAAAATATTAAATATTATATTAAATATATTATTATTATTAACTGAAAAAGGCAAGGATGGACACTAGGGACCCCGGAAAGTTAGAGAGAGAGACAGCAAAAGCCATAGCTGGGGTGTGATTCTGGAGTCAAGTGTCAAGAGATTCTGGGGTGAAGGCACTGTGTAAGGAGCTGGCTGGAGACAAGAAGAGATGTATCAGAAAGGATGATAGAAACATCTCATTCATATATGCTTGAGAAGAAAAATGACCGTTCTTTTTATTTTTTCATTTTCAAGGTCCACCAGCATTGCCAAGGTTTTGAGAAGGAAATAAAGCCACTCTTTGCTTTGTTCCCCTTGAAATCAAAGACAGACTGGACTCTCTGGAGCCACTGTCAACCTGTGCCTCATCTACCCTCCAATGCATCTGACCTTCACAGAGTACATCCCTGCAATCCCAAGTGAAACATGACCACTTCCTACCACTGGGCCCTCTAGAAATGTGGCCAGGCTAGTGTGCCTTTAGTTCCTTCTCCAGCTGTGGTTGAGCATCTGGAAAGCCAGCAGGGTGAGCACGCAGAGTGCTGAGTAGTGTGAAGGAAAGAAAGAATGTTCAGTAGGGTCAAGCATTTATAAGCAGTAACACTGGATCAGTTGCTTGTTCCTGGGCCTCTCATGAAGTCGCAGAATGTGGTGACCGACCCTCTCCAGCCTCCATCTGACCTCGCATACATGGGCGGCCTGGGCCAGTGACTGCAGCTGCTCCTGTAGCTCCTTCACTCAAAGTGGTGATACCTGAGCATGCAGGGAGGCCCAGGTATCTCCGTTGGCCTCAGCCTGGCACATGGACTGCCCCAGGATATGTAGCCTCCACACCAGGTGCACAGTAGCACACAACCACAAATGCACTTCTCACAGGCTGGACCCCGTGGGTGTGTGCAGGGTCTTGGGGCAGCCTGGCCACAGGGTTCCAGAACACTGCCTACAGCCACTGCCTACAGCGCAGGCGCAGCAGGGCCCAATCCCAGCGTTCATAGGGCGGCGCAGGCTCCTGGCAGCACAGGGTCTGGGGGCTGCAGCCTTGGATACTGGATGGCATCAGACACTGGGAAGGGCCAGCACTGAGGCCGAGGCTGTGGGTGGCACCAGGTAGAAGGCACCACAACCACCTTTGCTTCAGGAGGATTTTTTGGGGCGCTGAGCTGTAGAAGAAGGGGGCGGTTGCCTTCCGGAAGGGGCCGGGTCAATGGGAAAGAGGAGGCAGGAAAACCTGACAAGGCAGTGGTAAGGGCAGGGAGGCTAAATGGAGCAGAAGGAGGTGACTCCTGGGGCAGGGGTGTCCCTGATGCCTCTAGGCTAAGAAAGGTGGCTGGGCCACTTCTGTAGTGAGGCTGCTTCCATCAGTGATAGTAATCTGTGCACTTCTCGATCTCTCCATTTCTTAATGCAAAAATAATTTCATTATACTCTCTTTCCCTTGGAGACATGATTATATTATTTATTTTTAAGATTTTTTTATAAGCAGGTTCGTCTATTTTATTGTTTTCAGGTTGGGGCTTATCAGTGCCACCACATCTCAGTGACAGTGTTCAATTTTCCTTTCTGTCTTTGCAGGCTTCTAGGGCCAGCACATGTCTATGGCAGTTATCTTCCATCTTTGTGCTTCGTCCAGCAGGCTGTCCTTGCAGGTTTCTGGGCTAGAGCTTCTCTTTGCCCCGCATCTGCTGCCCAGTCTGGGAAGGTAGACCAGGCTCTCAGAATGCCACTGCGTTGTTTTTTCTAGGGGCCATGGCAGGCTCTTGTCACTGGCAAGTGCTGGTTTCTGTCAGGCATGGGCAGCTCAGCTCCTCTGCTGCACCAGGGAATTGCATTAAAGCTGTAGCCAGAGAGCGAGCTTTGGTCAGCTCTGCACCCTCCAGCTCTTTTGGCTCATGAGCCTCCAGTTAGAGGAGCAGCTCTTGGGAGGTACACTGAGGGTCCAGTAGAAGAACCCTTATTTTGTCTTCAGTTTATTAGTATGTTTGTTTGTTTGTTTTAGAGCAGCCTTTTCCACTGCCTGTCTCTGGTTCCCTGCATCTTTTCTAGGAAACTGACTCCTAACCAAGAGTTCTCAAGCCCTATGGCTGGATTCTCGTTTCACATTCAGTGCTATTGGTGATTACTGCTTTTACCCAGTCTCATTGTTCCAGAATAACAACTCTTAGACTTAATAACTTAAATGTTCATCCTATAAGCACTTGCTTATTCACAGACTACTTAATAACTCATATAACTTCTTTATTCTAGTCAATATCTGACACAGTTTTGGTTACCTGTCCTCAGTCTGATGAAACTGACTTGCTCAGAATTCAGGGTCAACATAGTGCTCTTGCCTCTTGCTAGTGGTTCTTTCTTCTATTTCCTGCCTCAGTCAATAGAACATAAGCTGTATCTTGTCAGGTAATGTGTGTACAGAGTATGCGGAGGGTCTGTCTACAAATAAGCTTTGTCAAAGCTACATTCACAGGCTTCTGAATCTGTGATCTGGAGTAAGAAAACCCTTGGAATGTGGAGACCTTGGCCCTCTCTACAGTAACTCTTTGTTCTGGTCCAGAGTCTTGCTTCTAGTTTGCATTAAAGGACCTCATTAGATTTGAAAGCCAGAAAGGAAATGAGACTTCTAGATTATCTTTGGGATGAACATACTTATCTTCTGAGAAGCACTGAGGTGTCCTTGGACTCCCCTCCAGTATCCTGTCCTGCATCTTCACCACAGGGCGTTTTGCAAAACCACTGAGTTGACCCCTTTCAGATAGGAGAATGGAGTTTTAGAACTCCCGTGTAAACTTGTGAGATGATTGCCATTAAGTAGGTTTTTCAGGGAATATGAGGATACCTCCTAGAGAACTGCTTGAGCCTCTGTCCTGCATTGGGGGTTCTCCAGTTATTTCTGTCTCTTACTTTCTGAGACACTCCTCCATTTGTGGGACAGATCTCATTCTGAACCAGTATCATTCTGTCTTTGAGACAAACATAAACCAGCTCATAAGCCCTGGGGGAGACTGAGGGACCAAAATAGAACAAACACTCTATCTTGTTCCCCAACCCTGGTTCTGGTCATATTCTTCTTCAGAGACAGGACTTATCAATCAATGGACTAGGGTGTTTAGTTGTTTCTCTCTTGCAAATCTCTTGCTTATTCTCTTAGTGTAAATGTAGTCTCTCAGGCTTACTGCCTCCTTGTGGTAACATACACCTTGTATGAGAAGGTTGTACCCTTCATATGGTCTTATCAAGGGCTAGAATATTTTTCACCTCTGAGACTTACTTTGTCATAAACTCACCCCTTCATCGTTCTCTCTGATCTCTCTAAATCTCTCAGTAAAACCCCTTCCATTTCTTTTCTAGCTATTCACTGCTCTCTATTAAGTAGTCCTCCCTTTATTCTTATGAGAGTGTGTCATATCCTATTCTGTCAAATGCTTCTCTGAATCATCACTTTTTCTGCTACTCAGCTATATATAACTTTCAAGCTTAGTGCTACCTTCTACAGCATTACCTTTGTCTTTTGGGATTAAAGATATGTATTAGAGGTGAATCATATCAGTACTAGGAACATGTTTTACCAGGAAATATTACAACCTCTGATTTCAGTGTCTAATCAAATATCCTGCAAGAATTCATGGACAGAGGGACTGCCATTCAGCTGTTTGTTTTCCTTGTTTGTACACTATGCCTGTGATCAATGACATGGCCAAAACCATGTTAGGGGAGAAATGGTTGGTTGAGTTTTAAAAGCATCACAAAACCCTACACTGAGTAAAAAGTCAAGCAGAAAGGAAGGCAAGAAACATGTAAGAAATTTTCTCATCTGCATTTTCTCTGTGGTTTCATTCAGCTTGCCTTCTTATATGACCAAGAGCCACTGCTTAACGTTGCTGCTACCAACAATGTTCTATAAGGACCTACCTCATCAACAGTCAGGAAAAGAGCCCATTGACATGACCAAAGGACAAAGAGTAGAGGTAATTTATTTGTTGAGTTTTTTTCTGTCCTTTCTTCTTTTGTGACAAGTTGACAAAAACCATCTACTAGTCTTGATTTCTCTCAATGTGAGTCATTTTCTTTTTCACTAAGCAGACTGAGAAGAGCCCTTGTTCTTTAAAACAGTGGATGGGCAACAATAGCCTTCTACTTGGTGTTTGCTTGTTTGTTTGTTTGTTTGTTTTGGCAGATTTATGGTTGGTTTTCCTCGTAAATATAGAAGTATGCTGGAAAATGGTACAATGATTTTTTATTCCTTTCCAAAATGAAGACGGTTTATGATTGTGAGTTGGACAGTTCAGAAGGCTCTCTCTGTGAGGAAGCAGGGAAGGGAAACTAGCAAAAAGAAGGGAAGTCTTGTGGGAATTGACATCAGGAAGTGCCATGGAGTCCACTGTGGGAAGATTTCCCTTTTCCTCTACCCACTGACCAAAGGGTTTACTAAAACTCAGCTTCTGGCCATTGTTTGGGGATTTCTTCTTTTCATGCAACCTCCTGGTGACTGTCCCCTAAAGTTCTTACCTCTACCTCACTGTCCCTGACCCTGTTCCTGGAAGTTCCTGCTTCTACCCTGCTCTCCCATGAAAGCACCATGGGTGCCATCCTGACCACTGCCACCTTGATCTCTTTCAGAGTGTCCTTCCAGCTCTGACTGCTGAGTCATAACAGTGAGCTAACAATATCTAGGATCATGCCAGGTCTCCAGTATTTCTGCACTTGCTTCAGTGCAGACATCCAATGGTACTCAGTTTATTTTCAGACGCATCACCCTTATCATCAATGCTCTCCCTAGCTTCTCCTTAATTTCTTTCCAAGCATCACTAACAGGGGTATCTCAATGGAGCACTGCAGGAACAGGGTTACATAGCATGCTTATGAGTTTATCAGGGAGCAAGGTTGACAGATATGGTCCCTGATATGTGGACCTGAGCAGCTCCCGGGCCTCACAGCTCCCTTCTCCTCAATGAGCTTCTAATCTGACTACTTGAAATGGCTAGTGGCCGTGATAGGCACAGAATCCAAAAGCTTGATGGCATTTTTGCTAGAGACATTTATGATTTCTGTTGTGGAAGGAACACCTATGTGTCCAAATTTAATTCTAGCTTTCTGCTCCACTTGTGCTAACTGTTCCTCTATTTTATGAGATAAAAGCAGATATTACTGCAGCTTTCCTGAACTGCAATAGGGCTGCCAAGTCCCCAGAGAAGAGTCTCTAGGATGCCACATTCCCACATCAACCATAAGCCCACAGCAGGGCTTCACAAGAGGAATTTGCTGTCTGTCCAATTCTTCTCATTTGGGCCCACGTTTTTTTTATTGGATATTTTATATATTTACATTTCATATGTCATCCTCATTCCTCCTTTCTTTTTCTCCAGTCCTCCTGCCACTATAAGATGTTCCCATTCCCACCCACAAACTCACACCTCATCACCCTAATATTCCCCTACACTGGGGTATCAGCATACACAGGACCAAAGGCTTCTACTACTATGGCTGCCAGACAGGGCATCGTCTGCTGCATAAGTGGCTGAAGTCTTAAGTCCCTGCATATGTGCTCATTGTTTGGTATTTGAGTTTCTAAAAGCTTATGAGGGGGTCTGTGGTTGATTTTGTTCTTCTATGTGGTTGCAAAACTTTTTGACTGCTTTACTCTTTTCTGTAATTCCTATATGTGTGTCCCCATGCTCACTCCAAAGTGTGTGTTCTCAAGGTGGTCTCAGGTCAATCTGAGTACCTCTCAGGGTATGAAATCAGGATGTAGACTTAGTATGACTTTGAGGTCCTTGCTTAGCTACCTGCTCTTCTCCAACACCAGAGGAAATGTGACTAATCATGTAATAGCCAGGAGGAATGGTTGAGTAAGAGGCATGGCGCTGTTGACTCCCAGAGTATCATCCTTAATAGGACTGCTGCACTGACAGGTTTGTCTTCCAAGAGCAGAAACTCCAAGGTTAAGATATTCCCCTGACACACTATGTCCAGCTCATAGGTAGGAGAATAGATTCTTGCATGCCCTGGCTGCAAAGGGAAGAACGTGATGCTGGCAGCCAATCACAGTGCTGCCTAATGCTTGTGAATTGCAAGTGAGAGATGCAGCTGGAACCATAGGTACCAATGGAGGCTCAGTCTGCCATGCCACATTTCTGTTTAGTCTGAGCAAAAGCCCATCTCTTCAGCTGTGTGGCTACATAGCTCATGCTCCCTGGCACATGATCTCAATGTGTGCCCTACACTTCTCCTGTCCTGTCAGCTCTCCTGTACACTTAACCAGTCCTGCCCCTTCCAGAGATCCCCCTTTGGCAGCCCTGTGCCACTTCCTGTGCTGGCAAGCTATCTATTCTTTGTTCTGTTATAGTTCAAGAAGACAGGTAAAGGTCCTTCATGGGGCAGCCATTGACTATACTGTCCTTGGTAACACTGTGGACCTGAACCTCTATACAGGGGCAGAAGTGCTCTTCCAAACTTGGGATATGACACCTAGGCTGCATTTGGCACACAGATCTCACCCTCACACAATCCTTCCCATTTTCCTATTGATTTCATCCTAGATGTGGTGGATGGAGTGATGCAGTATCTCCTGGACCTACTGCAGCACCCTCAATGTACTGCTCTGCTGTCATGCACTGTCATTCTCTAGATGGAGACTTTATTTGGTTGACAGAGAGTATGACAATCACAGCACTATAGGTTAAAGAGGCATTAATTTGCCTATATAAGTCTGACATGGTTCATTTTTAATGGTATCCTCTAATTTATAAATTTGGAATCTCCCAACAATTCTCTGTAAGTTTAGTATTTCTAAATCCAGGGCCTATAATTAATTCTGTAAAATTCCCTTGTCAGACAACTTGTCCTTGGATTCACTCCAGTGTGGTATCTACCCTATTTTAGGTGTGAGATTATGAAATTCATTGTGGTGAATCTTGAAAATATCATACTCTGAGCCTTGTTCCCAGTCAAACAAGTGTGAAAAGTGTCAACAAGCTCAAAGAACAAAATGCATTTTTAATATCAACTGTGTGTACAGCCCATTTCCAGCCCCTTAAAGGGGTAAAAGAATTTCTGTCTCATGTGTCAAGTTTGATACCATCAGCACAAGACACTTCCAATGTCAGAACAGGAAAAGTACTATCAAATGAGGTATAAGAGCAGGAGTGTGGATACCTGCACACAAAGAGTCCTGAACGTGGTATCCAAAAAACACAAGTTTCACAGTTGGAGGCCTGGTTTCTACAGAATCCTCAAGAGGCTTCTTCTGTGGAGAGGAGAATTGTCCCTCTTATAGGAATTGAAGGTGTCCTCAGACCTGAGACTGTCAGCCTTTTTATACTACATGCCTGATGAGATTTTTGTCCCTGCAATTTTATCCTGTGCATAAATGCTTTTAAAATATTTCCCAAAGATATGCTTTGTTCTTATGGTCACCAGGTTTCTTGGCTGTAGTTCATCTTCTAAGCTTGGCCAAATCAGCTATTACTTTGGGTTCAGTATGAAGAGGCTGGATATGCTGAACAAAATGAAGAAGCTCCTGTAAATTGAGGAAAAAATGATTTTCTTGCAGAAGATATGTTCTAGCTCTTTCCCACAAGTTTGTGCACCACTAGACTTTCTAGAATTGTACCAGTGCATAAGAAAATCCTCACTCACATCTATACTTCTCCCTCTAAGCTAATGTCTGAGCTAGTTGTAATTTCAGAATAATTAGAATATCTCTGAAGTGTTAGACAAGGAGATGCACAAGTACTGAAGGAGACTGAGATGGGAGCTTGTGGGTCATGTCTCCCCTATGTCAGTCAGGATTTTTTTGGGAAAAGTTGACTTCTTCCATAAAGCCACTCAGGAGGCAACCCAGATGACCTGCGGAAAGTGACAGAAGTTCTGGTGTTGTCTACATGCTCTTGTTCTTCACAGCCTGTAATGGGAAAGAGCATGAAATCTCCAGGCCTTTGTTTTCCTCCATACCATGGGTCTAAGATTGGAAACATCCAGACAGGAGTGTGTTGTCATGAACACACCAAAAGTCTAATGTGGTCAGACAATGACAGGGAAGCAGGTGTGGGAGAGCTTCAAGAATGGGGTAAGGGACCATAGAGAATGTGAACATCCTGACTATTTCAAGGGAGAGAGACAAACACAAGTATAGCTTTAGGGATAATATGCCCAGTTACATAAAACATCACCTGTGTACCAAACACAAGCAAAGAGACTTACATGTAGATCCTTCAGAAAACCCAGCAAAAGACTGTTTTTTTTTTTTTTTTTTTTTTTTTTGAGAATCAAAAGGTAACAGGCTGGAACCCAAATATAACACATCCTGGGGTGTAGTTGATGTCCAAAGATTCTTCCTGCATTGCTGCAAAAACATACAAATTTTACTTCTGATGAGTTCCCATTGTACTGAGCACAAACAAAACTTGATACAACAGATACTTACTTTTAATGTGACTGTGTTTTTTTCCATTTCCTAGTGTCAGGGAAGCATCATGTAGAAATGGTGAGACATTGCAGATATGCCATACTCCAGACATGTCCTCCAGACAGCTATGTTGTTAAAGACACAAGGAGGGTCTAAATGCCCCAAAAGATTTCAAGTAGATTTCTTACCTCCTTTATGCAAATGGGATGTCTAAGAACCATTCAGAACACTTACTTAATAGTGCAAGTGTGGAGAACATTTCACTACAACTTGATGAAAGTTTTCTGGAATCTACTCATCATGGACATGCAGATACTGATTGCTCCAGAGACTTACAGACCTCTACCCTCCACCATAACTGGCTTACGTGGGCCTACCGTTGTCACTGCAATCCCAGAATGGTCAGGGCTTGATGGAATGTTCATTTATGATGATAAATATTGGCATGAACTCTGGAGAGATCACATGACCTGGTTATACCAAAAGCAAGGCTTAAAATGGAGACACAGCAGGGTCGATAAAACAGTATATATTGAGCTTCCTAACTTATCTACCAAGAAGTAGAGAGAAACTTATTCACTAGATTGTGCCTTTGACCAGCAAAAAACAATATGGTGCTAGTTGAAAAGATGTGAGTGTTCAATGAGGAGCAAGCAAGCTAAGTGTCAAGTTCTTATTCTGTGCTGTCTTCCATATTAGAGCAGTGTATGGATAAATGATGACCGCTTTTTACAGATCGTGTGTACATGTTCTGCCTTACTCTTCTTAGGTACCTTAAACTAAGGAAAACCCCACAACTTACTCAGCTTCTATTTTGGGGATATGTCAGCAGACCACTCATCGCAACATCATACAATCGAAATGTCCCAGATTGTTGCGGAAGGCTGATTCTGCAAAGAACAGATCAAGGTATAGAGTAAGAGGCAGCAAACATGCATGACAGAAAAGGAAGCTAAATGCCTAAAGGATGATAAGTTAGCTAGAAGAAAATTGTTATTCATAACATATTGTAGTAGCATCTGCTTTATCATATTTGTGGGAATTGTAGATGCTATTAGAATTTTCTTTTAGTCATTTGTAAACTGAAATCCTGAAGTGAAATTCTTTGGACTCTGGAAGTCTAGCCACAAGTATAGTCTTTTGCTAAGAAAAGTCTAGGCTTCCCAGTACCAAGTGAGTTCTTCAAACTTCAAGAAAAATCTTCAGCATCACACATTTGAAGCTGTCTCATGATGTTAACTTTATATCAGACAAGACAAGGGAAACGGTCTACACAACAAGCAACTGAGAAAAATTAGACAGCCTGTCACATAAATGCACCAGTTAAATTGTTAGAAACCAAAAGGAAACATCTCCAGGAAAGATGAACAAGATGCAAGTGAGCAAGTACAAAAAAATCAGAGCAAGTTTTAGGGATAAGGTAATTTCTCAGCATAGAGCAGGGCTTGGGGTCATAATACCTTGGGGAAACAGCAATGACACTTTCCTAAATTCATGTTTTCGGTAGGGTTTTAAGTTGATCTTCATGGCTGTTCACATGTATCAAACAAATACTAAAAGCATACAATGACAATAATAAAAGCACATGGCTCTTCAGGTGACATCCTCCACAAGAACTGTTAATAACAAGCCAGATTTACTTCCCCCTAGAGACTGTGAAATCTTAGAAACACTATAGCATTTTGTGAATCTAGAGAGCATTTTTGGTGTCTGGCAAGAATATGCACTAAGTGGATGCAGTTCTGCATCATAAACAGCATCTGCCTCTAAACCAATGATCTCTCTATCTTAAATTCAGAGTATTCTAGGATTTCAAGAGAGCAGAAAGAATCAGAGAGGTGATCTACGGCTCCATGTTGGGAAAGAAGAAGTAGAATATCTTATGATTGATCATGCTCATCTCCCAGTATGAGCAGTAGTGAACCAACTCATATCTGTGGGAAAAAGAGACCATCTCTTCCCTAAGATTTAAAAAACACAACACTCTGCTATGAGAGTGTGGGTCACTGAAACTTTAGAGGAATCCCAATGCCATTGCTTCATGTTTCTAGAGGATATGGTGCTCACAAGTCTTCCAGTCGTGGTTTCCCTGTATGTGGGTCTGAATAGCTAAAATTCTATGAAGATGACCAAGGCAAGATCTTCACCTCTGAAATTCTTGAAAATGTCAGCTCTTCACATAGACCATAGAGAATTGAGAGATGGATTAAGTTCTCTGTGTAGTTTGGGGGTGAGACATGAGGTGATAAAGATGCCCACATGGCTCACATTAAAGCCTGCTGTGACAGGCCTCATTGTGATGTTGCCTCATTATAGAGCTGCAGAAACAGTGGACATGGCCAACATCTGCCCAGGTTACACAAGAGCAAAGCCTGCTCTGACAGGTCTAAATGTGCATTAAAACAGGATTACTCAAGAATTGTTATGACACTGGACATGACTAAGACCTTTCCATGTCACACAAAGGGAGAGATTTCAATTGAATGACATTCAGATGGTGTGCCAAGGTGATGTCTGTGAGAAATACTGAGCCAGGTTTGTTGGAGTGTGAGAGTTGTTTAACAAAGAAAGCAAGGGGGGGATAGATCTTGAGTCTGTCTCATGACAAACAGGTCTTCATATGTGTGTCTTTCCTGTGAGCCTTGATGAGATTCTGTGTTGTCAAGGCAGTTATCCTCAGGAGAGACCTTACTCTACCTGGCTTTCTTTTTTCTCACAATGACATAGTTTTATGATCTCAGTCATGTACAGAGATGGGTACATATACAAAGAAACAATAAATATCCTGTCTTTCCATATATTGCCAATTTTGTATCATTGGGATGTTATTCCAGCAAGAAATCATACCTGGATGGCATTTGATAGAGATGTATGAGAAACATCCCTTACAGCAGCTTCGGTGAGAGTGGTAGGACTTGTCATGTGCATCTATGTTTCCAACCTCACTTGCTTTAAGATATGGTATGAACAAAGCTTCTGCTCTAGGTTCAGAGACCTGAGAGTTTTACAAGAAATAGACATTTTCCAAAGATGCCCTCTGAGAACAGAACCCCGGAACTTCAGCTATGTGTGGTATGAGATGCAGGACTCAGCTCTACTTTGTGCCCTTACCTCTCATAGTTGTTTGCAGTCTCAATGTCTGAGCGTGGAAATCTAGGTTATCTATGGTAATCCTCTTACCTGCATCTACCAGATGAAGGCTGTAATAAGTTTCCCTTCTGTTTTTATGGGTATCACATATGAAGGGTAATCTAAATTTGTATTTGAGATCTGTGGTGAGCTTCTGAGTACCTCATGTCATAAGCCACGCTAACTGCAACATCTTGACTCATCTTCAGGGAGGTAGCATGGTGCTTATTTTTTAGTGATCCATAGAAGATAGATTTGGAACTATTAATTGGTAGACTTCAGTCCTATTTTCTTCTGTAGACTCACTGTCTACATGGTTTTCATCATGGCAGAGGCACATTATTCCATTAAGAGGTTGTTCTTTATTAACAGCCAATGAAGATCCCATCGAGAACAGGGCTGTTTTTCAGAGCATCCACAGTATAGTTTAGATTCTGTGATAACAGCCAGACCTTGACCTTCACTCATTTGACGTTCACTCCATATTCCTCACTTAGTTCAGGATACTTAGGCAGGCGTGGCCTTTGGGGAGATAAGGTATATTTAATGTTGAAGGTGGAGATGGAAGGCATAACCATGACCCATGATGGGTCAACATCCTGCACAATCCCCCTCCCCTAGCTTTCTGGATCCCCAGCTTCTGCAGAAGTTGTTGTTGACACTAACTAGAAAGGAATAGAAAAGTTTCAACTGTGAAGCTAGGAACTCTGACATCAGGAACTACAATATTTTAGGGCTGTTCAAGTTTTAAGTTCATTTTCACCACTGAGTCAAGATTAAGTTTACTGGCTTGGATTTCTAGTAGTTAAATATGAGCACCTTGTGTATGGGCTCTGTGTCCCTGATGTTGGATTTCCCATTTTTAAGTGTTACAGATGAACTGTTTTACCCATAGAAAATTCTGATAAAATAAATATAGGCAGAAAGGACAGGGAAAATAAAGTAGAATGCTAAGATCCAGTAAGACTTAATGTTAGAGAACTAAGCTGAGAGTGTGAGGATTCCGAAATAAACAACCAAGACAATTATGTGGGAAATAATAGACCCCATTGTCCTGACTGGATTCCAAGGAAGAACAGCACAGGTGTGGGTGAAGGCCGAGACTCCCACAATTATTTCCCCCAGCATGTAATGGCACAGTCACAGATTCTTCATTTTCTTCCCTTAGAAAAACTTTTCCAAGAATTCACAATAAGGTTCAATCCCTGTGACCTATAAAGGGTTTGAGAAATACCGCAGTAGAGTTATTGTCTTTCTTCACAGGCCACCCTGGAAATAAATAAGCTATCCCCCAATTCACACAGACATAGAGACACACAGAGTCACACACCAAACACAAACACACAGAGAGGAAAAGATTCAGAAAGAAATAGAAACATTAAATGGAGATTGTTAGTGATACAGAAAGAAAGACAAACACAGACAAAAGGAATAAAAAAAGCTAAGAGACAGAAGAGAAAAAGAGAGAGTTAGAAACAAATGTAGAGATAGAAACCAAACTGAAAAACAGATAGATATAGAAACAGTGAAACAGACAGACAGATAGACACAGTATAAAGAATAGACAATGAAAACTAAGTGAGAAAAATAAGTAAACAATTAAAATTCTTAGCAAGGTTAGATGTTCTCAGTGCCCATATAATCTGTTCAGATTAGGGTAAGTTCTGTAAGCATCATACATACCTAGCAATACTGAACTGGTTCTACTCAAAGAGGCACAGACTAATAGGAAATGGCATGAAAGGCTGACCACTTTGTTACCTTTTGTGGAAGGAGGGACTCCATAATTGGAAAAGGACCTAGCAGAAAAAAAAAATAGCAAAAGGATCAACCTTGAGGCAAAGAAGCTTGATATGAAATCTTAATCTATGTATAGAAAGAATTAGTCAAGGTCATTGTAGAGACATCCCAGTGATGAGCTTTTGGCTGAATGAAAACAGAGATATGTGTAATGTGGGGAGAAACTGAGCAGGCCAAGGAGTTCACAGTTTAAGATGTTGTCTTTGTGTCTAGATAAAATCAGAAGCTGATGCCTTTAGTGTTGAGTCTGATAGTTCTCAGTGTTGGGAGCTGTACTTGCCACTGGGATCACATTTTGCTCATATAACTCTCAATAGAGCAGGAGAAGTGACCTGGAGGGGGGATCTTCACAGAGAAATCCTGTAGATGAAGTTCTCTTGTGAGCATATCTATAGAGGATCTGTTTGATTATCTTAATTGATATGGGAAGAAAACAACTTTGCCATTGCCTTCCATAGGCTTGTGTACAGAACACATAAATGCAGAGAGCTTTAGATGAGCACAAGCCTGCAAGTTTACATGCATGCATTTATCTCTCTCCACGGTTTACAGTGGATATGACATAGGTGGCCCCTTTGTATGTATGCCTCGGTTTCACTGAGTTAATGCAGTAAAATCTGGACATGTAAAGTCACCTGGAAATTGCACTAAAAGGTTTTGTTTCAGATAGTCTCCATGATTCTAAAGCAATCCACAGACAACAGTGTAAGGCATCTGGTGGTTCACATTTCAGTCAAAGTTATTAAAATGTGGCTCCCTAGTCATGAGGAGTGGGACCAGGTGCATATTGCCTCACTCCAATTTTTGATTACCACTCATAATCTAAGACTCTCCCTTAAAGAGTTCTGTCAAGCATCAGAAAAACGTCTTTCTGTGTGTGCTCTATGTCGAATTACAGCAAAGAGTAGATTTCAGAGACTCTTAAAACCCATCCACTAATGTCCTGCCAGGAAATACCAATCATATTGAGAGGCAAACATTGTGCCACCATTTCACTGACATAAAATTAGTGAGCAACATATTTTGTGAAACACGGGTGAAGAACAAGGAAAGAAAGCACTCAGTAACTGGTGGATACCCAGATTTGTCACATTTAAGAAATAACCAATGACATGAACCACCATAACATCTGCACAGAACCCTTTTCCAAACCCCAATCTGTAGAGGAGTTCAAGGTTTACACATTGAAATAAATGGCTACTTGATACTTGATGGTGGCAACCAGATAAGGGAGAGGGCCATACTGCATTTACCAGACTTTCATGCTACAGATGTTTGGGATGTTGCAGATGAGGTTTCTTGACTCATTGATGGTGGCTTCCGGTCTGGCAGATAGGGGCTATTGGTTGGCCTGCCAGGTAGCCACATTCGGCAACTTCTTGTGGGAAAGCCCCATGATCTGCAAAAGAGAAGCGAGAGGATGGAATACAATGGGATGAGAAGGACAGAGTTCCCAGTACCTTAGTCATGATTCTGCCCATTGCTTCCTGACATCCTGACACTGTACTGAGTCTCTGGAGAGAAGAAGTATATGCAGACCAAAGGAAGTTCTCTAGCAATAACCACAGAGGTTCAGTTCTCAGAAGGAGAGGACAGCAGTGAGTTTGTGAATATGGAAGAACATTATAGGATGTTCCCATGTTTCTAGACATGTAGGTCAATTCTAGGTTAATGCCATTCAGAAAAGATTTAGAAAACTGTGGATGGAAGCCCAGAATATTCTTTCTGTGCAGATGAGTGATAATAAAATCTGAGAGAAATAGAAATGACTCTATCCTGTGGCTCCATCATGCACTGCCTCTAGGCATTAGAGAAGTCTTGCTGGTCAATGCACTGCATTAGTCAGTTTCATGTGTGACCACACTAAACACCATCTATGGAAAAGTAAGCTGGAATCTAGAAGACAATCATAGTGAGAAAACTTTTTGTAAGTGATCTGCAAACTGACAAGTGAGCATCAAGTGTTCAAGAGAAGCATTCATCCCACATGCTGTTTGAAGAATGAAGAGAAGTAGGCCTTCACAGAAGATCCTGAAGAGTCTCCTCATGGGGCATGACACCCAGTGATCCCTCAGGACCTATCAGCACTTCAGAGCTCTAGTCATCCTAGAAATACTACTTACTTGGGCCGGGAATGAAGAAATGTTGGGACGTAGGCTAAGATGAAGCCATGGTGAGAAAGCCACATGGCACCTGTCCTTCCTCACCAGGTCTCTCCTTTCACGTGTAAACACTGTCTTCCCTGAGACAGAATGTTCCAGGTTGGAAAATGGGAAACTCATATTTTCAGACATTGAACTAGATTTTGGGGTCAACAGTATTAGCTATAAAGCCAGTTCAAATTCAGATTTCAAGTGGTTGTGACTTCACTGAGAGAGCAGGTACAGACTTTCAGTTCAGACTGTCTTTGGCAGTAACAAACAGGGAAGGACATTGGTGCAGAGTATCAGCAATTTGGCTCCAGCCTGTGTTGCTTTGGTCATGGATCCTCTTGACCTTTGAATGCTGTACTGAATGTCAGGATCTTATCTGGAGATGTCTGAAAAGACAGCATTGATAGAAGGTCTAAGCATACGTGATTTAGGCAGCTCAACCTACCTGTACCACACAGTCGCTTATTTCCATAGTTAATAAAGTCAGGGAGAGTAAGTTGTTGTGCTCAAGGGGACTGAGAGTCTGCATGGGAAATAAATAAACCAAAGGCTGATGAACAGCCAAGGTCTAGGTTTACCTCTGGTGACAGTTTTTATCTACACCCTTACCTGCTTAGAAGCTCAACATGAATATGTGAAAAAGGCGGAACCACATGCAGGAACACAGCATCCTTACATTTTCCCTCTGTCAGGATGGCCTCCTCGTCTTCTGACTTTCCCATCACCAGCACAAGAGGAGTGCACAGTTCATGCTTTTGGCTTGTTGTGACAGTCAACTCTCCCAGGGCCCGTGATCTGTGTAGAGAACACAATTTCACCAAGAGATGAAATACAGTAAATCCCTTTAGGGTGTGCACAGTATCACAAACACTCCTCAGTTCCACATGTTCATGATGGCTGAGTGCCACATGGTTGCTCTCAATGTCCTCAGTTTCATGCCTTCTTTCTCTGCAGGCTCAGCCAATCAGAGCTGTCTTCTCAGGGACACTGTTTCCCAACCACCAGGACTGGGATGCTAACTCCATTTTCATTACTGTTCTTACCTCTTTTGATATGGACTTACCTCACCACCTTCATCTTCCTGAATGCAATGGGCTCTGTCAGTCTGTCAGCCCCTCGGACAAGGCATGTGTATCACACTGATGATCCTGGGATCTAGCACGTAGTGAAATCCTTGCACCTCACTCTGGTTATTGAATGGCAACTGACAAAAGAAGAGATAACACCACTTCAAATAGTCTAGAAGCTGGGAACACATCTCAGAGCCAGTCTTCACCCTTGCTCCTTGTGGGTAAGAATGAAGTCAGACCTGTGAAATGAAAATGGCTTCCATGGTGCTAGAGGAAGATTGGAGTAGGCACAGTCCAGGAAGTGACTCAACAGGTTGCAAGGCAAGAACTGAGAGCCTAGCTCTGGCAGACATCCCACACTTAGGAAAGAATTGCTAGGAAATGCAGTGACAGATGTCAGGGTTTCACCCACTGACTCATCTGTAGAGGTCCTTCTCTATTGTCCAAATTTTAAAGACTGAGAAGGAGGGCTGGGTGAGTGTCAGGGAGATAACAGTCCTGTCACTAGGAAAACACCAGCTTGCAATGAAAAACTGAAGAAAAGATCAGGGGATGCACCATGTAGCTTCCAGATTGGCCTCACATTAATTTTTGCATACAGCCTTCCACTGTCACAGGTATATCCTCCTTTCTGCCTCCTCAGTGCCAGGAGCTAATTGTAGGGCCAAGTCTCCTCTATGGATACAAAGCAATCATTACCTGAGTTTCAATGGCAGAAAAACCTTGTCAGCGGGTACTCCACTAAGACATGGACTTCTGCGTGAGATGGTGACATCACTGCAGCTTGAAGTGAAGGGGAACATGTCCATCCACACTTTCATCTCTAGGTTCACTCATACAAGCATTAGATTTCTCAGGAGCTTCTGTTGTCTGTGGGAACCATATCCTAATACCATGTCAGCACAGGAAGGAAATGTCTTCCTCTTGATGGAAAGAACAAATGGGGGAAGGAAGAGAAACAAGGGCCAGCTTATGTGTTCTATGAGAATGAGAGTTGCTTGTTCTTGGGGTACAGGAATTGAAGGACTGTGTATCAGATGGTTTGGGCAGCTATCAAAGAGGCCCTGTTCTTGTATGTCATTTCTTACATACCTGTTGTTTTACTGTTTTAGCATGCAGAACAAAAGTGTAGAAATCCAGTCCTTTGTTTATCTATAGATGCTGGTGTCAAGGCTTGGGAGATGTTCCACACTGGTATCACAACCGCAGAGTTCGGGCCCTTGGTGTTCCTCTGAACTGCAGGGAGACTTTGAGGTGGCCCATTAGAGACTTGATCATTGTTCCTCTTCCAGGCACCAGATCAACACTATAGATTCCATTTGGACACTTGTCCCTGTGTAAAACATCCTTCGTTATTTTCTGCATAACTTGCTCAGGTAGCAGAATTTCAGTTTGTATTTCCAGTTCAGTGTTGTTATTTTGAGATGTGATCCTTAGCAACAATGAACCACAGCCCTCATAGTCAGGAATCCATGACCATCCTGGACTCACATGAACAAGCTTCTGTAGCACAGCACCATCATCTGCAGAGGAGACACTGAAGGAGAGAGAGGCATTGGATGTGAGGTGACTTAAACACAGGACACATTGGACAGTGGCAGGATCATCCCTGTTGAGAATATACTACTGAATGTGACTTTCCTTGGAAGATTACAACTAGGATAACTGCCAAAGGGCTTAGGAGAACAGGGAACTGGG
Source organism: Micromys minutus (assembly GCF_963924665.1). Classification (NCBI taxonomy): domain Eukaryota; kingdom Metazoa; phylum Chordata; class Mammalia; order Rodentia; family Muridae; genus Micromys; species Micromys minutus. The sequence continues at coordinate 95,258 of NW_027667989.1, read as the reverse complement.
ACAAGTTCAGAGATGAGAGAAGCAATGGACCCTTTACCTTTTCCAGAATGACTAAAAACTGCACATGAGACGGCCAGGGACTACTAAAAATTGTCAAGTCCATTGACTACTGGATGTCAGCATGTTGTGTGTCTGAAACTTAAAGGAACACCCGGGACTTTAGGATGGAGAGAGGAGAGTTCAGTTGTGCCAATGGTCTTTGTCTCATGCTGACTCTGGGATATAGAGAGTCCAGACCCTCTATTCCCTGTCTGAATTTGGTTCAGGATGACTCTAATGACCACCATGTGCAGATAAAGACAGCAGCAACAAGTCCTAGAACTGAAACAAATGGAGAATAGAATTGACTGGGGGAGGGAAAGTGGCTGAGCCTCCTAATAGATGCATGAGTTAAAAGGTGAAAGGAGACAAGTTCAAGTTCTTCATTGTTCCAAGAGTGAGGAGGAGCTTACACCCTGAAGTGTCTTGCATGCATGCCAGTAAGGGACTGCCTCTGTCCCTCTGGGTTGGATACTTTTCTGACAATTTGGTCAAATTTAAGTCATACATTGTTTATTTTAAATTATGCCCTATTCATTTTCTCGACTCCACCTGATGTACATTGTCCTCATTATTTACTGAATGTAAGTGTTTAGGAAAGTATGGATTGGAGCTTAGCTGGGAGTAGGAAACAGGACACAGAAATCATAAAGAAGCCAATAGAGAGCACCCTTCACGGCCTCTATTGTTGTTTCTGTTACTAAATTTCTACCTTCAGTTACTATACTTGACTTCGCTCAGGATGGTTGTATGCATGAGTTTTAAGTTAAAAACCTTTCCCCACAGCCAAACACACCCCACTGTTCTCTCTGTTTCTTTCAGCAATGTAGAGGGAAAGGCTTTGATAAACACCTTTTGAATTGTAGCTCCATATGAGGGCAGTCTTATCACAGAAGTCTCATGGGAGCTTCCTACATTATTAAAAAAAAAAATCTCAGCTGGGTACAAAGCCTCAGGTACTGGCTCCCAGGCCCAGATAAAAGCACACCTTCATTGCTCTTGGCCAAGCTTAAGATCCCCTTCTACATGAATGGTGACCATTTGATATGTACCCATGTCTGGTGTTGGTGCTTATGGGATGGTACACTAAGCCTGAGATCCCCACAGTGGCCACTGTGTGGCCTTCAAGTATTTGAGAGTTCCTAATGAAACAGCAGCTGGGAAAGTCCTTTCTCTCAGCACCGTTCATGAGGCAGCCTTGTTAAAGATGATGAAGATCTTTGAACATCCCAGTGTTGCATGGCTGATTGATATCTGTGCTACTTCCTGAACTGATGGGGACATCAAGTTAATCCTCGCATTTGAACATATATATCAGGACATGAGGACATACCTGCACAAAGCAACGCCACTATGCTTGCCATTTGAGACCTTTAGATCTGATGCACCAGTTTCTAAGTAGCCTCCATTATATTCATGCAAACTGCATTGTTCACTGGGAACCGAAGCCAGAGAACATTCTAGTGATAAGTAATGGGACAGTCAAGATGGCTGACTTTGGCCTAGCCAGAATGTTCAGCTTCCAGCTGGCCCTCGTGTCTGTGGATGTTACCCTCTGGTGCTGTGCTCATGAAGTTCTGCCGTCTACTTATGCAACACCTGTAGGCATGTGGATCATTGGCTGTATCATCAGAGAGATGTTTCAACAGAAGCCTCTCTTCTGTGGAAATTGAAGCTGACCAGTTGGGCAAAGTCTTTGAACTTATTTGATATCCTCAAGAAGAAGACTGGCCTCCAGAGGTATCTCTTCCTCAAGGAGCCTTTGCCCCGAGAGAGCCTTGTCCAGAACAGTCAGGGGTGCCAGACATGGAGGAATCTGGAGGACAGCTGCTGCTGGAAAATTTTACCTTTAACCCACAGAAGCAAGTCTGTGCCTTCCGAGGCATCCCTGCAGCACCAAGACCTGCACAAGGAGGAAAGCGACTGGAGTGAGAAGAGGGGCTGCCTGCCTCAGTTTCCAGACACTTGGTGGGAGGACCTGGATGAAGTGGCAGGCTCTGCCTACTCCTATGGCCGTGCAGAATCCTCCAACTTTTTACAGAGATCATTTTCACCCTTAAATGACAATCCCTCACTTCTCCTTATAGGTTTACCCCCCCGTACCTCCCTTTTTTCTACACTAAATGTCAAGTGTATTTGTTTTCTTCTCTTCCTGAATCATACTGGTATAGTTTTTATACAGAAAAATAAAAGCAGACAATGAAGTATGGTCTTCAAAAAACAAAACAAAACAAAACAAAACAAAGTCCCAGATGAATTGTTCTACAGAGATATGGGATAGCAGGTGAAGGAGAAAAAAATAGCCAGATCAGTATAATCATGCCCCTTTGTAGGTATGACTGGCCTCCAGAGGTATCTCAATCTCAAGGTGCCTATGTCCCCAGAAAGCCTCAGCTAGGGCAGTCAGGGGTGCCAGAGATGGAGGAACCTGGAGCACAGCTGCTGCTGGAAGAAGACTTAGTGTTAGAAAGATAGCAGTGGTTAGGATGCAAATCTTCAAGATTCTTAGGAATAAAAGCCTTTTTGGATCATTCAAAAGATTTACAGCTTTTCTGGGCAAAGTGCAAAAGATGTGCTGTGTAACTACTCCCATCAAACCCACAGGAAAGCAGGTCACACAGGCTGAGTGGTCTCCATGATGGAAGCACTCTGTCTTTCTGTGTTCTCTAAACCTCAGTGCACGGTTCTTGAGCCCAGCAACGAGTTTCCTAACACTGTCAGGCAGACAGAAGCCTGGACTTTCTCTCACACCTGAAGCCCACTTTCTATGTCCGCCAATGGCACTGCTGTCAGCTACATACAATGTCCCAATCCTTCTGGGGCTGACTCTCAGGAGGATGGCTAGTTCAAATGTTGCTGCAGGTTTAGAGTGATACCTAAGGCAACTGGTTATTGTGAGAAACCATGAAGGTGCATCCTAGGTGAGCACATGTGTAGGAATCTGAATAGAGACACTTTGAGTGTCCTGTGGCCTGCACAGTAGCTGCCTGAGACAGCACATTTACTGAATGCTTAGGTAAGCCAGCAACAATGCTGCTGTGTCAGGAGGCTTCACATTTCTGTGTTCTGGAGCAGGCATTTGTTGTGCTCATGGGGAGCACATTTCTTCTTGTTGGTATCAGGGCAAATGATGGGAGGAAAGGACAGTGTAGAATGTGAGAGGTGAGTGTGCTGGGAGAGTCAGTTTGAAGTTCTGTTGCCTTGAGTCTGTTGACTGTGAAGATCCTCTGGCAGCTCCTCAGCCCTGGTTTCAAGATGGTTTGAAAGATTAGAATGCTGCTGTCTGCCTAGGCTCTGAATGCCACAGTGGAGAATATGGTGACATTGAAACCATTTCATCTCTGAGCAATGTAAGACACCTAAAAACTGGGAATCCACATCTGATACCCAATGTAAGAAACATAGCAGCAATGTGAGAATTCACAGGGCTTAGTACACTGTGCCTTCCAATTGAATTATAGAAAGACATTGATATGGCCACCTTGTACCTCAACCATTGTCACTATTTCAAGCACTAGGTCTCCAAGCATAATCTCTACCTGGATATTTTCCCCACAGACGACAGGTATACATGCCCCCTTTCACTCTGGCTGTACCCACAGACACTTGATGGTTACTGCTAGTTCAGTTGCCTTAGATCCCACCTAGGCATTCTCCAAAAAGGTTTTTTCCTCAGATGTTAAGTATCAGGGTTTAATCCAGCTGGGATAGAAATAATTTCTGAAAATAAGCTTATAGCACCCCCTAAGAGTGTGGTAAACCTCTAGACCCTAAAGCATTAATAATTCAAGAGCTAAGAATGCAGCCTTGTGGCAATCCTTGTTATTTAAAAATCATTATGTTTAATCTTTACATATCAAGAAAACTTCGACATTTCCATATTACATTTATTTTATATGTATTTTATGCTTATCATAGCTAGTAAATTTAGAGTACTATCAAACCTATAAAAATCAATTAAGTACTGAAAAAATATTTTCATATAGTTTTATGCACAAATGCTTTGAAAATCTGTATATTTATCTGTTTTTTTTTTAAATAAGTTTGTTTATTTTTTAAAAGACCTGAAAATCAATTGCAAATAAAAAAGAGAAAGAAAGAAATCTTGTCATCCCGACAGACTCCAAAAAATACATCTTTTTGATTTTTTTCTAATAAGAAGACATGAATAAAACAGAGACAATAAAATTCAGAGCTGAGATGCATCCCCACCTGGCAAACTTGCTTACCTTCTCATTGGGTTTTTCTCACTATCTCTTCCAGGGGAGCCATTTTTTTGGAGAATGGATGTTGTCATTTTTTCCTTCGTGCACAGGGAAAGCAGCAGATGTTGGAGAAGCAATTCCGTATCCACCTACGAAATTTCTTCAGTCGCCCAATCTTCTGACAGGGAGATTTTATTTCAATTTCAGAGTCTTGTGAAGTAGTCGGGAGTGTTTCGATTTCTAATACGTTGTTACACACACATGGGCCAGCCACTGCTCTTGAATGTGGGACACTGCTAGAAGCTCTGCTCTGCTTACAGGGGTAATGCAGAGCAATGGGAGGCAGGGACACACTCCTGGCCAACTTGTGTCCCGATGGTTTCAGTGGAACAGGCCCCTGCTCTTCTGAGGGCCTGATGTGGAGGAGGCCAAAGTTTGGCTCACTGGCCCTTCTCTTTAGGGGAAGAGTATGTGTTGGGGATGCGGATGGTGTAGGACAGGGATCCACAGCCTTGGCTGAAGAGGGAGATCCATGCTTATGCCCTAGGTCTACATGTGCTTTTAATGTTAGATATGCACCCATTGGTGCATCGTATTTCTTTTTGTGCAGGGAATTCAAAATCTGGATGGCATTGTATCCCATGTCACACAGCATATCAATGATTTTGAAGTCTGGGTCTATCTTGGTCGAGATGGTTATTTCGCACTTCCTCACCCATGGATGGTTTTCAATTTCTTCGATGGAAGGCCTCATCTCTGGGGGAACCGTGAGGACTTGGTGGATCAGGTTCTCCAGTTGTCTAGAGAGTAAACGTGGAACAGCATAGGTCCCTGTTAAAATATTTTTACTGATCTCTTTGATGGTCTCTCCTCTAAACGGGAAGAACCCTGCTGTAATAAAAAAGAGCAGCACGCCCAAACTCCACACATCCGCCTTCTTTCCCTCGTAGGGCTCCCTTAATATAAGCTCTGGGGCAAAATATATTCTGGCTCCACGTGGCACTTTCATTAATTTCCCAGGTCTGCATCTCCTGGCTAGGCCAAAGTCTATTATTTTGATATTACCTTTAGCATCTCTTACTATGTTATCCGGCTTGATATCTCCGTGTACAATATCTCGTTGGTGGCAGAATTTTATTCCCGAAACTATCTGTCCAAATGTTTTTTTTGCCTCCTCCTCCGACAGTTGGCCTTGGTCTCTTACTATTTCAAATAAGTTTCCTCCTGGGACATATTCCAATATAAAATGTATGTTACTTGCTGTTTCTAAGACTTGGAAAAGGCGAATGATGTAAGGATGTTGTAGTGTCTCCAATATTGCTCTTTCTGTCTGGATCCACCTGATGTTCTTCTCGCTAATCTGTACCGTTTTGATGGCAACCAGAGCCTTGGTTTTCAGGTGCCAGGCCAATTTCACAGTGCCAAATGAACCCTGGCCAAGTAAGAAACCCACATTATACTGACTTCTCAAAGTCTCTGTTTTTAAATTGCTGTCCATGAGGCTGTTCCCTGTGCTCTGGTGCACAGAGGTTGTGAGATAATACAACCTGAAAATGAACAATCTAGTCAACTCTGAACGAGTCCCACAGGTCACCCAAATCAGCTTCCTGCTCTATCTGGACAAAACTCACAGGCTAGTCCACAGTCTTATACTGAGGACATTCATTCTTCTATCACAGTGGTTCTTTGTGAGGTCAGAGCATGAACTTCACCATGGAGATAGGGTTATCCTGCAGTGTGGCTGTTTCCACTCTGAGCCACAGGGTTATTTCCACTTTCATGAAAATGAGACTATCCTCTATCATCTTCTTCAGCAGATCAAAAGACAGATATTTACTTGTTTAGAAGTTACAGGCTGCAGAGGGCATCTGCTGCACCAGGGAAGTGTTTTAAAGCTGCAGCCAGAGAGAGAGCTTTGGTCAGCTCTGCACCCTCCAGCTCTTTAGGCTCATGAGCCTCCAGTTAGAGGAGCAGCACCTGGGAGGTGTACTGAAGGTCCAATAAGAGAGCCCTTGTTTAGTCCTCTTCAGGATATTTATTGATTAATTTATTTATTCCTATCACTTTCCAAAATAAAGACAGTTTATGATTAGTGCTTGGACAGTTCAGAAGCCTCCCTCTGCAAATAAGGAGGCCCAATCAAAGTGCAATGATCAAACAGGAAGGAAGCACTGGGACTCAGAGCAGGAAGGGCCCTGGGCTCCCCAGTGGGAACAGTTTCTTCTTGCCTCTACTACTTTACTAAAACTCTTCTTCTTGCCTTTGTTCTGGAATCTGTTTCTTTTGTTGCAACCTCCCATTCTTCCTCTGAACTTTGTCTGAAGTTCCTCCTCCTCTTCACTGTTCCTGCCTGTGTTTCTGATAGTTCCTGCATCCACAATGCTGTCCCCTGAAAGCACCATGGCTGCCATCCTGCTTACCTCTGCCATCTAGATATTCTTCCAGAGTTCCTTCCCAATGATGGATTCCTGGTCCCTGGATCAGGCAGGGCAGGGGCGCACTTTCTGTGTGCTCTCTGCAGAGATTTCTCTGCCCCCTGGCTAGTCAGAACCCCTTCTCCTCAGGCTTGTATCTCTGGGTCTCCGCTGGTCCTCGACAAGACTCCACATTCTTTGATGAACAGCTCTGAACCACCATGTCTACCTTAGGCAGTACCAGTGGTTGCCACCAAGACTCGAAAATTGCCATTGAAACACCCTTCAGTGTGATTTCCTTTGGCTTCTTTGTAATGTAGCCATGTACAGACTGGACATCGTGCTTTATGAATGTGTTAGGCAGCAGCTCCTTGACCTCCTCCTTTTTATCAGAGAAGATGGGTGTGTGCCATAGATGACCATGGGTATTTCCCTTTCTGTCTCACTATTACTTTCTTCACTGTGAGCTTCACTGAGTTTGAGTTTGTTTTAGAATGGCAGAGTCCATTCCTCAGCCTGAGGATTTTCTATCCCACATTTCTATTGGCTTCCTTCCCTTTATTCTTTCCTTTGGTCTCAGGAATGGTTGCCTCTTGATCAGAAAGCTCCTTTGTTTGTATCTCTGGTTTTAGCAGTGGCTGCTTTCTTCCCAAGGGCTTTTTTATCTTCCTGAAAACTTTGCGTTTAGAAGCAGAGTTGCCTTGAGGCTCCACTTTCTACTTCTTTGCCTTCTTGTGTCTGTGTCTGTCTGTGTCTGTGCCTGTGTCTGTGTCTGTGTCTGTGTCTGTTTTGGTGCCTGTGCCTGTGCCTGTTCCTGTGTCTGGGTCTGTGTCTGTGTCTGTGCCTGTGTCTGTGTGTGTCTGTGTCTGTCTTTGTCTCTGTGTGTCTGTGTATATATATTTATGTGTTAACTATATCAAGCCATGAATATGAGAGAGTTCTAATTTTTCTGAGGTCTTCTTTGATTTTCTTTTTGAGCAAATTGAAGTTCTTGTCCTAAGGATCTTTTACTTATTTGGTTATTTTTACCCCCAATATATTTTATATTATTTCTGACTATTGTGAAATGTGTTGTTTCCCTAGTTTCTCTCTGAACAAATTTCTCATTTGTAGAGAGGAAGGATGCATATTTATTTTAGTTAATTTTATCACGTTGCTGAAGTTCTTTATGGGATATAGAGGTTTTCTGGTAGAATTTTCTAAGTTGCTTATCTATACTATCATATCATTGGCAAATAGTGATACCCTGACTACTTATCTGACAAGTTGTATCCCCTTGATTCCATTTTGTTGTCTTATTGCTCTAGGTAGAAGATTGAGGCCTTTTTGGATAGATACAGGAGAGTGGGTCTTGTTGACTTCTCATTCATCTTATTGGGATTGCTTCATGTATCTCTCCATGTTATTTGATCTGGCCTGTTGCTTTGCTCTATGTTGCTTTTATTATGTTTCAGTTTGTGCTTTCAATTCTCGGTCTTTCTAGTACTTTTAACATGAATGCCTGCAGTATTTTGTCAAATGCATTTTCAGCATCTAGGGAGAGAACCATGTAATTTTTTTCCTTTGGTTCATGTATGTAGTGGGATAATTTAATATATTTTCATATATTGAATGACTCTTACATCCCTAGGATTAGGGCTAATTGATCGATTATGGTAAATGGTGCTTGAGATGTTTTCTTGGATTGAGTTTGTAAGAATAGTAATGTGTATTATTGGAACAACATTCATAATCAGAATTGGTCTGAAGTTTTCTTCCTTTGTTGGGTCTTTGTGTGGTTTAGGTATCAGAGTAATCATGCTTTCATAGAATGAATTAGGTATTGTTCCTTCTAATTCTACTTTAAGGAATGATTCTATTTTCTGGAATTCTTTTTTATGGAACACATGGAGTGTTGATGTTAGGTCTTTCTTGTAGGACTGGTAGAATTCTGCTCTAAAGCCATCTCTGTTGGGCTTTTTGAGTTGGGATGTTTTTAATACCTTCTTCTATTCCTTAGGGGATATGGGACTGTTTATATAGCTTATCTGCTCTTGATTTAACTTTGGAACTTGCAGTCGTGAAAATAATATATTTCATCTAGATTTTCCAATTTTGTTTAGTACAGACTTTTGTTGTAGGATCTGATGATGTATTTGAATTTTCTGGGTTTCTCATGTTACTCTTTTCATTTCTGATTTTGTTAATTTGGATACCTTCTTTGGGTCCTTAAGTTAGGCTAGGGATTTATCTCTCTTGTTGTTCTCAAAGAAACAGTTTTTGGTTTTGTTGATTCTTTGTTTCATTCTCTTTGTTGCTATTTGGTTGGTTCTGGCCCTGTGTTTGACTATTTCCTGGCATCTACTATTCTTGTGTGTGTTAGCTTCCTTTTGTTCAAGAGTTTTCAGATGTGCTGTTAAATTGCTAGCTTAAGATCTCTCTGATTTCTTTACCAAGGTACATATTTCTATTAATTTTCCTCTTAGCCCTGTTTTCATTATGTCCCATAAGTGTAGGTATGCTGGGTCATCAGTTTCATTAAATTTCAGTAAGTCTATAATTTCTTTCATTATTTTTTCTCTGGCCAATTTACCACAGAGTAGAGAGTTGTTCCGTTTCGATAGATATGTGGGTTTTTCTGGTATTTTCATTATTCTTGATATCTAGTATTTGTCAGTGGTGATCTCATAGGATGCACTGGACTGTTTCAATAAACTTGTATTGTTTGAGGCTTGTTTTGTGACCAATCATATGGTCAATTTTTAAACAGAAACCATGGCCAGATAAGAGGGAGATATTTCTTTTGGTTTTAGGTTGAAATGTTCTGTAGACACTTGTTAAATCTATTCGGTTCATGACCTCTCTTAGTTTCATGGTATCTCTGTTTAATTTCTGTATCAAAGTCCTGGACATTAATGAGAGTGAGGTATTTAAGTCTCCCAGTATTATTGTGTGAGATTCAATGTGTGTTTTGACCTTCAGTAAAGTTTCTTTTATGAGTGTGGAATACTTTGGTTTGGGGCATCAATGTTCAGGGAGTGTTTTTTTCTTTCTTTTTTTCTCTTTTTTTGTTAATGTCTCTCTCCAGCCTCCCATGCTAAAGATGTACGAAGTATGTAGTCAGAGCCTAAATAGTTATTTTTGTGAAGAAGTTCCTGACACAACTCTCTCCACAGTATAGTGCTGTTCATCAATAGATTCTCTTGAAGCAGGGTAGGACCATCTAGAGAAAGGGCTCCTGGAAAGATCATTTCTGTTAGTGGAGATGATCTTATTTTGGTTTCCAGATCTCCTGTCCCAGGATTAATCATCACTGGTCATTCCAGCTTTAGGATGACCTACTGCCCTCCACTGGTTGTCATTCTTGCCTGCACTTTCATGAATAGCTTAAAAAAGAGTCATAGACACAGCCAGAGAGAGTCAGAAAGTGAACGAGAGGGAGAACTAAATATAATGTTTTGGAAACAAAGGAATAGACATTTAGTGTAAAGTTCTGTAAATAAGCACTTTATATATTTTTAATTTTATGCCAATCTGTGTGGCATGGTGAGAAATCACACTGTCCCATGAGATTCTATGGAGCAAACTAGGTAAAAGACCCTCATCTAGAGGACCTTTACCTGAGGAGGCCCCAGGACCCAAGAACCAGCTGAGACCACTGGATGCAAGTCACAAGAGGGTTTATTGCTCCCATACAGGTGTCCGTGGGTGACAGCCTATTTGGAGGACAGGCACGCCGGACAAAGGGACAGTTTTCTTTTCATAGTGCTTGTGGGGCAGATGTGAGGGACAGAAGCAGAAGCATAGTTACAGGGTTCTAATTGGTTAGTTTAAATGTGGTCAAGGAGTGAGTCTAAGGACACGGTTCCAAAGACACTGATCCTGGTGTCAGCTGGGGCTGCAGTTTTTCTGAGAATAGCTGCTTTGGGCTTCTCTGAGAGCAGTTGCCTTATAGGGCTTATTTGGGGGCTTTCTGTTCTCTGTCTGTTGCAAGCTGGCTGCCCATCAGTATCTTGTTTGGCCACCTGGGTCCATGACCTGGCCCGCCCTGTGTGCACAGCCTTGAAGAAATGGCGTTATTGTTGCTAAGCGGGGATCTTTCATAGGGGCTACATTTCATCCACTGAACAAGCATTTGTCCATGCAGGAAGAATATATTTAATCAAAATGGACAAAGATAACCGATAAGTTAATCTTGAATTTCAATTTATTCCTATAAGATGATATGGGTGTGCTAGCAAGACAATGCAGTTGAAAGACAGGATGCTCTTTCACAGGACTCACATGGTGGTTCCAGGCCCTACATTGTGGCTAACAACATCTTTAATCTCCAGGTCCAGTGGATGAAGACATTCCTCTATTGTCCTCACATACCAAGGGCTGGAATGGCTTGCCATCATGTAGGCAAGGAAAACACTCATTGATGCCAAGTGAAAATTAAAAAAAAAAATTAAAAAGTAAAGAAAAAACATAAGTTCCTGCCTTAATGGGCAGGAATAAAAGAAACATTGACTACTAGAAAGCAAACAGGTTAAGAGGAGGACATGTCAGTCCTATGGCTTTTTCCTAGGTACTCCCCTTCTTGTCCACATTACCTCTCACCTACAGAAAAATCTAACAAAGATCAATTAGTGCTTGTAGAACTCTTGACCTCAAGACCTGCTTTAGTGCCAGTCCTGACTTCCTTTGGTGATGAACAGTGATATGGAAGTGTAAGCTGAATAAACCCCCTTCCTCCCCAACTTGCTTCTTGGTCATGATGTTTGTGCAGGTGATAAACCCTGACTAAGACAATATGTTCAAAGGAGCCAATCATAGGTCTTCCACAAGAGCAATGAGAGCTCTTAACCACATAGTCATTTCCCCAACCCTGTTTTCTTTCTTTTTTTTCTTTGAAAATATATGCACATGTATATATGGTGAGTTTATTCCTTCTGTATCTTACTCTCTTCTTTATTATGAACATATTTTCTGTTCTTTTACAACTTTATTTTACAAATCAAAGACAAATGTACAGATTTTAAGCATTTATGCATAAAAGTATGAGAATACATTTTTTTCTGTACTTGATTTTTTTTAAAGATTTGATAGGATGCATTACAATCTTAGTAATTACAATGAGCATAAAGTACCTGTAAAACCAGATGTAACCTGGAAATAGTCAAAGTTTTCCCGGTGTGTAAAGATTAAGCATAAAGGTTTTTCCTCTTCTTTTTTTTCCTTTAATTTCATATAGTCTGTGGGTTATTTCTGGGGTGTTCAGAGCTTTCTGGGGTTAGTATCTAATTATCAGTGACTGCATATTATGTTACTTCTTTTGTGACTGGGTTACCTCATTCAGGATGATGTTCTCTAGATGCATCCATTTTCATAAGAATTTCACATTTTCAAACCATTGGTCCCGATTTTCTTCATAGACAATTTTATTGGATATTTTATGTCTTTACAGTACAAATGTTATCCCCTTTCCCTGTTCTCTTATCCTGTCCCCTGGAGGCTCATTGTAACCCCCTCACATGCTTCTGTAAAAGTGCTCCCAATCCCAATCACACAATCCCACCTCAACCACACTGGCAAAAAGGTGCCTTCACAGACAGGACCATGGGCTTCTTCTTCTATTGGTGCCAGTCAATGCCATCTTATGCTAAATATGTCACTTGATCCATGGATCCCTCCATGTGTACTCATTGGTTTGTTGTTTGGTACATGGGAGCTCTGGGGGTGGGTCTAGTTAGTTGATACTGTTTTTTTTTTGTTTTTTTTTTTTTTATGGGGCTGTAAATCGCTTCAGCTACTTCAGTCCTTTCTCTAACCTTTCTCTAATTCCTCCATTAGGTCTCCTTGTACAATTCAATGATTAACTGCAATCATCCTTATCCCTGGAGACATACCTATCAGGCTTCTATCATCAAGCATGTCTTGACTTCAACAATAGTGACTGATTTTGGTGGCTGCATATAGGATAGATCTCGAGATGTAGCAGTCTCAGTGTGACCTTTCTTTCAGGCCCTGCTCCCATTTTGGTCAATGTCATTCATCCTGTGAGTATTTCTTCTCTCTTCTGAAAGGGACTGATGGATCCACATTTTGGTCTTTCTTCTTCTTGAGCTTCATATGGTATGGGAATTGTTTCTTGGGTATCCCAAGCTTTTGAACTAATATTTATTAATTGGTGAGTACATACCATGGATGTTCATTTGTGAATGGGGTACCTCACTCAGGATGATGTTTTCTAGTTCCATCCATTTTCCTAAGAATTTCATGTAGTCATAGTTTTTAAGAGCTGAGTAGTATTCCATTGTGCAAATGTACCATATTTTCTGTCTTTATTCCTGTTGAATAACATCTGGGTTCTTTCCACCTTCTGGTTATTATAAATAAGGCTTCTGTGATTGTAGTGGAGATCATAATCTTGTTAAACGTTTCTGCATCTTTTGGGTATATTTCTAGGAGTGGTATAGTTGGATCCTCATGTAGTACTATGGCCAAATTTCTGAGGAACCACCAGAGGGATTTCCAGAGTGCTTGTAGCAGCTTCAAATTTAACCAGCAATTATGGAGTATTCATCTTTCTCCACATCATTGCTAGCATCTGCTGTCACCTGATTTTTTTTTCATCTTAATTATTCTGACTGGAGTGAAGTGGAATCTCAGTGTTGTTTTCATTTGCATTTCCCTGATGACTAGGAATGTTGAATCATCCTTAGGTGCTTCTCAGCCATTTTTTATTCCTCAGTTGAAAATTTTTTGTTTACCTCTGCATCCCATTTCTACTAGGATTATTTTGTTCCCTGAAATCTAATTTCTTGAGTTCTTTGTATATATTAGATATTAGCCTCGATTGGGTGAAGGATTGGTGAAGACCCTTTCCCAATCTGTTGATTGCTGTTTTGTTTTATTGACATTCTTTGCCTTACAGAAGTGATGCAATTTTATGAGGTCCAATTTCTTAATTCTTGATTTTATAGGATAAGCCATTGGTATTCAGTTAATGGAATCCTCCCCCATGTTCATGTGTTTCAGGGTCTTGCCCAATTCCTTTTTATCAGTTTTAGTGTATCTTCTTTATGTGGAAGTCTTCTACCCACTTGAACTTGAAATTTGGATGAGGATAGTTGCATTCTTCTACATGCTGACCTTCAGTTAAACAGCACCATTTATTGAAAATGCTTTCCTTTGGATGATTTTAACTCCTTTGTCTAAAATCCACTGAATATATGTATGTGGATTCATTTCTGGACCTTCAACACTATTCCACGGATCTTCCTGCCTGTTTGTGTATCAAGATCATGCACTTTTTATTATGTGGATCCTTTCAGTCCATGAGCATGGAAGATCTTTTCTTCTTCTGAGATCTTCGTCAATTTCTTTCTTCAGACACTTGAAGTTCTTGTCATACAGATCTTTCCTTGCTTGGTTAGAGCCACAACAAAGTACTTTATACTAATAGGGACAAATGTACAGGGCAAGTTTCTGATTTCCTCTTCCCACTCATGTGTTGGAGCTCTTCCTAGCTTATTTCTTTTCTGAGCTATAGTAAACAGTGCAGCAATGAGCCTGTATGACTGAGTATCCCTGCTTCATATTGATGGATCAACCAGCAGTCCCATTTTACTTGTTCTGAGGAAGTTTCCTCTTTTACACGGGAGTCACTGATGATTGCGAGTCACTACTTGTGTGCTGATACTGCAACCCAGGTCGTTGGCATGAGCAGACAGTATTTTTCACTCTTGAGGTGTCTCTCAAATTCTTACAATGTAGGGTTCATGGATGGCCTGATGCATGACTTGGATCTTTAGTCAACATTTGGTTAGGAGCTAAACTCAGGTATTTTATTAGAACAATGATAGCTCTTAAAAACTTAACCATTTCTTTTGCCCACAAATGTTCAGAAAAGGTTTTGCACGTGAATATTGTGGAGTATATTTCTTTTTTACCTCACTCACCTCCCTTTGTCACCCACTTCCCATCACATTGGTTCCATTGTCTCCATATTACACAAGATTACGTCACCTTTATGTATGTATGATGACTTAATATGTTCATATAGAATTCAGGACTGTGGCTAGTTTGATATACTTAATGTGATTTTCCATGACTGCTTCCATTGTCCAGATAATGACTTCTGCTAATCCCATCTTGTATGTGTACTATATTTCATTTGTCCACAGCTCTGGAGATGGGTGTCTGGTTTCAATTGTTTGGTGTCATACTTCGTAGTGTAGTGAGCAATGATATGCAATACCTACCTCTGTGCTATGTTGGCATCCATTATATACCATAGAGTAGTACAGCTAGGTCATATTGACAATCTGTGTGTTCTGAGAAACCTGCATCCTGATTCACACAGTCACTAGACCAGCTCACATTAGCATTACCAGTGTCTAAGGCCCTGTTGTCTACCACATTACCAGCATTCATTGTTCTGTTTTCTTAGTAAACAATAATTTGGTTAATATTTAAAAGTTCAAAGGGCATGTCTCAAACATATTCATCTCCCCTTCTTCCAAGTGTTACCAAAAATGCATTGGCATTCCTACCCAACATCCTCTGTTTTGTGACATAACCAGAGGGGGTTCTTGAATTCCAGTCCCAGCATGACAAATATGTTTCTGGTGGGCTGTGCCTTTACTAATTTCTCCTCTCTTGTTAAATCCTTACATTCCATTCTTTAGTTTAGCAACCAATTCCATTAGCTTATTTCACTCTGTCTTCTTTCTGAGGCTCCTACCCAGGTCCAGTTATCATAGAATTGAACTTCAGCAATCAGAATCCGCTTTTAACTCACCTATTTGCCATGCCCAGTAACAACAATCCAGTGTATTCTACCCATTGTAATCTTTTCCTGTTGAAAATCTGAGATATTGATTATTTGCTGCTTTGCCTGAGTGAGTCAGAAATTAGCCACTTTAAATCAACAGTGAAAAACATGCGTGTTTAAGTGTGCATTTGTGGTCTCAGTTTAATCCTGTTCCTGTAGTGAGCATTCTCTATTCCTCCTGTGTGTTGTTCCCTTCAAAACATTCCCTGTGAATATGCAAAACATAAATCTACCCACTGCATATAGGAAACAAAGAACATAGTATAGATACCACAAAGTCTAGCTTTGTGATGCAATGACAATTATTCCAAGGAATATGGAGTGGAAGGTGACTCAATGGAAGAGAGAATCAAAGACAGAATCATCATCAAAGCTAGTCCCTGAATGGGTTACAAGCTTACTAAAGCTGGGAACTTGGAGCACACTTCACAGTCTGAGAGTAGCTTAATAGGTAGATGAGTACCTGTTACAAGTAGCAGTTTGTTTAAACTTTTTCCAGGCAGCATGGCAAGAGGTGGTCTGGTTTCAGTTGTCTTTGTTCCTTGGTGTGTGAGAGAGACTCTGAGGGCTTTGGGTTGATTACATCCTGAAAAGAAGAGATCTAAAGAATCTGGTCAGTTTCAGGAACTTCCTGGAGCTATTTGGCATTGTTTCCCTTCCAGGTTAATTCACTGCAGAAAAGAATATTTCAATCTCTCAGGCAAAGGATACAGAAGACACATACCTGATACCACTCAACTCTGACAAGTTGTGTGGTCTTCCTCTTCAGCACCCTTTCCTATACTTCTCCTCTTCATATTCATATTCTTCCTCTCCCTCACCTTCCTGTTAGTTCCTCCTCCTGCTCCTTTCCTCATTCCTTACCTCCTCATCATGTTTCTTCTTGTCTTTCTCTCAGGTCCATATTTTATTACCCAATAAACCTAAGTCATGAAGTCTGGGTTGGGGATCATTGCCCTCTCAGGGATTGCATCAAAGAAAAGACTTTCCCTTTCCTATCCCCTGTCAAGTGCCAGCCATTTCTCACCTTGTAATTGGATTTCTTGTCCAAGTCCTCAGTTCCCTATTCATGAGATTCTTCCTGGTGAGCTTGCTTAGCTCTCATGCATGCTGTAACCATCACTGTGTGTTTCTACTTCTAACAACTTGGTGGTGTCCTTGATGTTAACTACAACTGTGGCATTTACAGTCTTTCTAGCTCTCATCCCAAAGATGTCTGAGCTTTATCCTGGTTGACATTATAATATTTTGGTGTATGTCTCTCTCTCTTTGTGTGTGTGTGTGTGTGTGTGTGTGTGTGTGTGTGTGTGTGTTTGCATGTGTGTGAGTGTGTGAGTGAGTGAGTGAGTGAATGTCCCTCCACATGCCACAATCCTCCTAACTTCCATTCCTCCCTGGTCCATTCTTCACCCTCACCCACGTTCTTCAATCTCAGGTTCAGTATTTTTCTGTGGAAGCTGTAGTATGTCACCATTTGCTCCACACATTTTTGCCTGCACATTTTCATTATGATGCCTGTTTGGCATTGTATGCTATTTCAGCTAAACTGCCAACACTGGAATTTCAATGGGACTCTTCTCTGGTATCTTATTGTCATGGAGATTATCTATATTATATAAATCCTGGAGTTCTGGACGTGTAGAACTGGCCACTTCATGTACTACAGTAGTTCACCAATGATCTAGATATTGGTGTGGGACAATTCAAATGCCTGGATCTGTGCATGAGAATTTTCTGAGTTTGTCATGTTGTGAGCTCTAGCCCCCATCAATGGCAGTGCCTATGCAGTATTCCTTGCAAAGAGGGAGAGCTCTACCCTACTGCCTATGTGAGGTGCCAGTCCCAGTGTTTCAAGTATTGCAGTTAAGGAGGACATGGATGTTCCTTGACAGTGACCACAGGGCCATCTCTCCTGCCTGCCATAGATGTCAGTGGATGAATGAGCAGAGAGGGGTCTCTCCCTCATCTTTACTATTGCATAGTATACAAGAAGCAAGACCCTTGGGGGCTGCTCATACACAATCTTTATGTACAGGGCTAGCTCTGATGAACTTCCCGAGCACGATCCGGGGCCTGAACTCCCCAGTGTTGTAGGAAGTGAGTGGCAGGGGCAGCTCTCTTGCTCTAGTCACACCAGAATCAAGTCTTGTCCTTGCCATAGGTGGTGAGGTACAAGGACTGAGCAGGGTGTCTATTTCTTTTCCACAGCACTAGATTGGCAACAGGTGGCAGCGCCACCTCTCCCACACTTTCTCTGACTGAGGGCACACACTCTCCCCAACTGTGAATATGGTTTATCATTGGAGCTCTTGCAGATGGCTATAAAGAATGCCACAAGGCACTCTTGTGCAGTACCTGACATACCCCATGGGGAGTTTTCCTGGACAGCATGCATATGATGATTCTTTTTAGCAGGAAAATCTCCAGACCTTGTTTGAAACAGATTGTCCTTGTTTTGCAGTCAGATACCCCACTGATGATTTTGAACCTTATGACTAGGCTAAACCAGCTATACTGACCAGTTTTTCTCTTTTGAAGAGTAGCTTTCTTGTGCAAGACCACTCATACTTGCCCAGAACACAGCTAACTTAAAGTTGCCCTTTTTCTCAGGGGTCTTACTAACTTTGGATAGTCATATCGCTCAGGAAAAAACAAAACTTGTACCTGGTTTTAGCCCCACTTGGTAACACTGACATTCCTCCCTCCTGCATGGTGAGTTCTGCTTCCCAACTATGACTTTTTGGTATTTGTCTTGTTTTAAACCAGAGAGTGAAGCCGCAAAAAAAGAGTGTATTTTCACCATTCCCCAGGCTTGTTTTTAACCTGGCTTTATGCCCAATACTTACCAGGATTATGAGGCCCCAGAAAATGTTTGTCCAGATCAAAATAGAATTTTTGGGGGGCTCAAAATGTTGCTTTTATTGTGAGGTTGGCCTCAGCTCTTGGGAATGAATCTTCAAAGGTTTAAACAGTTTGAGCATCTAAGTAGGTCCTGAAAACTGGAGATTGTTCAAAAGGTTTAAAACAACCATGAGTGTGAAAGAGAAAAGCAAAGAAATAATAAAATAGACCTCAGATTGAGAAGCCATAGATACCAGGCAAGAAATAGGACAGATGGATGACTGGTCCTATGACACTGACACTACAGAGGGTGTAATTGCTTGTTGAGTGGGCCTTTCTCTGTAGCAACAGCGATGGATTTACAATGCTCAAATAATCAGGCACTTTTTTTGGAATAGCAGCATATCTAGTACTGTTAACTTTGGCCTAGCCAGCCTGCTGCCAGACATTAACTTGACAGAGCCTCTTTGAGAGGACAGAGGAACTGTGGCCATCAAATTCCCTCAACCTAGATGGGGAGACATAAGGCAGTGTCTTTGTGATGCTGCACTGGGTGCAGACAAGTTGTCTAGCCATGAAGCATTCTGGGGGAAAGATACATTCTACCTTCTTCCCCAGGGCATGTCACTTAAGTTCTAGCTGCTCGACCTTGTAGCTCAGCTCATCCAGATGGGAATAGCAGTTTGTTTTCAGCTTGTATTGGAGCCATGGTACCTCTTAGTGAATATCTCTTTAGCTGCTGCAGGTGGAAAAGACAAGCCCCATTATTTGAACATCATGCAACATGAGACCTGGAAGGATGGAGTGCTTCTTCTCCTAGGTATATGTGCACAAGACTGGAAGGCTGACATGTTTGTCAAGGAGAAGGTCTGTGGGCCTCTGAATATTGACGTGGACAGTGCTACTGGTAGCTTTCGCTATGGTTCCTCCCCTTGTTGACTTGGCATGGAAAGAATTCTCACAGGTCCTCTATCTACCAAATGTCGCTCACTGACCAGGGGATTCTCTATAGCTTCCCAAATAATGCTTAATATTAAGGCTTTGCCAAAAACATCTGAGGTTTAAAACCTAGTTATTAGAATTCTTTTACTGGGTGGGATACCAGACTTTTACCTCAGATATTCTAACTCCCAAGACAGGAAGTCACGTAGAGTAGGTACTGATAAGATATTTCAAGTATGAAATGGATGTGAGGCTGGAACCTGAGATTACCTGTGTCTGTCAGTTTGTGAACAGTTGTATGACTCACAGTTTTGGCTCAGGGCTCTTTATGTTGTTTATCCCAAATAATGCTTCACTTGTTCAGAAAAACATCTGAGAGGGGGCTTGGCTCTAATCTGTGTTTGAACAGAAAATGAGTGAAAGGATCACATTCTCTGATGATGAACTGGACTATAGGTTTTCTATCCTCTTGTCTGCTGGGCCTGGGGAAACTGGGTTTGGCATCTAATGCGTGGTATAAGGTCAGTAACCATATGGAATATTTTGGGCCTGTAAGATTTGGGTGGATTATTTGAAATCCCTCTTTATATGTCTCTGTATAGAGAGAAATAGGAAATTATTGCTTACTCTCCTGATCTTGAGCATGGTTGGATCTCGGAGCTCAAACAACTCTACCAAGTAGTACATCAATATCAATATCCAGAGTGCCATAAAACCTCTAGATGGATGGAACACGGATTAGTGGGTAGGGATGTATTTTCAAGAAGTAAGAGGATGACTCATACCCATGATTCTCACAATCATGCCGGGCTTGGGTTCCAATTTCTGTGTGGCTTCAAAAGGCTGTACCAAAAGGCAGCTTTGTGCCTTTTCTGAGATTAGACCCACCTGCCTTTTCTGGAGCCATTTTGTCTGCTTTTGTGAAAGTTTCCCTATAAGGCAGAGTCAAGTCAGGCCAGATTTATACTGGCAGATTTCCTAGTTTACTGAGTTATGGAAAGATAAGAGGGGATACACTTGAAGCTTATGTCCAGGAAATCAATTTTTTAATCTTGGAGGACAGAACAGGGAGAATAAAAAGGCCACCAGATGCTTAGAGATGTTGAATATATGTCGGCCATTTTCTCTGCTAGCTTGGGACTTCATTTCCCATGATACTTTTAAGTATAATTAGTCTCTGGGAGCACTGGGTCATCTGGTCAGCTGATGTTGTTCTTCCTTCCATTGCAATCCCCTTTCCTGCTCTAGTCCTACTGATAGCTCCCCCACCGGTGTCCCTGATTTCAGTCTGAAGGTTAGCTTCAAGCATCTACATCTAAATTGCTTTCCAGACCTTCCAAGGAACAGCCCAACCAGTCACTGTCAGAAAACACCTCTAGTTAAAGGCAACAGCATCACGTTAATGTCTGCAGACAGGATGGATTCACAGGTATGAAAGACCCTGGATGGCCCTTCCTATAGTTTCTGCTCCATTTTTTGTCCTTACTCTTCCTTTGGATAGGAATATTTCTGGGTTAAAATATTTGAGATGGGTGGCCCATCCCTTGATTGGGAGCCATGCCTATCTCCTACAGGAGTTCCTTAAAGGTCCTATCTCCATCATCTCTGCACATTTCGGCTAAAATCCTTCCCACTGAGTCCTAGGAGCCTCTCATTTTCCTGTTGTCTGAGGCCCTCAAGTGGCTATTTCCAATTCCTCAACACTCCCCCTCCCTAGCTACATATTATTTGATGTTCTGATGTTCTACACCTTTCTCCCATCTCCTCCAGGACCTCATTCTAACCCCTCATTTTCTTTGCCTCCTATCTTTCCAAGGTCCTCCTCTCCCTTCACCTCCTGTGATAATCCTGTTACTCTCAATGCAGAACTGAAACATCCAAGGGAACACACAAGGTGAGCAACAGGACAACATCCTCACAGGGATCCACAAATTTCAGTGTCCCATCTCTTATGAACTAAAATCCCTCATGTACTGACTTTTACAGCTGCCCCAGAGATGGCACCTGCTAAAAGATATTCAGAAACACCATCATTCACCAAATATGAATGAGAAAAATTCACAGACTATTTCAAGTGAGACTTCTACAGGCCATACCATATTGGCCTTCTATGTCCTATGAATTTGGTATGACAACTATATATTCTGTGCCTCTATTCAGAAGTGAGAGGATATAGGCCTGGCGATATTGCACTGTGAGTGACCTTGGTGCTGAGAGGGCTGGGCAGAGCTCACAAAGGACTTGCCCCTGCAGCCCACAGTAGGGCCATACCCCTGACAGCAGATACTGGAAAGGATGATGGTGAAAGAGTAACACTCCTCCACTGTTGGTGGGGGTTGTAAGCTGAAACAACCTGTCTGGAAATCAGTCTGTTGGTTCCTCAGAAAATTGGACATAGTCCTACCTGAAGACCCAGTTATTCCACTACTGGTCATATATCCCAGAGACGCTCCAACATAGAGTCAGGACACATGCTCCACCATGTTCATAGCAGCCTGTTTATAATAGCCAGAAGGTAGAAAGTACCCAGATGTCCTGCACTAGATGAATGGATAAAAAGTTGTGGTATATTTACACAATGGAGTACCACTCAGCTATTAGAAACAATGTCTTCACGAAACTCCTAGGAAAATGGATTCATCTAGAGAATATTATCCTGAGGTAACCCTGTTCAAAAAAGAACAGACATAACATGCAGTCACTAATAATTAGATACTAGCCCAGAAAGTTCTGAATACCCCAGAAACAAGTCACAGACCATATGAATCTCAACAAACAAACAAAAAAGAAAAAAAAAAAAACAACCATAGGCCATAATTGAAATCCTCATTCCTTCTTAGGAAAAAAAATTGGTGTAAAGCACCCTTTAAGATGCAGTATACCAGGACCTTAAAACATTAATAATTCAAGAGCTAAAGGTTTAGCCTTGTAACAATTTTTGTATTAAGAATCATTATGTTTAATCTATATACAGCTAGAAAACTCTGCTGCTCCCATGTTCTGTTCTGTTCTACATGTGTTTAATGCTTATGGTAACTAATAAGATTTGAATGCATACTATCAAACTTCTAAAAGAATTAAGTACTGACAAAAAAGTATTCATATTAGTTATGTCAAAATGCTTTTAAAAATCTGTACATTTATCTCTGATTTAAAATAAATTTTTTTAATTAAAATAATAAAAATACAAAAAAGAATAATAAGGAAGTGCATCTTGAGGAAGAGCTATGTACCTTGTGTTGGTTTCATAGGTTCAAAAACCCAAACCATTCCTGTCCTGCCCAGGTTCTTCTTCCCACCAATACACACACACACAAACACACACATATACACATGCACACACACATGCACACTCACACATACACAGACACACACACATGCACACACACACACACACACACACACACACACACACACTACAGTGCCTGGGGATCAACCTCAAGGAACTCCTAGGAATTGTATATATGACAGAAAACCCCTCATTTTGTTGAGAAGCCATGGAGAATCCAGGAAGTTAAACAAGGTAACAGAGGCTTCTTAACCCAGTGTTTCTTCTGCATTGCACCTATTTAAAACTTTTTCAGGTTCCTGAGAGTAAATATTTCATTGTCATGTTTAATTAAGAAAATCCATGAGAATGGCGCCTTGAATATTTGAATAATACTTTAATTATATCAATAAAATTGACATAATTTCATAACAACACAAGTCTAAAGAATAAAGCTAATCACTTTTGAACCCACCTATGCAAATACACAAATAGAAAGTTCCTCCTTGCTTTACTTGAAGATAGGAATTTGTAGCACTTTCTTTTACATTTTTTAATTTAGCATATACAGTTCAAGATGAACCAATTCTTATTAGTACATGTGAATCATCCACATATTTTTCAGTTTTTATAATATTTCCCATGCATGGAGATGCCATTGCTTACTCATCCATTCTACCAGTCATGAACAGACATGGTTTAAAACAGTGCTACAAGAAAAGCCTTCACCTCAGTCACCCATTCTTCAGGACATCATGGAACATGCCAGATAATGAGATTCCTAGAGAAAAATAGATGGATCATGAGATACAAGCATTTCCCAGGAGGCCATGGGCCCAAATTTTACTTGGTGCTTAAAAATTTCTTGGTAGGTTCTCATGCCAAATGTGTCTTTACCAAATTGGATACCAGAGAAAATATTTTCTTTATTAAATGATGAAACATGCCCCAAAACAGATGGATATAGAAAATCATGACAGAACTGCCATAGCTTGTGTTTAAAAAAATATTTGCATGCTGCCCATAGTCATAACCCAAAACATAACCCCTAAGTCTACAACAGGATGTGCTAGCTCCCATGAGCATAACACTGCTTTGATAAAAAGTTCCAGAACTATACAGAAAATTTCTATGAGGTGGACATGTTCAGCTTCAGAAGAGAAACACAGAAAGAAAAGGATCACAGAGAGAAAATGTTAGTCTACACTGAGAAGGAAAGAATCACAGGATATGAAAAACAGACTCACCACCAAACGGCAAGAAATAGGCAGTGGATCTTTGCCAGGGAGAGACTACACATTACAGGGGTTGATCCAGAGCATAACTGACAGAGGGCATGATACTTAAGGGTGTGGAATGATGTGCTGATGGGTCTGGTCATTTACTCAAAAGTTGTGTCACCTTAAACAATGTGTAAGTCTCTTCAGGCCTCTTGTTCTACAATCTGAGGCAGGGGAATAAGCACCACTCAGGGCAGCTGAGAAAATGTGAAGGTCACATGGCTATAGAGATGGTTAACATGTGCCTTGTGTGTAGAAATTTTGATGTGATTTGAACAACGGTTCCGTGTTGCTAGTGTGAGATGCTGCTAGGGAAACTTATCATCAGGGAAACACAAGGTCCCTTCTTGATTTTATTGTTGTCCATGGTGTGCCTAAGCTGCTCAAGTTGCCTAAATGTCAAATAGCACAACAGAGATGCCATGAAGATGGGATGGTTTCAGTGCTGCAATGACATTGCACCTCTGGGGCTCAGTGCAGATGAGGAAGAAATGCCCATTTTCACTCTTGACAGATGTTCCTCTGGCAACTGAGCTAGGTTGAAATGATAGATAACCCTATGGAGAGCATCCTACACAGACTCAATTATATGTGTGTTTTAGGATGGAAGGCAGACATATGAGCAAGATAACCTGTTTGCTGTGTCTTTCTGCCAAAGAACCTGAGAAGCTAAACTGTGTAAGAGAAAAGTTAAAATAGATTCAACAGAAAATATTACATCTAGGGACCTGACTCAAGGTTAGTTCTAATTAAAACACACCTAATACAAAGAACCTGAATCTGACAGGCACTTCACAGTAAGTTGGATGTCTGTCCTACTGACTTCTCCATTACTGTGGTAAGATCTCTTGGCAAAAGACACATGGGAGACAAAGGGTTTGTTTTAACTAACAATTCTAGCTTGAAGTCTATCATTCTGGCAAAGTTTCGGTAGCAAAGGCTTGAGACATTTGGTGAGGCCGCATCCACAACCATGAACAGATAAATGAATGTGTGTAGGCTCAGTGGCTTCTCTGATTGTTTGTGCTCAGTTCAACTTCTCCACTTACGTAGTTCATTACCCTGTGTATATAGAAAGTTGCTACTGTCAGTGAGATGAATCTTCCTACAGAATTAATTTAATTAAAATAATCCCCTTTAGTCATGCTTACAGGCACAACCAATGTAGTCAGTCCCTTACTGATATGATGCTCTTTTTAGGTGATTCTGGGTTGTGTCCAATTGACAAGGCTAATTACTCACCATGATGACATTATTTTGTAGGTGAAGGACACAAAGCCTGGAGAAATAATGGGTTTTAGGCCAAGACTGCACAGGGAGCCCTCATGCTATGACTATAAACCCTCTTGCTCAGGGATTATCAACATTGTTTCCATAATACTGGTTGTGGTAGATGGAATGAGAATGGCTTCTGTTACCTCACATGTTTGAATTCTTAATTAACTGTCAGTGTTACTATATAGGAAGGATTAGGAGGTGTGGCCTCGATTGAGACAGGATTACTCTCGGGGATTGTCTTTTTAGGTTCAGAAAGACCATGCCATTCCCAGTGACCACTGGCTGCCTCCCAATAGTTTAAGCCCTCAGCTCCTGCTCCAGCACCATCACTGTCTGATTTCCTGATCTCATGCTTCCCACCATGAGGGCCCTGGACTATAATCCTATGGCACCGGATCCCAAATAACTCTTCCTTCTGTAAGTTTCATCGGTTGTGATGTCTCCACAGCAACAGAAATGTGACTAACTATGATGCAATATCTAGCTGCTGACATCCTGGCTACTCCCCTGTCTGCTTATTTAGTTGGTTGAAAGGAATTGAGGAATCCATGCATCTTGAATTTTAATCGGGAAGGTGCTTAGAATGTACAGCCAAGCATGGGATTGTGTTCCTGTCAAAGTGTTTTCATCTCCTGACCCACAGGATGGGGCCCTCCCCTATTTACCTTGCTGGAGCTGATTCTGGCTGAGACCTGGAGAAAAATTTATTAGGCCTTGAGTGTGACACGATCATCTGAAGCTTCCATGCACCATAATGATGAGCAACGCCCTCTGTCATCTGCCTCCTCTGAGGAAGAATGCAAGAACTCATAAACTTATTTTACTGGTTGCCATGGGAAATTTTTGCAGTGTCAGCAGAAATGCTCCACAATACACAAAGCTAGCAAAAAGCTCCCCCAAGTCTCTAGCTCAGTATCCCCCTCAGCCCTAGACTGAAGCACAGTATTGCAGAGCCTTTACTCTGTTATTCAAGAAACAAAACATACACTATGAGATTCTTTGCTATCAATCACCTTACTAGGGTTCAGAGGGGAAATAGATTGTAACCACCTGTCCAAGTGGAACAGGCATGGGAGTAGATGGAACTGAAAATTATTTCCCCGCTGACCATCTTTGAATAGTCTCCAAAGCTCTTTGTTTCTTTATCTCTCCAACTGCTAAAGTAGTACTAATCCCTCAGAATGGGGATGATGTGTGTTCTCAACAGCATTGTATTCCATGCTTAGCAATTTGACTGTTTTTAATTATGTGTAACTGTGTGAGCACATATTACTATGAGCATGTTATAGATGACATGTGGAGTTCACAGGATAACTCGGATGCTGGTTCATTTTCTCCTTCTACATTGTTTGACCCAGGTCTTTGTTTTCTTCTGGTGCACAAAGGCTAGTTTCTGGATATTCTTCAGAATTTACCTTTTATCCTGCCTTTCAAGCCCGAGAGTTACAGGTGTGATACCAAACCTGAACTTTTACATTAATTCTGAGGATGCAAATATAATACCTCATCCTGGTACCATTAATCCATTTTGCCATGTTATAGTGCATCTTCAATCATGTAGAGCTATTAAAGAAATTTTGAAAAATTAAGCCTTCCAATCATCTAAAAAATCTTGCTATGTATAGAAAACATAACAGTTCTACCCTTGCTGACAAGCAAAGCTGAGATATACCCCAGGAATTCCTGACCTGTAGGGAGTTAGAAACCAGGCTTTATCCACATCTTGATCAGTAGCAAACTATTCATATTGAATGTGAAATACTTGCAATATCTAAACTTTACACTAAAGAGGTTTTTCTCAAGAATAGTTTGTTATACAAAGAGCTAGCTCACTTCTTTTAGTCCTGCTAAGAACAGTATATCTGGGTTCTTTTCAAATACAAATATAATTTTCAAATGCTAATACTACCACCATCTTTGGGCGTCATATTTTTGGAATGATGAAGGAGTGTACACACATCTGTTATCATGTGTAACAGATCCGTGTTCTGCACTGTTCACTTGCTGTTGTATGAGGCAATCTTTTCTCCTGAATCCATCAAGGTCTTGGTACAAAGCAACAGAAATGGTTGGGTGACTAATACAAGACAGTGGATGCAAGCAGAGATGGAGATTCACTACAGAAAATGGTAGGGTGTGGTACAGGAGTAACCAGAAGGATGAGCCTTGACATATTGGCAAAAACCATGGGAGCCATGGATCTGACCCCCATGAGTCAGAAGTACACCGTTTAGTCTTTTATAATGCCACAGCTGTCACTGTCACACAGAGCAACCTCCTGTCGAAATTATCCTTCCTGTGCTACTTAGACTAGCATTTTGTGCTGAGACTAGAGGTAAATGGTAGATGGGGAAACTATGGAGAGTTCTGACCTGGGGAGTTGCCAAGACGTTACTCCTTGAAATTTTACCCCCATGAAGATGCTGAGGTGCAGGGACTGGAGATATGGTCCAGGGCTTGGGTGTGTTGTCCGGCTATAACAGAGGCCTGAGCTCAGTTCCATGCACCCAATATGCAGGTTCACAACAGCCTGTAACCCAACTCCAGGGAATTCTCTTCCTCTGGTCTCTGCAGGAACTCATGTTCACAAGCCTACACACACATAACTAAAAATAAGGAAATCTCTTTTTAAAAATATGTGGAAGGAAAAGTAATTGACATTTCTAGAAAGATATCTTTTACCTGGTCCTCATTTGACTGCTGACAAAGTTTCAGAATCAATAAATTGGCATGGTTCACCTCACAAGATCTTGTACAACTTACAAGACCAAGCCAGTGATTTATGAAGTCTTCCACATTTTCTCCATATTTAAACACCCTTTGAGGTGAGAACAGTAGGAGAAAAGGGATTGCTTTTTCTTGGTGTGATGACTGTTGCAGACCCTTTTATTATGCAGATTTAGTAGATGAAGATTAAAGTGCTAGGTGACACTTAACTTCGTGCATGGCAGATGAATATCATGAATGCAAACTTTTTGATGATGTATACTGAACACTGGCCACCATACACTGATGTTTCCATGGAAACCACTACAGCTCCTGCATCTAACCTCTACCTTTTCTTATTTATCGTGCAATAAAACATGAATACTTGGGCCGTAATTTGCTTGGCTTATCATCTAAACCTCTGTCCCACTCCTTCTTTCGTCATAAATGTAAGGTTCATAAAGTCATTGTCTTTAATAGCTGAGTAGTAATCCATTGTGTAAATGTACCACACTTTCTGTGTCCATTCCTCTGTTGAAGGACATCTGGGTTCTTTCCAGGTTCTGGCTTTTATAAATATCACTGCTATAAACATGGGGGAGCATGTGTCCTTGTTAAATATCAGAGCTACTTTTGGGTATATGCCAAGGGGTGGTATAGCTGAGTCGAAAAAATTACTATGTCCAGTTTTCTGAGGAACCACCAAACTGATTTCCAGAGTGGTTGTACCAGGTTACAACCCCCCAACAGTGGAGGAGTGTTCCTCTTTCTCTACATCCTCGCCAGCATATGCTGTCATCTGAATTTTTGATCTTAGCCATTCTTACTGGTGTGAGGTAGAATCTCAGGATTGTTTTAATTTGCGTTTCCCTGATAACTAGGGATGTTGAGCATTTCTTTGGATGCTTCTCAGCCATTTGGTATTACTTCACGAAATTCCTAAGCAAATGTGATTCATCATGTGAGTGAGCTAACCCAGTCAAAAAAGTACACACATGAAATGCAGACTGATAATTGGATACTAGCCCCAGAAAGCTCTGAGTACCCAAGAAACAATTTACAGACCTTATGAAGCTCAAAAAGAAGGAAGGCCAAAATGTGGAAGCCTCAGTCCTTCTTAGAAAGGAGAAAAAAACACTCACAGGAAGAGATACAGGATTAAATGGAAGAGCAAAAAGGATCTTTCAGGGGCTGCCTTACTTGGGGATGCACCCCATGTGCAGCCTCCAGGCCCAAGCACTGTAGCTCATGTTGGGCAATGCTTGCTGACAGAAACCAGATAGGGGTGCATTCTCAGGGTCTCTGCCAGAGTCATGCAGCTGAGTATGCTTACAGCTAACCATCAAACTGAGCACGGGGACCCCAGTGAGGTTGTTCGGGGGGGGGGAGATAAATGAGAGGGCTGTGCCCTCAAGGGAAGAACAAGATTGTTGACCAACCAAATTCTTCACAGCTCCAAATAGACTAGAACACCAACCACTGAGCATGCGCTGAGAGGCCCAAGGCTCCAGTTGCATATGAAGGGCACATTTTCCAAATGTAGAAGAAAGCCAAGGCACTGAGGAGGAGAGGGTGCTTGGGAGCTAGTGTGCCTTTGTGAGGACATGTAGAGGGGGGAGGGGAGCAGGGTGGGCAAAGGGGATAACATTTCAAAAGTAAATACAGAGACTATCTAATAATTTTTTTTAATTTAAGGTTCTTTAGAATTGTCTGTCCTGGCAAGAATTCTGCTTCCTTTTATCCCGAGCATTTTTATTTATTTTGAACACCAGTAGTGTTTTTTAAAGTAACTATATTTATAGGTTTAGATGTTGAAGTTAGAGGTGGAATGGTGGCACATGCCTTTTAAATCAGCATTCAAAAGACAGAAGCAGGAGGATCTCTATGAATTTGAGTCCAGCCTGGTCTACATAAAAAATTTAGGCCAGGCAGAGCTACATAGAGAAACCCACTCTCATAAAAAACAAACAAACAACCGTAGAAGACAGAAGAGCTTTGATGGAGATCTGCTTTGACCTTCTGAATGTCCCTGAGGCATAGAATAGAACAAGAGACAAGGACCTGCCAAGTGTCCCCCCTGTCTGTTCTGGTTAAGCTTCTAGGTTGCCTTGTTCTCCAATCTGGATGTCCTTTAACCTTGCTGTCTTAATTCACATCTCACAAATCTCTTCTGTAGAGAGTCCTGGCATAGTCGTGGCATCCCTTTTGTCGTCTTACTCCACAGCCCTCTCAGCTTACAGCAGGCTGACATTATCTTTGTATGTGTACTTGTATGTAATCAAGTCCTGCACGATCCCCACGCCAGGGTAAGAGCTTAGCTCCTTGTTGCTTCTTGTGCTTGTAGTCCTGTGACATTTGCTGACAGCAGGCTCACTGGTCTCTCAGAATCTCCTACTAAGGACCAGGGAAGTCAGGTGAGTTTCTTCGGATTATTTCTTTCTAGGATACTGAGCTTGATTATTGACACTCCCTGAGGGACATCTCACCCTCCTGGAATGGAGAAAGATCACTCTTTTGGCCACTTGAGGGCAGCAATAGCAAAGCATGCCTGCTATAGCAACTTTCCCTGGCTGGAGAGGGAAAGCCTACCCAGTGAGGTAGGAGGGGCTGGAGGGGCGGGTCTAGGTGCGGGGCCCTTTTTGCCCCAGCCAATGGGCTTTCCCGCGTGGGGAACCAGGCTGCCCAGAGGAGGTGCTCTCTCACTGTGCAGAGCAGCAACAGGGCTCTGAGGTTGCAGCACTTCCTCAGATCCCATAATTGGAGGTGCCAGTCCGAGCTACACATGGGCCACCATACCTGGATGGTCGGTAAGCCACAGCAAAGTGAACTAGGTGGGTTTTCTGGCCATAGGTAGCACTCACCCCGAATCTGAGCTGCTGGTTCGTTCTCCCAAGGTGATACATCCTCATAAGCTCCTTCTCTTTTGTTAGCAGAATGTTGATGCTGCATGGCTGTGGGATGCAGGTGCTCTGTGGGCCTGGAGTGCCACCCTCTGGTCCCAGGCTGCTGTTCGTTTCTGCAGAGCTCCGGAGCGCCTAGGCTTTCAAAGCTTTGACTTCTGAGTCATTTAATGCAACATCCAGAAGTGTCCAGGGAAGAGCATCCTCTGGGAAGCTGAGACCACAGCAGGTGCTGGTGCTCTGCACTGAATCCTAGCACCTGCTTTATGCAGGACCCTCCGGACCTGTTGTAGCCCTTGGTCTGTGGCTCAGATCTCTTGTGTAGTCTTCTATTTCCAGCTATCCAGTGGTGAAGAAAGAAACCTTGAAGGGTTTGTTTCCCGGACCAGACAAGGAACAGGGACTAACACAGATGGAGCGCCCTGGTTATTTATTCATGACTTCCTGGGCTGGATGCCAGACACTGCTCAGCTCTAGTGGCTTAAAGGGGAGCTCAGGAGTTCCTGGGGCCCAACAAGGATGACAGGATAGGAGGGATTGCAGTGTGGTGTAGAGCAAACTGAAGAAGTGGGTGGTTCATGATGCAGCCTGGACGCCTGGGTGGTCTCTATTCAATGCAGACAGCAGAAACTGGAGAGTTTGCCAGCCTGAAAACTGGGGAGGCAGGGCCATCGGTGACAGAAGAATTTCAGGTAGATTTCTGTAAGTGCAGATGAAAGAAGTAAAGAAGCCAGAATCTCAGTTGATAATTAAACAGCAGACTACGAAGTATGACCAGGACTTTCAGTAGGACATAAACTGCAAGGTGGAGGGGCTAGCCAAAATGTGCACAGGTTTAGAGATCCATGCAGCCTCACAAGTTTATTCTAGAATGAAGAGGGCTGGGAAAGAATTCCGGTTGGTCCCATGGCCACCCTACTAGTTGGGAACTACAAGTTGGTAAGCTGTGAAAAGCTGTTTTTCAGGCAACATAGCTGCAATGACTCTGGCCACTTAAGGCAAACTATCCGGTCAGGGCCCTGTAACCCTGGCTTCTGGATATGAATTCATGCAGGGAGATGCTACCATGTGATGCTTGCTTCTGAACTTTGTGTCATTGTATTGGTAGCTGTGACCTCTATCTTATCAGGGATAGCCCGAGGGGAGTGGCATAGAGCACCTGTGCTTGCTTTCTGATGCCTGATTCCTGTGTGAGAACTTCTCCCTTACCTGGTCTTATCTTTCTATCTCCCAGGAACCAGTGGGTATGGTGGGGGTTGCCATATAGAGCCTGGTATAGCAGCAATAACAAAGACTCATGGGAAGTGAGACCAGAAAGTCATTTAATCTGTTTGCCATAAAGACTTTATCAGCCTTGTGATCTCTCTCTCTCTCTCTCTCTCTCTCTCTCTCTCTCTCTCTCTCTCTCTCTCTTTCTCTCTCTCTGTCTCTCTCTCTCTCTGTCTCTCTCTCTCTCTCTCTCTCTCTCTCTCTCTCTCTCTCTCTCTCTGTGTGTGTGTGTGTGTGTGTGTGTGTGTGTGAACTGTCGGGTCTATGTCAAATATACTGAACAGTCCCATCTATTATGACAACATGCTTCCTGCAATTTTCACAAACATCTCACCTTTGAAACCTGTCAACCATAGATCTGATCTCTATCACCATGTTCTGTCTCCACAATTATGTCATATGCAGAGACATGTCTCATTCAGTAAAGTGTGTTCTGGGCAAGCAGGAGAACCTGAGTTTGGATTCCTAGCAGAACTCTACCACTATCAGCATGACTACCAAAAAAAAAAAAAAAAAAAAAGCTTAGAAAAGCAGTATATATCTATAATTCCAGCAATAGAAAGGAGCTGGGGAGGGTCATACAGATCCCTGAAGTTTACTCACCCTTCAGTCTAGCTGAATTGGTAAACTCCAGGTACTGTGAGAAACCATGTCTCTAACAAACAAACAAAACTGTGAAGACAGATATAGGAAGTAATGTGACATCAACCTCTGACCTCTGTCCTGCACATTTGCATACAATCACCTGTGCACACTGACACCACCACCTGTATATATGTATAGCACAAATCTGTGAGCATCTATGTGCAAACACAGAATTCTGGATTATTAGGACATGTGCTAAGGCTATGTGTAAGTTTGTGAGAAAATGTTAGCTGTTTCCCCAAAGGAGCTGTGCTGGTTTTCAGTCAATTAGCAAGGCCTGAGTATTCCAAGTAATCTCTATCCTTGTCAGCATTGGTAACGACTATTAATTATTTTGGCCATTCTACTAGCTCAGTGCTATCTCATCATGATTTGAATTCCTACATTTTGCTAGATGAGTTGTATATCTTTTCATGTGTGTGTTTGCCAATCTTATATATCTTATATATCTTTTATCCTGGATAAAATTTCTGCTATGATCTGTAACTCTGTGTTTTTTTTCTATTTGTTTTCAATTGTTTATTTTTCTTCTTGTTTGTATTTATTTATTTATTTGTTTGTTTATTTATTTATGTGTGTATGAGTGTGTACCCACAGAAGCTAAAGAAAGACATTATCTTTTGTGGCTAATTTAGAGGTGTCTTGTCTGACATGGGTGCTGGAAATGAAACATGGGTCCTCTGGAAAAGCAACCAGTTCAGCCTCTGATCCATCTCTCCAGCCCTACCTTTCTGTTTGAGATAATATCTCTCACTGAAAGTAGAGCTAACAGATTAGGTTCAGCTAACATACTGTAGTGTGTACTGTTATGTCTGACTTTTACATAGGTCCTGGGACCTGAACTTGGGTCTTTTTGTTTGTACAAGAAGCACTTTGCAGACTGAGCCCCACGTTTTAGTATTCAATAGATCTCTTGGGTGTGGTTGATTGGTCTGAAGCTGCTTGTTTTGTAATGATAAATACTGTCCCCTAAAGCCTGGTTACTCCAGAGAGGAAAGAATCCATACATAGATGTAGATCCAAGTGGTGCTACATGTCCTTGCCCTCCAAGTTATTCTTGATTGGTGAATAAGGGTACCCACAGCCTATAGCTGGGCAGAATTGAAATCAATAGAGCATGAAATTTCTGGCATTGGGGTTGGAATAGAACCAAGAAAGGGAGGAAAGGAAGGCAGAAAGAAAAGATGCCATGGTAAGACCCTTTAAATCATGGCCATGAGGGCTGACCAATTGCATTTCAGAGCAACCCAGGTGGAGCATAGTAAGTAATAGCTCAGGGTTATCAAGAGGAAAGTAAGTGTAATAACATAGAGGGTAGATATCTGCCTATCTTTAGTGGTGATAAAGGCTTTTTATAGGTTAAAGGTCATGTGTATGTTTTATCTGGCAATTGTATAACCAAAGGGGGTGGGGTTACAATCCCTGGATTGAGATTAAATATTCGACAACATGTTGGCATCCAATGGGAAGCTCAAACCCATGACCCTGAGATTAAGTCTCAGGCAAAGGCAGGATAGAAGCCCTAGATAGAAATGAACTATTTCAACAGCACTTGGGTTTCAGTGTTTTCTTGAACAGTGACTATCAGGTTCACAGCATTTTTTTTTTTTAAATCACAGTATCTGCCAGAAAAAGCTTAAAGGTTTCTTTCAGCTCATTGTTTTCTAGGGTTACAGTCTGTCATGGCAGTGGGCACATGGGAAGAGGCTGCACATAGCAGCAGATCAGGCAGCAGGAACTAGGTCAGAACCAGGACTGGGCTCACCTTTCAAAGCCCACCCCTAGGGACCTACATTAGCTAACCAGGCCCCACTTCCTAAAGGCTACCCAGCCACTTGAAATAGCAACACCAGCTGGAAAATAAACGTTCAAACCCTGAGCCTACAGGAAAGTGTATCAGGATTCTCTAGAGGAACAGAACTGATGGAATGAATATGTATTACAAAGGGATGCATTTATGAGGGCAGCTTACATGGTATGTGCTAGGGAGTCCAACGGTGGCTGTCCTCACTCTGGAGACCCTGAGAACCATGTAGCTCCTCAGTTCAGAAATGCTTCAGCACTCCCACCCTGGTAATTCAGGTCTGGAAGATTCTTGAGGAGACATTGGTCTTTAGCCCACATTGGAATCCCAAAGAAGCTGGAAATTAGGGATGCACATAGTGACAGCCTCAATAACAAGATCAACGACTATTGGAAACACGGTGAGTGAACTTGCTGGTGAAGAATTAAGCCAAAGAGCAGAACTTTCCCCCTCTGATTTCCTTTTATCTGAACTGCCGTTAGAAGGTACTGCCCATATTTAGAGTGGGTCTTCCTGCTTTAGACAAGCTGATCCAGACCACCCCTCACAGGTGTGCCCGCAGCTTGTCTTTTAATGGATTTCATATTCAGTCAAGTTGACCACTGAGATTAATTTAAAACTCACAGAGACATTTCAGATTCAAACATGAGCAAGGGATCTGAAGCAATGGTAGCAATTCATCAACGCCTCAGTTTTTAGCAGGGACTTGCCCAGGTAAAATGTTCCAAGCAGGAGGTCCACAGAAGTGTTACTTGTGCATTCAGAGTCTAACTTGATAAGGGCATCAGAGAAAGACCTCCTGCTATGACAAAGGAGCTAGCTGCATGTGGCTGGCATGTGCAGAGCTTGGCAGAACACTGTTCCTGGTACCACTTGCAGCTTTCCATGAAGTGCCTGACAGACTCAGCACCTCCTTTTCACACATCATCCTTCCTACTCACTAAGGGTGCCAGAGCCATGCTGTAGAGTAGCTTCTGGTTTCTAACTCACTGTCTGTATGGAAATGGTAGTTTGTATGGGATCATCTAACTCTTGCTAAAATCCAGGAGATGACCTAGAATTATTATCCCTGTTGTGTGATGGGTGAACTGGGGTACACCTCAGAGTATGAGAAGAAAGAAGGGAGGACCACGAGCCATACCTTGGGGAGTAAGGAAGTAGTTACTGAGGACCTTCACTGTTTTATGCTATTTATAAGTCCCCCCACAATGCAGACACTATTTCAATAATAAAAGCAAGGCTTGAGGATCATAAGTTTTGGGTTCATCTCTAAGCAAGTTCTGATGCTAAGAGAAAGGATATGGAAATCAAGCAAATAAGACAACTTAAACCTCACTGTCATTATACCCCTTTTGTCCCCTTGTGTGTCACTATCCCTGGGGAATTGTGAACAAATACCCATCTCTGATAGGGAAGCAATGACAGACCAAAGTATGGATAATCCCAGTGTCCAACTTTGTGAACCAATGGATTGTTTTGGCATTATATACATTAGCAGGATTGACTCCCAAGACAACCATATCACCCAACATGGGTAATGGTTCATGAAAGCTGGAAAGCAGAAGTGCACTACAAAATTAATTGAAATCTCAGCAGGTTAGAGTCTCTTTCAAGCAGTTCAGCTCTTACATGCTCTGCTGGTCTCTGCTTCTTCCAACCTGGTGGGTCTGTTTAATTTCCTCTAGGCTACTTGGCTTATCTGAGTGTCTCAGCAATCCCCATTGCTTATATATGTATGAGGAGGAAGGGCCAGGTAATCTGGTCAATTTTAGGGACTTCCTGAAAATTTTGAGTTGCTTGGTTCATGAGCTGAAAAAGTATTTTTTATAGAAAAGAATGGTTCACCTTCATTTAAAGCATTTTGTGCCTTAATAAACTTCTCTCCAAGATGGATGTTTTTATCCAGGAAAAAATTATGCAGTACCCTCTCACATCACCGAGGTTTCACTATTCCCTCTCCCTTAAGATCTTTTTTCCCTCTTCCCATCAATGAATGAACCCTTTCTTATTTTCTGGATTGTACAGGTACTCCAGTTTAAACTTACAAATCTAAGGAGTCAGTGTGAACATCCACATGTGAAGCAAGAATATTTAACATTTGTCTTTCCTGGTCTGAGTTAAATCAGTTAGTATAAAGCTTTCCAGTTTCATTCATTTATCTTCAAATTTCATTTTACTTTCTAGATGAATAAAATTTCGTTATGTGTATGCACCATATTTTCTTTAATCATTCATTAGTTGATGGATATCCCAGCTATTTTCATGTTTGATTTGTTGTGAATAAAATCACCTATGAACATAGACAAGGATGTGTGTCTGCAACAGGAAATAAATGTGTTTGGTTATATGCTCTGATATTAGATGGCTGTGTCATGTAGTGATTCTGTTTTTAATGGTCTTGAGGAACTGTCACAGATTCCACAGTGGCTACACTGATTTACACGCTGCTCCCACCACCAGAGCCTGACAGAAGAGTATGATTCTCCCTAGAATGTGTTTTCATAATCTTAGCCATTCTGGCATGTGATGGTTTATATATGCTTGGCCCAGAGAGTGGCACTATTAGGAATTATAGACTTGCTGAAGTAGGTGTGACCTTATTGGAGTAGGTGTGTCACTGTGAGTGTGGGCTTTAAGAACCCTGTCCTAGCTGCCTGGAAGTCAGTCTTCCAGTAGCAGCCTTCAGATGAAGATGTAGAACTCTCAGTGCTACCTGCACCATGCCTACCTCGATAATGGACTGAACATCTGACCCTGTAAGCCAGCCCCAATTAAATGTCATCCACATAAGAGTTGCCTTGGTCATGGTGTCTGTTCACTGCAGTAAAACTCAAACTAGGACATAGAAACTCACAACTGCTCAAAGTACAGGGAACAAGTGCCTATTAGGTGCTCAACTATTAATAGGACATCAGCATCAACCCCCTGCACTCATACACACACACACAATGCTCAGCACCATTGTGGAAGAGGGAACTGAAAAGTTGTAAGAGCCAGAGGTCAAGATGGATTTAGCTAAACAGTGTCTTCTGTACATGTCAATAGTGACACATAAACTCATAGCAGCTGAAAGGACTGGCACAAAATGAAGCTAGTGAACTATCATGGAGGGGAAGGAGCTCAGGAGCCTCCACCCGTAATGGAGGAGCTATTGGCAGCTAATGGCTTCTATGGGAGGAGAGTCAAGTATTTTTAGAAAAGATATAGGCCCTAGGAGGTGGACCACACTCTCTGACCCCATATGAACAGCACACAATGGAGTTGGTGGATTAAAAAAGACGTGAAGTTGTGAGGAGGTAAAGAGGAAACGGTAGATTTAGCAGGAGTTGTGAGAAGTAATGGAGGATGAATGTGATCAAACACATTGTACATGCATCTAATTCTCAGTATTAATAAAATGCTACATTTTAAAAAGAAAATAAGTCCAACTGGGTGTAAAGGAGAGCTGGTGGGAGGATGTTTTGGCGAGGGCTGGCCTCAGAGCTGCTGTTATTGCAGAAGCCCAGGGAACAGCTGCCAGGTGGCCGTCCACTGAGGAAAACCCCACTAGTCCATTAGGGACACTACTGGGGCTGCTGGGAAGATCTGACGCCAGGATTCCAAAGCTCCGTCTACTCTGCCTGTGGAATCAATCGCCTTTGCCCTTAGGTGTCACAGATCCCACCTGGCTGAGGCTCAGCCACGTCTGAGCTGGGAAGCCACTTGTAGGAAGGGAGGTGTCTGGAGACAGTGAGCTCCCAGTAAGAGGGCACAAATTTGCCCCTATGTTCTTTAACTTACCTACTGAAAAGGCTTTTAATGCGGTTTATTTTAGTCGCGATTTTTACTCCTATATTTTAATCTATATATTACTCCTATATTTTAATATTAATTTAATTTAATGTCTCCACTCATTATTATTATTCTTTTATAATCCCCTACACATTTTCTTATTGATATTTCCAACTACAAGGAGTGTTCCCTGCTTCATGGTAAGGCAAGAAATTCAGACAGCTCCTCCTCTGGCCCCCAGGAGGCGCTGTTTCCAAGGAAGGGTAGAGGAGCAAGAGGTAACTGAACAAAATCTAAGGACCTAGACATTGGATCCCAGCAGCCTGGTTGAGCTATGAGGTGGCTTACGTTTCATTGGTTAAATTACAAGTCCTGCTGAGATGTGGCTGCCTCTGCATAAAATCACGCAGGTAGAACCGTTTCCATCTGCTTGTTAGGAATTCATGGGAATGCTTAGCTAAGCCCTCCCCCCTTTTCTAAATGGGACAATTAAAAATAATTTCAGTAAATGTCACTACTAATTTAATATGATAAGTTTTATTAGAAATAAATATAAACAAAGGCAGAGAAATTAATGTCTTTGCTGTGCTTGGCTCTGGCAGTTGGGACAAAGAAAGACTTGCATGAAGTCTTCATGATGGCCTTTCATTTGCTGATACAAAAGAAGCTTGCAGGGTAATGGGGTAATTTGCTCAAAGGGTGGAGCAAGAAGGGGAGGAGCTTATAGTCAGAAGCCAAACTATCTCTCTTGGCTTTAGGGCATTGCCACTGGGCAAGTAGTTCTCCCTCTTCTATCCTTTCTTCTATCTGCAAAGCAAGGAAAATGATGAAGCATTGGAGAGGAGGGCAGCACTGCCCCTGTCAGCGGTGTGAGCTTTCACAGGGGTCAAATATCAGACATCCTACATATCTGATATTTACATTATTATCCATAAGGGTAGCAACATTACAGTTATGAGATAGCAATGGAGTCAAGGCAACATGAGTCAGTGCCTTGGGCAGGTTGATCACTGCCGTCAGTCATCTCTGGGCCATTTACTGGGACCATATACTATCAAAGGACAGACTATCAGAGGAAAACTGCGTCTAAGGCATGCAGTGCACACAGACACTTCATGCAATCTTCCTGTGGTTCACCTGAGACTGTCTCATTCTAAGTGGGACTATGACACTCCTGTAAGAGTGCTTTGGTTTTCTTCATGTTTTTCTTTCTTTTTTTCCAAGCTAGCAGGGTGTGTTGTGTTCTTTTTCCATGATGCTGGGCTGCTGCAGCCAGTGGTCCAGGCAGTGTGTGGTCAGAGGCAGCGTCCCATACCCTGCGGTGTTGCAGTGTGCAGCATGGCTGAGGAATGGTGTGCACTTGGTCTGGCTTCTCTGCATTTTCCCCTTCAGATATTTTCAACTCACATTGTAGCTGTGGATCACAGCAGCGCAAGCACTCAACTGCGAACTTGATCAACTCTGAAGGGTAAATGGACCCTGAACCTTAGAACATTGAAACGTAAGAACAGAGATGTCCAGAGAACTGACAACACAGAGGAAAGGGGCTGGGTTTATCAGACAGCAAATAAGTGGGAAACTAATAGAAAAAAAACTACTTAGTAAAAATCTTATCGGAGAAATTCCTACTGTGCTGGGATGGGTGCTAAAGGATCGATGTTGTCTGGAGCAATTAACTCATGTCCTTCCTGGTAGAAATTGAGACACAGGCACTGGGGTGCCCTGGCTTTAGGCAAACAACAGATAGTAAGGTCTTCCTTTGATCTCTTTTTAAATTTACTGTGTCTATTTTATTTTTTTTAATTTTTTATTGGATATTCTCTGTATTTACATTTCATATGTTATCCCCTTTCCCCTCAGTCACATCCCCCCTCCCTTCCCATTGCCTCCAAGAAGGTGCTCCGTCTCCCAACTACCCTTTCCACCTCAGCACCTTGGCATTCCCCTACACTGGGAAATCGCACCTTTACTGGACCAAAGTCCTCTCCTCCCATTGATGCCAAAGAATGCCATCCTCTGCTACATATGCATCTGGAGCCATGGGTCTCTCCATGTATACTCATTGGTTGGTGTTTTAGTCCCTGGGAGCTGTGGTGGGTTTGGTTAGTTGATAATTTTGTTTTGCCCATGGAGTCACAGACCCTTTCAGCTGCTTAATTTCTTTCTCCAACTCCTTCATTGGGGTCCTTGGGTTCTGTCCAATGGTTAGCTGAAAGCATCTTCCTCTGTATTAGTATGGCTCTGGAAGAGCCTCTGAGGAGGCATCCATATCAGATTTCTGCTAGTAAACACTACTTGGCATCAGCAATAGTGCATGGGATTAGTGGCTGCATATGGGTTGGATCTCCAGGTGAGACAGTCTCTGGATGATCTTTTCTCCAATTTCTGCTCTTTATTTGTTCCTTCATTTTCTTCCATGAGTGTTCTGTTCTCCCTTCTAGGAAGAACTGGGGCATCAACCTTTTGACCATTCTTCTCTTTGAGCTTTATAAGTTCTGTGAATTGTATCTTGGTTATTCCGAGCTATTTGGGCTAGTATCTGCTTATCAGTGAGTACATACCATAAGTGTTCTTTTGTGACTAGGTTACCTCACTCAGGATGATAGCTTCTAGTTCCATCGATTTGCCTAGGGATTTCGTAAAGTCATTGTTTCTTATAGCTGAGTAGTAATCCATTGTGTAAATGTACCACAATTTCTGTATCCATTCCTCTGTTGAAGGACATCTGGGTTCTTTCCAGTTTCGGCTATTATAAATAAGGCTGCTATGAACATGGTGGAGCATGTGCCCTTGTTAGATGTTGGGGCTTTTTTGAGTATATGCCCAGGAGTTGTACAACTGGGTCCTCAAGTAGTACTATGTTCAATTTTCTGAGGAACTGCTAGACTGATTTCCAGAGTGGTTGTACCAGCTTACAACCCCCCAACAGTGGAGAAGTATTCCTCCTTCTCCACATCCTCACCAGCATCTACTGTCACGTGAATTTTTGATTATATCCATTTTGACTGGTGTGAGGTGGAATCTCAGCGTTATTGTTTGATCTTTCTTAACTTCATCTCAAAACAGTATTTGAGCCTAAGTTGCATATTCTATTCCCCTGCAACTATTAGGACTGATGAGTTTGTTACACAAAAGAGACTTGGAACAGGACATAGCACTGTCTAAGCTGCTGCTGTTTACATTGTCAGTGCCATCATCCTTCTCATGAGAATGAGGAGCCTGTGGCACTAACCAGCCCAGTTCTACTCCATCACATGCATGCATGCATGCACGCACACATACACACAGTGTGTGTGTGTGTGTGTGTGTGTGTGTGTGTGTGTGTGTGTCTGTGTGTGTGTGCCTATTTCAGTTCAGAAAGGCAGTCAGCCTGCAAGATGAGAGTGTGTCCCCGATGTTGCAGCTGATTGGGTCATTCTTAATCCAGTTCCCAGACTTGGGCTTTCCAAGGTGAAGGACAAAGCAGAGCTGGGAGAATGCTGCATCTTAGACAGTTACCAAAAAGCAATCTGTTAAATCTTTGCAACAGCAGAGGAGATGGGTGGGCAGAGCAGCCCACCAGGGTGTCTCAGTGACTGAAAGTCTCCATTCTGAGATAGAGGAGAACAGCATAACAACAAATGTCCTGCACATGATATTTCACAACTTGCTAAGTCCCATGAGCCTCAGTTTATTCATCGGTAAATGAGGTCAGTGATTGCATTTGTCCAGAGGGGTTGGGTGAGGATTAGAGAGAGGCTGCTTCTCTTTGGATTATAATCAGTGTGGTGGGTGCTATTTGGTGATTCAGAGATGATCCTGTTGGGAGAACATCAAGTAACCAGCAGGTATTCAGGATATCCTTGTGTATTAGCTAGGGTAGTCTCAGAGGCATATAAACACATTAGCTGAGGATTCAAAAGACCTGTGCCCAAGCTAACCTGTGCTTCTACTATGCTAAATGATCTTAAACCAACCAGTCTGCTGTGTTTTCTTGCTTCAGTCAGGTTTTCTGCTGTTGTAGCAGAAATCCTCAGATTGGATCTTCAGTAAAGAAGAGAAATTTATTTAGCTCACTGTACAGGAGACGAAAAAATTCAGGATCAGACTGTTACATGGGGTGAGAACCTCATGTTACATCACAACATGGTGGATGCCAACAAATACCAGAAGGACTCAGGAGCATGGTGTTTAAGCACATGAACACAAGGTGAGCGCATGGGCTGACCTATATCACCCTGCTCTTTTGAAAGATAACTCAGTCCTGCATGAGTGAGAACCCACTCATTCCTCCACCATTAATCCATAAGGACTTTGTCCCAGTGACAGAAACATGTTCTCTTAGGCTCTACTGACCAACACTGCCCAGTGAGGAATTACAAGTTTTGGTGGAAAGTGATCATACTTGAACCGTGGGACACCCCATCAGGAAAGTAGCAGGAGGAGGAGGGCCAGAATGTGGGGGTTCTGTACTGCACAGACATCTCCTCCTCTGCCCTTCCCCAGTAGACACAGACAGCTTACAAACACCCACAGACCTGGAGTCCTCCAGCAGACGTCTACCCTGTGTTCAGTATGTGTGGCTTGCTCTGCGTGCCAGATCCTGGGCCAGGCAGTGAGACAGAAATTTGGGGGTGGGGCGGAATCTGGGATTGCGGAAGGGGAAAAGGCGCAGTTACATTGTTATTGGGGACAGTGGGTGCTGGGACAATAATACAAGAATGTTCAGAGTGGTTAGAGGTCTCTGAGAAAGTGGTAATAGAGGTGGGACATGTGTGGCAAGGAGGAAGCTAGGGAAGAGGTTTAGGTGAAGTGTCTAGTAGGTGATAGTAAGGTTAAACACCTACTCTCCTGATAAGTGTTAATGGCACTGGGGCATTTGTGTCATTGTGATCAATTGCCTCACAGATACTAGAGAGGTAAGAATTGACCCATGGTTTCAGAACTTTGATTCCATCGCCATAGAGAAGGCAGGGTGGAACCCAGCAGCTCACATCATTGTAGTCAGGAAACAGATCAAAAGAGTAAATTCTAGGACATGACACAGTCCCCAAGGATTTATCCCCTTATGGTAGAAATCCATCAGATAGGCATGTCCTCCAAAACCTCAAAACATGTCATCATCTGGAGATCAAACATGCAACATTTAATCTTATGAAGGGTCCTCATTTCAAACTGTATGGAACGGGGTTTTATTTACTGGAAATACAAAAATAGGCGGTTTGGGAGTGGACTGTGACTAGTCATGGACCTAGTCTTGTCATCTCCAGTGGTTCAAGAGGATCTTGAATTCCAAAGTGCACTCAGTGGGGCGTGGAAAAGGTCAAGTGGGGTTAGTGATATGGGGAGACTTAACAGACTGTCAGTTGGGGAGTCACAGAAGCAAATGAAGAATTGCATCTACTAGAAACGATGACTGTGGGGTTTAATCAAGCAAATAAATCAATCTATTTTAGGGTAGTGGTGACTTCGTGTGCTAAAGGAGAGGAAAACATTCAGACCCCCAAACAGCCGACCCATGTGATTCAATAGGGTCATTACTGAGGTGGAGATGGATAGGAGGGGCATGGCAGGACATGGGGAGCTGCATTTAGAACTGTTTATTGGGATGCTTTTTACCCATGCCATGACTTCTTTCCCAAGTGTATTTTCCAAATTCCTCATTAGGCTAGCAACTGGCTTCTAGGAGCATTGCCAATTGTTCATTTGCCCTGCCCTAGGCAGGGGGCTCTTGGCCAGCAATAGAAGATATAGGAGGATTGAAGGCCAAGTAGGGACAGTCTGGCTCATCAGGTACGTTCCCTGTGAGTGTGCCTCCATCTGTCTTTCTCTTGTCTTTGTTTTTCTCATTCTATGTGTGTCACCTGCTCCCTCTGTCTACATTTTTGTGTCTACCTATCTCTGTCTCTCTCTCCATATCTACCTATTAGATAGACAGATAGATAGATAGATAGATAGATAGATAGATAGATAGACAGACAGACAGATAGATATACAGATAGATGGACAGGCAGATATAAATACATAAATATATTTTCTCTGTGAGTGTTGAGTGTGTCAATGTTGACAGACAAACATAGAGACAAAGACATCTACATGGGCCCCACACTATATATGTGTGTTGCCTTTGGCAGAAGAATCATGCATATTTTCCAGATGACTTGGAATTTCTCACCCTTATATTCTTTTTATTCTCAGGAACATTCAAGGAAGCCAGATCCCTTTGTTTTTAAGAAGAATGCTTGTTTTCTTATTCAGCAGGCTGGAAGTTTATACCTGGTTTCCAGATAGTGATGATACAGGCATCTCATTGACTATTCTCTGCCTGCTCTCTCAAAGTCCACATGTGCTACCAGTCTTGGTACCTTAGAGCTCAGAGCCAAGCCCAGGATCTTTTTCTCAAATCCACAGCAATGAGTATTCATAGGACACCATAATAATCAGCTTTAGACCTCATTGGTAACTGTTGAGTAGCACCAGCATCTTTCCAGAGGAGGAAATAATCCCAGAGAGCATAAACAAAATAAATTCCCAATCAGAGTGGGGGAAGCACAGAGAAGGACAAGCCATGGAGGGCAAACAGAGGTGAAACCACCATACAGAATAAAGGGATGGGGCCTCTGTGCCAATGGCCACACTCAATGTGAGCACCTGAAAAGCCAGATTCCAATGGGACAAGGCGCCATGGTGTTCTGGAATGATCACGGACCATGGCCTCAGGTCGACCAGGTCTCAGA
The DNA here is from genome assembly GCF_963924665.1 of Micromys minutus. Classification (NCBI taxonomy): domain Eukaryota; kingdom Metazoa; phylum Chordata; class Mammalia; order Rodentia; family Muridae; genus Micromys; species Micromys minutus. The sequence continues at coordinate 50,380 of NW_027667989.1, read as the reverse complement.
TACTAGAGGTATGAGGAAGTGGCACTGCTAAATGGTCAGGACTATCAGAGGCCACCAGAGTTCTACAATTGAGATATAGAACTAGAAGATTGGTGATTTAATTTATGAGCCAGAGCCCATTAAGCTGAGGGACTGTGTTGTATCTGGTCTTTGACTTTTATATCAATAAAATGGAGGTGATAGCATTTCCTACCCAAGGTTGCTGAGAAATCAAGTCGACTCTTTTGGTCTATCTCAGCAGAACCAGGATTTTAAGCCCAGTAAAGAGGCAACCCCATTCCCAGTGTGGCCATAATCACTTTTATGATTATCACCACCAACATCTGGATCACATTACACAGTCATCCCCTACTCATTTCTATTGTTGCTGACAAAAAGAAATTTAAGGAACAAACTGTTTGCATTGGCACAGAGTGTGGGTTTGCAAACATCACGAAAAACATAGCAGCAGAAGTAGAATGTCAGATTCCATCCGCAGTCAGGAAGCAGCAAGAGATGTAGGCTGGTGCTCAGCTCTCTCCTTTTTACTCAGCCTAGAAGCCCAGCCCAGTGGAGAGTACCACCTACTCTTCCCACCTTAATTAACTCAATCTAGATAATCTCTTGAAGAGGCTTGTTTCCAGAACACTTTAAAGCCCATGAAGTTTACAAGGTTAACTGTAGTAGTTGTCAACCTGTGAAAAGCCTTCTTTTTTTTTTTTTTTTTTGTTTTTGTTTTTTTTTTTTTGTTTGTTTACAGTGATTCTTTAAATGCTGAGCCCTGAGTTTTAATTTCCAGACGGCAGTGCTCTTAACAGTCACCTGTCACATAATAGACCAGCACCCCCTCTCTCCCTCCCTCCTCCCTCCCTCTCTCTCTCTTTGTCTCTCTGTCTCTTTGTCTCTCTCTCCCTCCCTTCCTCTCTCCCTTCCTCCCTCTTCCTCTCTCTCTCTCTTTCTCTCTCTCTCTTCTGTGGGGCTGACCACTCTGGCATTCCACTCACAGGAAAAAATCTTCTAGGATTTGAACTCATCAAAAAACAGAACACACTTTCATGATGATATGTCTAGGAGGTGGGCTTTACACTCCAAAGGCCCAGGACATCTGTTAGAATCAGGGAAGCCATTCCCTTCACACGTGACCTTTTCACTTGAAAGTTAAGTGTCTGTTAGCTCCAATCCAATACGAACTGTGGGTTGCCTACCTCCCCTGAGAAACTTTCTGTACTCACAGTCATCAATATATTGGTGAAGTCCAAGCTATGCAATTCTAGCAATCATTTAACAAGCTAACCAAGGAAAATCAGGGAGAAAAAGAATTCATTTTAGTCTTCACCCATGGAGCAGAGGACAGAGTTAGGGACACTATATGAATCTGAATGTGTTGCTCAGAGGAGTGGCCACTAAAAACTGAAGATGGGTATTCCTCCAAGTATGGTGTTTAGTTAACTGAAATGTGAGTCCAGCACCTAGAGAGCTTTCTTCAGTATAATGCATTTAGTCAGCTCAGAAAACAGTGGAGGTAGTTAAACTTTGTCTCTGATGATTTTATGTAGATTTACTCGGTCAATGATTATTGCTACTCTACTACGTGAAGACACTGTCCTATGTGTTTAGGGGACACCAGGGGACAGGACACACAGTGGTATCTGATCTTGAGGCACTTGGATTTTTTCAGTACAAGCAGAGACTTCATGGAGTAAATTGTAGGCAGAATATAGGTGAGACATGCTGTCGTGTTAGAGGAATCCCAAATGTCAGACAGTGACCACCAGAAGGGAGTCAGTCCCGGAGAGGGTGTCATTTATAATAACTTAAGGAGAGAAAGACTGAGCTGGGCAGGCGTCTAGAGGAACTTCCTGTTAAGGGAACAGCCAGTGTGCATCAAGCACTAGCAGGAAGATTCAATCTGTGATTCAGTCTTTCCTTGTTGGTTAAGAAATGAGGTAGGCTTCACTTATTCCTCATCTAAATGACCCCTGCAGGAGGCCCAGGTGTCAGCTTGCAGAGCACTGTGCCAGTAACCTCAGAAGGGTGTTGTAAAGTGATCTTGTAGGGAATGATGGATCTATTCTGGGTTTTAGTGTTTATGAGAATGTATTAACACTCATAGAACTAGATAGCCAGAAAGTCCATTTTACTCCCTGTTAACTTAAAAGACAAATATTTTCAAAATTGCTTTTATACCAATTACTTTGATCTACTTTAGCTCCACAGGTCTGGGTGTTTCTAGATATTGCTAAAGATGAGCTGTTCTGATGCAAATACAGCAGCCCCCACCACAGTGCCTTCAGAACCATTGCTGGACCTTCTAGTGGTTGCTGTCAAAAAGTGAGTTATACTAGTGGGACACAGATTGCTCGTTAATGCCAGGCACTGTTTCCAACTCCTTAATTTGTCACTTGTTACTCATAAGAACCCCATGAGGTAGATGCTGGTCTATCATCTGAATTCTGCAAAGAAACCCAAGTACTGTGAGATGAGATCGTTTTGCCCAGACGTGAGCACAAAGTAGCAGAGCCCATCAGCCCAACCTTCAGGCTAACTGGTTGTGTCAGGCTGTGTCAAAACCAGAGGGTTGGCACTGTGTTGTCTTTAATCAGTGTGTTGAGAGAGGCCTGTTCTAAACAACAACCACCATTGGAGTCTGTTCACTGCACCCTGAAGACTAAGCAAGAGGATTGACAAGATAAAGTGAGCAGGAATTTGAATCCTCTTTGAGGGAATAGAAGTCGAAATATGCGGTTAATAGATGGATCCCAGAATGGGAACCCAGTTCTGTGCGTCTACCTGATCTTAAGCAAGGAAATAAGACATCTGAGCAGATATTATCTGCCTTCTTCTCTGGGCTGATGCCACCATGAGATGGCTCTTCCCACTCGACAAGCTCTTCCCAAGTTGATGCAAAATCTGTGACCCTATGATTGTCCCTCTTCGGGCTCTACTGCCAACTTGATCTGTTTTCATCCTCTCAGCATTCCTCCTTCCCACCTCAGAGTGGCAAGGCTGCCAGCCAAAAGGTTTATTTTCCAATCTGCTGTGGCCACTCCTGCCCTCTGGTGGCATGCATGTGGCAGTGCCACTGCTTTTTAACTTGGCAGCCATTAAACAAAATACTCATCACTTTAACACAAGAACTGTTATATTATGATACTAGAATTCTTGTGACCAAGATGGGGTATAAGTGACTGATGGGCAGGTAGCATATACAATGTGCATACCCTGGACAAATGGGTGGTCATTGTCTTGTATGTGGTGGGTCAGTATGAAGAGTAAAAGGTTGTCAAAGGACACTGATTCCTTGCCCTAGGGATTTCCTCTGCCGCTCCCAGGAATTCCCACCCAGGAAATCCCACTTTCTTGAGATTTGAGTTCCCAAAATACCACAGAAGGTCCGGATGTCCTCTGTGGAATGTTCCAACGCCCTAGGTGTGCCTGGGGGTGTACTGATAAAAAATGTATGATTCTTCCCCTTATGAATTTCCTCATTCCCCCTGTCCTCCCCCTCCTTTGTGATTTTTGCCTTTATAAGCCTGTTACAAGTTCAGGCCGGGGTCGAACTCCTCTACCCCTGCGTGGTGTATGAGTCTCGACCACAGCATGCTGGCCTGAGATCTCACTCTTTCACTTTCAATAAACTTCCTCATGCGATTGTAGCAAGTCTGGTCTCGGTGCCTTACTGGGTGCGCGCCTCTCCTGAGATTTGAGTGAGGGTCTCCCTTCGGAGGTCTTTTATTTGGGGGCTCGTCCTGGATTTGCGCGACCACCTAGGGGCCCTAGACCTACTTGGAGGTAAGGATTTTCTTTCCTTTCTTTCCTTGTTGTCCTGTTGTGACTCTTTGTTTGTGGATTGTCCAGATTGTGATTCTGTGTTTGTGGATTGTCCAGATTGTGATTCTGTGTTTGTGATTTGTTCAGAGGTCTGGTGCGATCGCAGCAAACGCTCTAAACAAGTCTGCTCTTCCAAGGGAGGAGTGGAGTGGACAGGGATAGACGTGTCCAGGGTCCACCGTTTGCTCACCCTGGGAGACATCCCAGGAGGACAGGGGGAGGACCAGGGATGCCTGGTGGACCCCCACGGGAAAAGTCGGGAGATCAGTTTTTCTCCTTGACGATCTGTGTCAGAGGGCCAATTCTGGGCCATCTGGCTCTTTTCGGGATTTCGGGTCGACTCGAGGTCGGCGACTGACTTTGTCTCTCTGTTTTGTAGTATCTGTGAGTGTTTTGTGTGTGTGTGTCAGAACTAGAAATGGGCCAGACTGTGACGACCCCACTAACACTGACTTTGAACCATTGGACAGACGTTAGGACAAGGGCCCATAATCTTTCTGTTGAAGTTAGGAAAGGACCGTAGCAAACTTTCTGCTCCTCCGAATGGCCAAGTTTTTGCGTAGGATGGCCTTCGGAGGGAACTTTTAATCTATCTCTTATCTCCGCTGTTAAGCGAATTGTTTTTCAGGCTTCAGGGGGACACCCTGATCAGGTCCCATACATCATCGTGTGGGAGGACCTCGTCCAAAACCTGACATTCTGGGTGAGACCCTGGACAGCAGGGGCAGAAATGGCAACGGTGGCCGTGGCCTCGAACAAGCTGGCACCTGCTCCATCGGCCCCCACGCAGATCTATCCTGAAATTGATAATGGTTTTTTTCTCCTCGACAACCCTCCACCCCCATACCCTCAACTGGCTTCTCATGCAAGTCCCCCACAGGCGCCGACTCCCACTGACTACCAGAGGACCTCTGAAACAGGACCAGCGGCCGGGACCCAAAGCCCCCGGGTTCGAAGCCCAGGGGGAAATGGCGCGGGGCTTGGCTCTGCTATTGCCCTATCATTACGGGCTTATGGACCCACCCCAGCTCCGGGAGAACTAGTCCCGCTACAGTATTGGCCGTTTTCATCAGCCGATATGTATAACTGGAAAACTAACCACCCCTCTTTTTCAGAGAACCCCTCGGGCCTGACAGGACTCCTTGAGTCCCTGATGTTTTCTCATCAGCCCACTTAGGACAACTGCCAGCAGCTTTTGCAGGTCCTCTTTACTATGGAAGAGAGGGAGAGGATCCTTCTGGAAGCTAGAAAAAATGTTCCAGGACCAGATGGGACCCCCACCAATCTCCCTAATCTTATAGATGCAGCTTTTCCCTTGATCCGCCCTGTGTAGGATTACAACTCTGCAGAAGGTAAGGAGCGTCTCAAGGTCTTACGCCGGGCTCTAGTGGCAGGTCTCAAGGGAGCCGCAAGGCGACCCACAAATTTGGCTAAGGTAAGAGAGGTTCTTCAGGGACCTGTTGAACCGCCATCTGTGTTTCTTGAATGTTTAATGGAAGCTTACAGGGGTTATACTTTGACCCAACTTCTGAGGGTCAGCAGGCAGAGGTGGCTATGGCCTTCATACAGCAGTCAGCATCAGATATTAAGAGAAAGTTACAGTGGCTAGAGGGGTTCCAAAACCCTTGCAGGATTTGGTGAAGGAATCAGAGAAAGTGTTTCATAAGGAGGAGACTGAGGAAGAGAAGCGAGAAAGAGAGAAGCAGAAGGCAGAGGAAAGAGAGGACCAGAGGGTAGTAGACAAAAAAGGAATTTTTAGGATTTTGGCCACAGTAGTGAAGGGCCAGGGAGTTAGGAATCAAGTCTGGCACTAGGAGGGAGCCTCTTGACAAAGGTCAATGTGCTTACTATAAAGAAGAAGGCCACTGAGACAAAAAAATTGCCCCAACAAGAAAAAAAGGGGACACCAGCAACAGAAGGCCCGGACATGTGGCTCCAAAGTTTTAAATATTTATGGACTACCCGAAGATCTGTGGATCTCGGAGTGGGCTGGGTATCCCATTTATTCATTGTAATGCCAGACTGTCCCTGCACCCTGTTGGGGAGAGACCTCCTGACCAAGATGGGGCACAGATTCACTTCCACTCTGATGGACCACAGGTTAGAGGTCCAGAAGGGGAGCCTGTGCAGGTTCTAACCATCCAGTTGGAGGACAAGTACCAATTCTAAACAGCCTGCCTCAGATCAAAAGGACTGGTGGCTGCAGGCATATCCACAGGCCTAGGCGGAGACTGCAGGAATGAGGGAGGCTAAGAACCAGCCCCTGCCCATATGGAGCTGAAAGTCCAGGCTAGTGGTGCGTTAGTACCCCATATAAAAGGAGGCATGAGACGGGATCAAGACACTCATCATTCGGTTACTCCAACAACTTCGTATGTGTCCATCATCCTGAGGTGTGCCTCTCCTACTGGTGCGGAAACATGGAACCAACGACTGCTGGACAGTTCAAGATCTCTGGGAGGTAAACAAATTGGTGGCAGAACTCCACCTCACAGTACTTAACCCCTATAACCTGTTGAGCTCATTGCCCTATCCAGGACCTGGTGTACAGCACTGGACTTGAAGAAAATGCATCAATGGACTCATCTAGAGGTAGACAAACTTGTAAAGACTGTCTTGAGGTCAAATTCTTTTGTGCCAGATTTGACTAGATAACTGTGTGCCATGTTAGAAAGCAAATGTATGTAGAAGGCCGGGAGGAGAGAAGATAGACCTGAGGTTTACTGAGAAGTGGATTTTACAGAACTGAGCCAAGAAGATATAGATGTAAGTATCTATTAGTCTTTATAGATACCTTTTCTGGGCGGGTAAAAGCCTCCCCACAAAGAGAGAAATGGCAGCAGCGGTCATAGCTAAGAAGATTCCTGAAGAGATCTTCCCTAGGTTTGGTACCCCTAAGGTAATTGGATCAGACAATGGGCCATCTGTGTTGCCCAGGTAAGTTAAATATTAGCTTGTTTATTGTGGACTAATTGGAAATTGCATTGTGCTTACAGACCCCAGAGCTCAGGACAGGTAGAAAGAATGAATAGAACTCTAAAAGAGACCCTTACTAAATTAGCTATTGAGACCGGCGGTAAAGACTGGGTGACCCTCCTCCCCTTTGAGCTTCTTAGAGTCCGAAACTCGCCGGGGCGTTTCGGCCTTACCCCTTATGAAATCCTACATGGGGGACCGCCCCCCTTAATGGAGTCGTGCGGGATATTGGATCCTGGCACTAACTCCCCCTCCTCCTCTGCTCTATTTGCCCACTTAAAGGCCTTAGAAGTTATTAAAACACAGATCTGGAGTCGAATCAAAGAAGCCTACACTCCAGGAACCACCGCGGTGCCCCACGGGTTCTAGGTCGGAGACTCAGTCCTGGTCAGACGACATCGCGCTGGCATGCTTGAGCCCCGGTGGATGGGACACTACCTCGTGCTGTTGACTACACCCTCGGCAGTCAAGGTCAACGGGATTGCTGTTTGGGTACGGTGGCAGCTGGTGACAATTCTCTTAAGCTGCGCCTTCGTCATAGCCCCAACCTTGGGTAATAACCCCCATGCCCCTCAAAAATTAACCTGGGAAGTGCTTAATGAAGTGGGCGACGTCGTGTGGTCAACAACCGCAGTGCACCTTCCTTGGACTTGGTGGCCTGATCTTGCACCCAATGTCTGTAAGTTAGCAGCCGGCTCTATGGCCTGGGATCTTTCCAGTTATACCAATTTAGAAAAGCCACCCCCAGAAGAACAGTGTGTCCCTCATGGCATAGGGATCACATTGGGGTGTTCAGGACAGTTTTACTGAGCCAACCTTCAGGCAGCAGACTTCTATGTCTGCCCCGGGCAGGGACACACCAGGGAAATGAAGAGAGGGGCCTCAGACTATTTTTGTAGTAAATGAGGATGTGAGACCACGGGAGAAGCCTACTGGAACCCTTCCTCCGCTTGGGATCTAATAGGGTCGTAGGCCAGGGGAGCCAGAGAAAGGGGAAAGAGATCCATCCAAATACCTGGCTTATAGGACTGGGTGTGCCTCTGAAAGCTCCGGTAGCCCTCAGGGACCGTGCAAAGACAGTTATTGTAACCCTCTAAATATCAGCTTCACCCCATAGGGAAAACAAGATCGTCAGTGGGTAAGAGGAAACCGTTGGGGATGGAGAGTCTATACTGGCAGAGGGGACCCTAGATTCATTTTTGTTATTAAGATAAAGATAGAGAGTCCGCCCACACGACCCGTAGGCCCCAATTCGGTGCTTGATAACCCTGCACCCAGGCCTGAGAGACCTCCTTGTCTCACTCTGTCACCAAAGGAGGACTCGTATCCCCTTTTGACCACACCCTCCTATCTCCCTATGAGAACTGAGGACCGCCTGTTCAATCTGCTTGATAGTGCATTTGTTGTTTTAAACTGCCACTACTTTGACCTTAGCTGTCTTGTTAGGACTTGGAGTGGCAGCAGGAATTGGAACAGGGGCAGCTGCCCTCATCCAACAACCTTACTACTATAATGAACTCAGAGCAGCTATGGACACGGACCTGGGAGCATTAGAACAGTCCATAACCAAACTAGAAGAGTCATTGACTTCATTATCAGAGGTAGTGCTACAGAACAGGAGGGGATTAGATCTGCTTTTTCTAAAGGAAGGAGGGCTCTGTGCTGCCCTAAAAGAAGAATGTTGCTTTTACATAGATCATTCTGGTGTCATAAGAGATTCTATGGCAAAGCTTAGAGAAAGACTAGAAAACAGAAAAAAAAAAAAAGAGAAACATACCAAGGATGGTATGAAAATTGGTTTAACCGGTAACCCTGGTTCTCTAAGCTAGTCTCTGCTTTGGTCAGGCCTTTACTCATTTTAATGCTAATCCTAAACTTTGGACCATGCATCCTCAATAGACTGGTGACTTTTATAAAAGAAAGGGTGAGTGCTGGACAGGTAATGGTACTAAGACAACAATACCAGATATTACAAGAAGCTGAGGGATCGCTCTAAGATTAGAGCTTTTTTACAAAAAGAAAAACGGGGGAATGAAGAGTAAAAGGTTGTCAAAAGACACTGATTCCTTGCCCTAGGGATTTCCTCTGCCGCTCCCAGGAAATCCCACCCAGGAAATCCCACTTTCTTGAGATTTGATTTCCCAAAATACCACAGAAGGTCCGGATGACCTCTGTGGAATGTTCCAACACCCTAGGTGTGCCTGGGGGTGTACTGATAAAAAATGTATGATTCTTCCCCTTATGAATTTCCTCATTCTCCCTGTCCTCCCCCTCCTTTGTGATTTTTGCCTTTATAAGCCTGTTACAAGTTCAGGCCGGGGTCGAACTCCTCTACCCCTGCGTGGTGTATGAGTCTCGACCCCAGCATGCTGGCCTGAGATCTCACTCTTTCACTTTCAATAAACTTCCTCATGCGATTGCAGCAAGTCTGGTCTCAGTGCCTCACTGGGTGCACACCTCTCCAGAGATTTGAGTGAGGGTCTCCCTTCGGAGGTCTTTTAAGTACAGTGTGAGATTTTACCACACCATGTAAAGCACTGAAAAAGTTAAAGCACATGAATATCTGTCTTAATTAGGGTTTTACTGCTGTGAACAGACACCATGCCCAAGGCAAGTCTTATAAGGATGACATCTGATTGGGGCTGGCTAACAGGTTCAAAGGTTCAGTCCTTCATCATCAAGGCAGAAAGAAGCATGGCAACATCCAAGCAGACATGGTTTAGGAGGATCTAAGAGTTCTACATCTTCATCTGAAGTCTACTAGAAGACTGACTTCCAGGCAGCTAGGATGAAGGTCTTATAGACCATAACGACAGTCAAACACCTAGTCCAACAGGGCCGCACCTTATAATAATGTCACTCCCTGGGCCAAGTATATGCAAACCATCACAGATTCTTTCTGGAACTTTGAAAGAAGAAGACTTTGGATTATGGTGAATAGTGTATGTCTAAGCACACAAAACAAAGCAAAACAAAATCAAACAAATAAAAACCTGAAACCCTGGGTAAGGGATACCTGGGTAAGGTAACAGTCATATAAAGTCTTTAGAGTTCGTGTCTCAGATAAAACCAGAAAGACTTGATCATGACTCTCTTTCCTATAGACCTTCTGTAGAGTACTGCCACTGTTGTATTACAGTCAAACTCACGTTCAATATGCCTGTTTTTTAACTGGTATCTAATCACTCTTCCTCTCATCTTTCTCTTCAGAAAGGTATTTTTCCACAGCAGAACGGACCTTTTCTCTCCCCTTCAGATGTGCCAACATCTTTCCTATCATTTACATAAATACTTTCCATTCCTCATGCTTCATCTTAAAGACCCATGGCCTACAGTTAAGTACTCAAGAGATGGCTCAGAGGCTAAGAGAACCGACTTCTCTTCTAGAGGACCTGGATTCAGTTCCCATCACCCACATGCTGGCACCCAATCATCTAGAACTATAGTTGCTGAGATCTAATACCTTCTTCTGGCCTCTGTAGATACCAGGCCAGCCTGTAATGCTCATGTGTACAAGCACAAAACACTCACATGCATAAAATGCAAATAGACAAGTGTTGGTACAGTACAGCAGCAATGGAGAAATGGATACATAGATCCAGAACAGAGCAGTGAGCTCAGGGATAAAGCTGAGCACATACAGGAAAATCACTGTGGAGATGGCTGACTATAGGCATAAAAATGACACTGGAGCCTTGTCTTACACAATATAAAAAACTGGATAAATCAGTATAAGACTGAAAATGAAAACAAGTAGAAAGACAGAAAGAGAAGGTAATCCATTTTGCATCGGTGATGAGATCTGGAATATGTCTCCCAAATCCAGGCGACATATAAGTCAAATCAAACAAAGTTTACACCAGATTGAAAGAAGCAGTAGCATGAGAGACAGCTTATGGGTTGTTAGAATAATTTACAAATATCTGTCTGATAAAAGGCTATCATCCACAAACATAAGAGAACTTAATTCAACAGAAAACAAATATATATCCTAAAAATATATAAAGTGCCTGAATAGATATTTCTCAAAATAATGCATACCAAAGATATATGAAGATAATGGTCATCACAAAGAGACACAAATGGATGCAATAAAACGCCTCACACAGGATGGAATAATGAATATAAGCAAAATGAAAACATGGCCCAGTGGGTAAAGGTGCTTGCTACTTAGTTTGATGACTTGAGTTTGATCCCTGGGAACCACACAGCAGAAGGAGAGAATTGATTTCTGCAAGCTGTTCTCTGCCCTCAACAAGCACATTATGAAGTGCACAGAGGTAAATGTAATTTAAAATGAGAAATGTAGAGCCATCAAGTGCATGGAGAATAGAGTCAATGGGAGTATAAATAAAATATATAAATATAAATTAATATAGTTGTTACACAGAACAGTATGGAATTCTTTGGAAAAAGGGAAATGGAATTACCATTTGGTCCAGCAGTCTCACTTCTGTGCACACATCCAAAGAAATTGAAATCATCATGACAATGAGCTAGAGAGAGTGGCTCTCCCATGATCATTTCGGCATGATTCACAATACCCAAGGTGTTAAATCAATCTGCCTTCATTGTCAGATCCTGTGGGACTGGTGATGATGAAATTGTATTAGACAATTGAAAAGACGAAAATCCTGTTCCTTGTAATATGTATAAAACTGGAGAATGCTATGTTAGGGCAGATAAGCAGGGTACAGAAGGACACATGACCTCAGTTTGGGCATCTAAGAGTAGAAAGCACGGAAGTGTAACATCCAATTCTGGCTACTAGAAGTACAGAGAAGGTGTGGAGCGAAAGCCGGTGACAGTGATCAAAGTTGCAACTGAGAAGAATGAGCTTCAGTCGTCCACTGTAAGGACCTCAGGTGTTAAATATTAAACAATAACATATCTCCTATTATCAAATTGCCGAAGAGGATCTTAAATGTTTGTACCATGTAGAAAATGCTAACTACAGAGCACAGTTTTATTTACATAATTGAATCATCCCACAGTGTAATCATATGTTTAAAAATCTCACATCACCTTCCAGGTAAAAATCCAGTTATGGAAAAGGTCACATCCTCAGAAAGAACTTTCCAGATGTCCTATTTAAAGACACAATGCTCTCAGAAAAGCCACCTAGCCTTCTTTACCAGCACATACCTCAAGTCATAGCTACCGGTTCATCTGTTACCAACTCTCACTTGCCAGACCTAAGTCTTACTGGGGCCCATAGTAGTAGGGATTGCATGAACACCCCTGATCATTGTTGGGGATGACCAGAAGTTTATTAGGAGGCATGCCTCTAGAAACACAAGTTCAAGGTCACCCTGAGCTACTTAGTAAAGCTCTGTCTCAAAATAAAAAGTAAAAAGGGCTTTCAAACAGACAGAAACATTTTTAGGAGGTAAGTCTAGTGATAATAGTTGAATTCTTACCAGTGTGATGTTGACCAGAGTTCCCAAAAATGGGGATTGTTATATAAGCTGCATAATCTCTTCAGCTCAAATATCTCACGAACTTTTTCATCCAGAAATTGTACAAGAAGAGCACTTCAATTTCAGTAGTGACCAGTAGCTTGTTGGGATTAGGCCCCTTCGCAGATGCTGATCATGAACGTTAGACAAACATTTAAATCCAAATAAATGATGTTGCTAGAAAGAAACACAAATCAGAGGAGAACCAACCATGAGGGAGGGGAGTCACTTCAAATCTACCCTGGTGAAACAGAAAACAAGAGACTCCAGCACTAATGCAGAGGGCTTTGGTTGTAATGATCTAATTTGTAACCAGTCAGCTTATAAACTGGGGGGAGGGACATCAAGACATGTTTCAGTTTCTCTCAAGAGGATCAGCCAAGGCTTTGCTCAGACCAGTTCCTCTTTTTCCTTCTTGCTGACAGTTGTTGATCAGGGTGGCGCTTGTCATAAGTCACTATGGAGAAAAACAGCACAGTGAAGAACCAAACAACAGAAAGTAATTTTAAGCATCTGAATTCTTGTCAAGTGTAATACACCATCATCAAATTGGATCATATTAAACCATGAAGTTGGCCTCAGGGCTACACAGTTGGCTTTGGCAATGAAGTTCTTGCTGTATGAACATGAAGACTTGAGTTGGTGTCTCTGGCACCCAGGTAAAATCCCAGGCACAGCAGTGTGCACTAGTATATCAGAAAGGTGTGGGTTGACCAGAAAACAGTATGGGAGAATTTTCAGAGGTGATAAGAACAACAAAACCCTACCTCACCTTGTCATTGAGCAAAATCAAAGAATTGTAAAGATTTTCTTAATTTTACTCTAGGTAAATTTACAAGGATAAAATATAAACATAGAGTGGAACATATACTTCAGTTCCATGACTTAAGTAGTCATTGTTCTGGATCTCAAAAAGATAATAAGGTTTTAAAAATTATTCTTGGGTTGATAAGATAGCAAAGGCTCAGCCACTAAAGGCATCTGACACCATGCCTGGAAATGTGAGTTCAGTCTCCAGCCCCACAGACTGGAACTAGGGAATTAGTACATGTGTAGGTGTGTGTGTGTGTGTGTGTGTGTGTGTGTGTGTGTGTGTATCTGAGTGTGTGTGTGTGTGAGTGTGTGTTTATTAGTGTGTGTGTGTGTGTCAGAGAGAATGTGTGTGTGAGTGTGTGTGTGAGTGTGTGTGAGTGTGTGTGTGTGTGAGTGTGTGTGTATTATGATAACTGGAACACACTCTATCAATAAATAAATGCAATTTAAAAAGCACAAAATGTTTATTTTGCTTAGAAATAAATTGTGTGTATGTGTTTTATTTATCATAACGAAATGACACAGCCTGTTTCGCTTAAACAGCAGGAATTTATTTTGACTCAGTCTAGAAGCTGGCAGCAGAGCATTGCATGTGGGTTTGGCTAAGCCCACCTCCTAGCTTGCAGAAGGTCACCTTTTGCTTGTGTCCTTACGAGGTACAGAGAATGTCTGTCCTAAGAAGAGCTGTACTCCATCCCAGGGTTCCATCAATACCCACCCATCTCCAGCTACCTCCCATAGGCCTTGTCTCTAAATTTCTTTTCACTGGGGTCATATTACACCTGAACTTAAGAGGGGTGTCGGATTTCACAAACTTCAGCATTATACATTCAAGGAAATTTGGAAATTACAAATAAACAAATAAATAAGTGTTGCCAGAATGCATTCACTGCTGTGATTTACTTATAATTCCTTTTGTGTAACTTGTATATGGCTGTACTTATGTCATACATATCATTTTATATTATGATTATTTTTCTTTATTCAGTGCTAGGGATCCAGATCAGAGCTTTCTGCATAATAGGCCCCTCTATTGCTAAGCTTTCTGCCCCAGTCATTTAAATTCTAATTTAGATATTTATTTGTCCACCTAATTTGGAGAGCATCTCTAGTCTTCTGCTGAGTTACTCAAGCTGGCCTTGGGTACACTAGAGTCCATTAGACCTTCTGCATTCAGTGTAGCTGGGGTTGTCAGCATGTGCCAGCAAGCCCAGTCTTGATTTACCTAATATTACAGCATGAGGCTCCGCTACTCAACATGCTTCATCTGAACTCTGTTTGAATGGACAGCAACAATTCTCCGGGTGACTGCGTCATCCTCTGGCTGAATATTGAATTGTGTTAAATCTATTTAGACATGAAATATTTACCTGTTTCTTGGATTATTTTTTTAGTATAGAATTCCTGAAAATGGAAGTTGTATGCTGTTAAAGCATATTGCCAAATTACTCTCTAACAGTGCTCCAGTTTGCACAGCCACGAGCAATGGGCTGGAAGTGTGCTTTATGTATTTGCTTTTAAATGGGAGGTAGTTGGTTCCACTAATGTGCTTGCTGGCTTCTTTTCGACAGGTAAACAGAGTGCTGTGAAGCCTTCTTCTGACAGTGCAGAAGCCCTGGGATTCTCTGACCCCAACCCTCCAGCTCCCTTTAGCTGGTGACCTGCACTTCAAACCTCATCTGCTTGATTTTGTGTGGATGGAGTCTTCCCCTCCATCACAACCATGAACTTCCTCAGGAGGAGACTGTCTGACAGCAGCTTTGTGGCCAACCTGCCCAATGGCTACATGCCAGACCTGCAACGCCCAGAGAGCTCCAGTAGCTCCCCAGCATCCCCAGCCACAGAGAGGCGACACCCCCAGCCCCTCGCTGCCTCCTTCTCTTCTCCAGGATCCAGCCTGTTCAGCTCCTTCTCCAGTGCCATGAAACAGACCCCACAGGCTCCTTCGGGGCTGATGGAACCACCAACTCATGTCACACCTGTGGTTCAGAGACCCAGGATCTTGTTGGTCATCGGTGATGCCCACACAGACTGGTAAGCAGCTTCAGGGATAGAATCTGGGTGGGGTTGTCTCCCCTCAGAGAGTAAAGAATAAGAAGCAAATATTTAAAAGGGCTTATGTATTTTCTGAGGCTAGCTGGGAGCAGGAGGAGTTCATCAAAGACAAGCTGTGTGTCTTGTTTTTTAGGGGCCTTATATTGGCATAGACATCTGCAAATTCCAAGTCTGATAGCTCTTGGAATAAACAGAGGTCCCAAGTCTGGAAAGTTCCATGTGTATATTATAAATGTCTTAAACTTTTTGATACAGGAAGCACTTGCTCTCTGTGAGTGTTCTGGAGACAGCAGGGAAATCATACAACCTTTCTGAACAAGCAAAGTTCTTCAGCATCAAATACACCCCACAGTGTTTCCCAAGTTACCTCCCCTCTCTCTTTGTGTGTGTGTGTGTGTGTGTGTGTGTACCCTTGGGTATCCCAAGATACACCAGTCATCGGAAACTGCCCATTCTTACCCTAACTCTTGAGAACAGATTACCCATAATTACCTCACACTTCTCCATTGAGCTTGACCTCTGATAGCCCATTGGGTGGGGTTGACTAGTTCTCTGGCCTCCTCCAGACAGTAAGTTCTGAAAGCAGAGGCCTACCCACTTGCAACAGTAGTCATTCAGCAAGTGACCAATCACAGGGGACCAGGTCAAGTACAAGCTGCTAGGCCAGAGCAGGTGAGATGCTCAAGTGTGTCTGCCTCTGGGGAATAAGTCTATACCCCAAGGTTGTGGTCCTGAGAGGTGACAAATACTATAAGCCTCAACAGAAATAACTGAGTTAAGGACATTGGATGCAAATATGGAGACACTGAAGCGCTATGACCAGAGAGGAGCTGAACCTGTGCAAAACAGAGTTGTTCTGTGTTGGGAGGCAGACTCGTGTGTAAGTATCTCCAGAACTCCAAAAACTGGCACATGTCAGCACCTACTTTATCCCTGGGAAAGTAGACAGGTTGGGGGCAGACAAGCCTTTGCTTTGAAGTCAAAGTTGCTCATTTATTCAAACTGCATTCCTAATGGTCCCAATGTTTGTTGGGATTTTGTAAACCCCACCCCTCATTTACCTGGCAGTAGCCAGGTATGCTCTGCCCCCATGACCTGACACTATAAAAGGGGCTACTTGTCCCCTCCTCTCCCCCTTGCTCTTGGCTCTCTATCCTCTCTTGCTCTCCCACCTTTACCCCTCCTCTTCCCCTTCCCTTCCCCCTCCTCTCTCCATGTGCTCTTAGCTGGCCTCTACTATTCTACTTCTCGACTCCTCTTCTGCCTCTCTCTCTGCCTCTACTACCCTATTAACTCTTCTATGACTTGAATAAACTCTATTCTGTGCTATACCCTCATGTGGCTGGTCCCTCAGGGGGAAGAGATTCCTAACATGGGCCATTCAGAGGCATCCCCTTTTCCCCCAGGCCTCGCCGCACCTCCATGGGCCATATGCCTTCCACTGTCTTCATCCTTTCCCTAACAATGTTAACATGTGTTCAGGTGATTTTGGTGGCAGGCCTTATCTTTCAGATGAGAAGTGACCTCTTTACTGTCCATTGCTTTATGCCTGGAACTCACTATGTAACTGAGACTGAATTCAAACTCATGGCTGAGCTTCCTACCCCTGCCTCCTGGGTGCTGGGATTACAGGTATGAGTCCCCACACACTAGAAATAATCTGATGTTAACATCCAGGGTGGCCTGGAAGTTGTCTCTGTCTGACCCAGTCCGAGTTGAATTCTCTTTTCTCGAAGGCTTTTGACTCACAGGCTTGCCTGTTGTGTCTGCTGGCGTGTTCTCCTCTTGCACCTTCTTCAGCCACATGCTTTTGATTTTGATCAGGTTTGTGGTGTTTGCATTTTCTGAGAGCGAACTGAGACCCCAGGCCACCTTTGCTGCAGGAGTTCATGGCTGAACACTTTGAGATGTATTGTTTCTCCCAAGGGAATGGCTGTCAAACTGCCTTCCAAATATTTATGTTTACACTCATGGGCTGTTGTCAGCCTGGCACAGTTTTTACCCCCTCTCCTCAGAGGATGTTGGTTAACAGAAAGATTAATGTCTGGTCCAAGAGCTGAGAATAAGTGATTGAGAAGCATAAATCAGGAAATGGGACATCTTATTATTCCTCATGTCAAGGCACACAGGTTTTAAGAGTGTCAGGGCAGAAAAGGTTGTCATGAAGTGATATGACATTGTCACTGTAACCATGAGAACATAGACCTGTCCACACTGTGTCAGAGAGAAGAGGTGTTGCCCACAAGATCCCACCCTTTCCTGAGGAGACTGGTTGCTGTGAGGGGGTGTGTCATTTTCTCCAAGGGTGTAGCCACTGAGGGACTAGTTGGGATGAAAATTAAGGGAAAAAATAAGGTCCCTGTCCCAGAGGTCTGGCCAGTACTCAGGTGGAATTGGTTGGACCCACAGGTTTGAATGCCTACCAGCTGGACTCTCTATAGAGACCTGTGTTCCCACCACACTGTTTGCAAGAAAACCTTGTGGGACAGATTGGCCCTGGACCAATAAAGAAAGACAGTAGTTTGCAGGGCTGAGTCTGAGAAGGGTCAGGAAGCAGACAGCAGTGTGCCCCTGGGGCTGGGAGGTAGGGTCACTCTTAGCCCAGACACTCTAAACCCCTTCATTATCATCTCAAAGGGGGAAGGAAAAGGCTGTGGGAGCAGCCTTCTTCTCTTTTCACAACTTCTTCCTTTCAAGATCTTCTCACAAAGGAGGAGGAGCTGGGAAGCAGCAGGATCTGGGGACAGCTGGCTCTGCCAGGATGCACTGGACCAAGGGGCTAGCCTGCCACCTGCTAGCTAAGTTCAGTAGTTGTGGCCAGGCATATTTGGAGGCTTGGATAAGTAGGACTGTGAATCTTCTGGTGTCTACAAGCTGTTTGTTCTGGAAACAGTCTCCCTATATAGCAAAGGCTGGCTTTGAACTTACAGTCCTCTCAAACTCAGCCTCCTAAATGCAAGGATTATAGCTGTGCCCCACCACAACCAGCCAGGGAACATTAATTTGGACACAGCTGGGAATGTCACTGAGAAACTGAGAGGTTAGAGAGGTCATAAAGATTTAAGAACAGAGTTCAAAGGAGAAGCCAATGAACCTGTGGTAGGAAGTCTCTCAGTCACAAACATTCAGTGAATATGTGGCTAACTCTCAGGTAAACCCATGAGCCTCAGTTTCTTTTTCCCCACCAATGGGCAGAAAGAATGCCAGAAACCAAACACTTGTTCTTAAAACCCAATTAAAGTGTGAGCAAGTGATAGATGTTTCAACACATTGAGAGACTGACTACTCAAGTCAAAATTCCCCCACCCCACCCCCTGCAAGGGAGCAGCACCTAAGATTTATAAGGATTTAATTAAAATACTTATATGGATTAAGAAGCTTGATGGCCAAAGTAAAAAATGTAGATGCTACTTCTCTGGGGCCACTAGCTGGATCTCAGCCCTGTTCACTGTGCCTTGTCATGGTACTACAGGCTCTGTTGGCAGACACAGAGCTGTAAGATCAGCTTAGCAGGGGCTAAGCAGAAGGAATGGCAACAGGAATCCGGAAACAATGGGACGAACCCCGCCCTTTCTGCACAGTCCTGGGGATGAAGACTTAAGTAAAGAATGCCTGGAAGGTGCTGCTGTCATTATGATTGTGTCTTGTCATCAGTGACACAGAGAAAAGTCCACAGTTCTCTGCCACAGTGCGTGCAGGTGTCAATGCCCCTTTGTAGCTTCTCCATGACTTTCATAGTGACTATGTAACTGAGACTGAATTCAAACTCATGGCATAAAGCAATGGACAGTAAAGAGATAACTTCTAATCCAAAAGATAAGGCCTGCCACCAAAATCAGCTGAACACATGTTAACATTGTTAGGGAAAGGATGAAGAGAGTGGAAGGCATATGGACAATGGAGGTGCATCCAGGCCTGGGAGAAAAGGGGATGCCTTTGAGGGGCCCATGTTAGGAATCTCTTCCCCCTGAAAGACCAGCCACATGAGGGTATAGTACAGAATAGAGTTTATTCAAGTCATAGAAGAGTTAAGAGGGTAGTAGAGGCAGAGAGAGAGGGAGAAGAGGAGCAGAGAAGTAGAGTAGAGGCGGCCATGAGCACATGGAGAAAGGAGGGGGAAGGAAAGGGGAAGAGGAGGGGAAGGGGTGGGAGAGCAAGAGGGGCAAGAGAGGCAAGAGCAAGAGACAGAGGAGGGGGCAAGCAGCCCCTTTTATAGTGTCAGGTCACTGGTGCAGAGCATACCTGGCTACTGCCAGGTAATTGAGGGTTGGGGTATACCTGGCTGTTGCTAGGTAACTGAGGGGTGGGGTTTACACAATCCCAACAAGCATTTCGACCATTAGGAATGCAGTTTAAATAAATGAGCAGCTTTGACTTCAAAGCAAAGGCTTGCCCCCCCCCCCCCAACCTGTCTACATTCCCAGGGATAAAGTAGGTGCTGACATGTTCCAGTTTTTGGAGTTCTGGAGATACTTACACACGAGTCTGCCTCCCAACACAGAACAACTCTGTTTTGCACAGGTTCAGCTCCTCTCTGGTCATAGCGCTTCAGTGTCTCCATATTTGCATCCAATGTTCTTAACTCAGCTATTTCTTTTGAGACTTATAGTATTTGTCACCTCTCAGGACCACAACCTTGGGGTATAGACTTATTCCCCAGAGGCAGACACACTTGACATCTCACCTGCTCTGGCCTAGCAGCTTGTACTTGACCTGGTCCCCTGTCATTGGTCACTTGCTGAATGACTACTGTTGCAGGCCTCTGCTTTCAGAACTTACTGTCTGGAGGAGGCCAGAGAACTAGTCAACCCCACCCAATGGGCTAACAGAGGTCAAGCTCATTGGGTAAGTATGAGGTAATTGTGGGTAATCTGTTCTCAAGAGTAAGAATGGGCAGTTTCCGATGACTGGTGTATCTTGGGATACACAGGGGTATACACACACACACACACACACACACACACACACACACAGAGGGTAACCTGGGTAACACTAGGAGGTGTATTTCATGCTGAAGAACTTTGCTTGTTCAGAAAGGTTGTATGATTTCCCTGCTTGTCTCCAGAACACTCACAGAGAGCAAGTGCTTTCTGTATCAAAAACTTTAAGACATTTATAACATACACATGGAACTTTCCAGACTTCGGACCTCTGTTTATTCCAAGAGCTATCAGACTTGGAATTTGCAGATGTCTCTGCCAGTATAAGGTCCCTAGAATACAAGACACACAGCTTGTCTTTGATGAACTCCTCCTGCTCCCAGCTAGCCTCAGAAACTACATAAGCCCCTTTTAACATTTGCTTTTTATTCTTTCCTCTCTGAGGGGAGAAAACCCCACTCAGATTCTATCCCTGAAGCTGCTTACCAGTCTGTGTGGGCATCATCGATGACCAACAAGATCCTGGGTCTCTGAACCACGGGTGTGACAGGAGTTGGTGGTTCCATCAGCCCCGAAGGAGCCTGTGGGGTCTGCTTCATGGCACTGGAGAAGAAGCTGAACAGGCTGGATCCTGGAGAAGAGAAGGAGGCAGCGAGGAGCTGGGGGTGTCTCCTCTCTGTGGCTGGGGATGCTGGGGAGCTACTGGAGCTCTCTGGGCTTTGCAGGTCCGGCATGTAGCCATTGGGCAGGTTGGCCACAAAGCTGCTGTCAGACAGTCTCCTCCTGAGGAAGTTCATGGTTGAGATGGAGGGGAAGCCTCCATCCACACAAAATCAAGCAGATGAGGTTTGAAGTGCAGGTCGCCAGCTAAAGGGAGCTGGAAAGTTGGGGTCAGAGAATCCCAGGGCTTCTGCACTGTCAGAAGAAGGCTTCATAGCACTCTGTTTACCTGTCAAAAAAAAGCCAGCAAGCACATTAGTGGAACCAACTACCTCCCATTTAAAAGCAAATACATAAAGCACACTTCCAGCCCATTGCTCGTGGCTGTGCAAACTGGAGCACTTTTAGAGAGTAATTTGGCAATATGCTTTAAAAGCATACAACTTCCATTTTCAGGAATTCTATACTAAAAAAATAATAATCCAAGCAACAGGTAAATACTTCATGTCTAAATAGATTTAACACAATCCAATATTCAGCCACAGGATGACGCAGTCACCTGGAGAATTGTTTCTGTCCATTCAAACAGAGTTCAGATGAAGCATGTTGAGTAGCGAAGCCTCATGCTGTAATATTAGGTAAATCAAGACTGGGCTTGCTGGCACATGCTAACAACCCCAGCTCCACTGAAGGCAGAAAACTGTAACAGTTGAAGGTTTAACGGGACTCTTGTGTACCCAAGGCCAGATTGAATAACTCAGCAGAAAGCTAGAGATGCTCTCCAAATTAGGTGGATAAATATCTAAATTAAAATTTAAATGACTGGGGCAGAAAGCTTAGTAATAGAGGGGCCTATTATGCAGAAAGCTCTGATCTGGATCCCTAGCACTGAATAAAGAAAAATAATCATAATATAAAATGATATGTATGACATAAGTACAGCCATATACAAGTTACACAAAAGGAATTATAAGTAAATCACAGCAGTGAATGCATTCTGGCAACACTTATTTATTTGTTTATTTGTAATTTCCAAATTTCCTTGAATGTATAATGCTGAAGTTTGTGAAATCCGACACCCCTCTTAAGTTCAGGTGTAATATGACCCCAGTGAAAAGAAATTTAGAGACAAGGCCTATGGGTGGTAGCTGGAGATGGGTGGGTATTGATGTCACCCTGGGATGGAGTACAGCTCTTCTTAGGACAGACATTCTCTGTACCTTGTAAGGACACAAGCAAAAGGTGACCATCTGCAAGCTAGGAGGTGGGCTTAGCCAGACCCCCATGCAATACTCTGCTGCCAGATTCTAGACTGAGTCAAAATAAATTCCTGCTGTTTAAGGGAAACAGGCTGTGTCATTTTGTCATGCTAACTAAAACACAGACACACACAGACACACACACACACAATTTATTTTCTAAGCAAAATAAACATTTTGTGCTTTTTAAATTGCATTTATTTATTGATAGAGTGTGTTCCAGTTATCATAATACACACACTCACACACTTTCACATACACACACACTAACACACACACTCAAATTCACACTCACATACACACACATACTCACACACACATTCTCACTCTCTCTCACAAACACTCACATACACAAACACTCACACACTCACAGTCACATACACTCACACACATACACTCACACACATAGTCTCACACACACACAAACACACAAACACTCACATACACTCACACACACACTCACACACACATTCTCTCTCTCACACACCAACAGACAGACACACACACACACACACACACACACACACACACACACACCAGTCCCCTCTTTCCACTCTGTGGGGCTGGAGACTGAACTCACATTTCCAGGCATGGTGTCAGATGCCTTTAGTGGCTGAGCCTTAGCCATCTTATCAACCCAAGAATAATTTTTAAAACCTTATTATCTATTTGAGATCCAGAACAATGACTACTTAAGTCATGGAACTGAAGTATATGTTTCCGCTCTATCTTTATATTTTATCCTTGTAAATTTACCTAGAGTAAAATTAAGGAAATCTTTACAATCTTTGATTTTGCTCAATGACAAGGTGAGGTAGGGTTTCGTTATTCTTATCACCTCTGAAAATTCTCCCATACCGTTTTCTGGTAAACCCACACCTTCCTGATATACTAGTGCACACTGCTGTGCCTGGGATTTTACCTGGGTGCCAGAGACACCAACTCAAGTCTTCATGTTCATACAGCAAGAACTTCATTGGCAAAGCCACCTGTGTAGCCCTGAGGCCAACTTCATGGTTTAATATGATCCAAATTGATGATGGTGTATTACACTTGACAAGAATACAGATGCTTAAAATTACTTTCTGTTGTTGGGAGTCTGGTTCCTCACTGTGCTGTTTCTCCCCATAGTGTCTTATGACAAGCTCCACCCTGATCAACAACTGTCAGCAAGAAGGAAAATCAGAACTGCTCTGAGCAAAGCCTTGGCTGATCCTCTTGAGAGAAACTGAAACATCTCTTGATGACCCTCCCCCCACACCAGTTTATAAGCTGACTGGTTACAAATTAGACCATAACAACCGAATCTCTCTGCATTAGTGCTGGCGTCTCTAGCTTTCTGTTTCACCAGGGTAGATGTGAAGTGACTCCCCTCCCTCATGGTGTGCTCTCCTCTGCTTTGTGTTTCTCTCTAGTAACATCATGTATTTTGATTTAAATGTTTGTCCAACGTTCATTATCATCTGCAAAGGGGCCTAATCCCAAAAAGCTACTGGTCACTACTGAAATTGAAGTGATCTTCTTGTACAATTTCTCGATAAAAAAGTTTGTGAGATATTTGAGCTGAAGTGATTATGCAGCTTATATAACAATCTCCTTTTTTGGGAACTCTGGTCAACATCACACTAGTAAGAATTCAACAATTATCACTAGACTTACCTCCTAAAAATGTTTCTGTCAGTTTGAAAGCCCTTTTTACTTTTTATTTTGAGACAGAGCTTTACTAAGTAGCTCAGAATGACCTTGAACTTGTGTTTCTAGAGGCATGCCTCCTAATAAACTTCTGGTCATCCCCAACAATGATCAGGGGTGTTCATGCAATCCCTACTACTATGGGCCCCAGTAAGACTTAGGTCTGGCAAGTGAGAGTTGGTAACAGATGAACTGGTAGCTATGACTTGAGGTATGTGCTGGTAAAGAAGGCTAGGTGGCTTTTCTGAGAGCATTGTGTCTTTAAATAGGACATCTGGGAAGTTCTTCCTGAGGATGTGACCTTTTCCATAACTGGATTTTTACCTGGAAGGTGATGTGAGATTTTTAAACATATGATTACACTGTGGGATGATTAAATTATGTAAATAAAACTGTGTTCTGTAGTTAGCATTTTCTACGTGGTACAAACATTTAAGATCCTCTTCAGCAATTTGATAATAGGAGATATGTTATTGTTTAATATTTAACACCTGAGGTCCTTACAGTGGACGACTGAAGCTCATTCTTCTCAGTTGCAACTTTGATCAGTGTCACCGGCTTTCGCTCCACACCTTCTCTGTACTTCTAGTAGCCAGAATTGGATGTTACACTTCTGTGCTTTCTACTCTTAGATGCCCCAACTGAGGTCATGTGTCCTTCTGTACCCTGCTTATCTGCCCTAACATAGCATTCTCCAGGTTTATACATATTACAAGGAACAGGATTTTCGTCTTTTCAAATGTCTAATACAATTTCATCATCACCAGTCCCACAGGATCTGACAATGAAGGCAGATTGATTTAACACCTTGGGTATTGTGAATCATGCCGAAATGATCATGGGAGAGCCACTCTCTCTATCTCATTGTCGTGATGATTTCAATTTTTTTGGATGTGTGCACAGAAGTGAGACTGCTGGACCAAATGGTAATTCCATTTCCCCTTTTCCAAAGAATTCCATACTGTTCTGTGTAACAACTATATTAATTTATATTTATATATTTTATTTATACTCCCATTGACTCTAATCTCCATGCGCCTGATGGCTCTACATTTCTCATTTTAAATTACATTTACCTCTGTGCACTTCATAATGTGCTTGTTGAGGTCAGAGAACACCTTGCAGAAATCAATTCTCTCCTTCTGCTGTGTGGTTCCCAGGGATCAAACTCAAGTCATCAAACTAAGTAGCAAGCACCTTTACCCACTGGGCCATGTTTTCATTTTGCTTATATTCATTATTCCATCCTGTGTGAGGCGTTTTATTGCATCCATTTGTGTCTCTTTGTGATGACCATTATCTTCATATATCTTTGGTATGCATTATTTTGAGAAATATCTATTCAGGCACTTTATATATTTTTAGGATATATATTTGTTTTCTGTTGAATTAAGTTCTCTTATGTTTGTGGATGATAGCCTTTTATCAGACAGATATTTGTAAATTATTCTAACAACCCATAAGCTGTCTCTCATGCTACTGCTTCTTTCAATCTGGTGTAAACTTTGTTTGATTTGACTTATATGTCGCCTGGATTTGGGAGACATATTCCAGATCTCATCACCGATGCAAAATGGATTACCTTCCCTTTCTGTCTTTCTACTTGTTTTCATTTTCAGTCTTATACTGATTTATCCAGTTTTTTATATTATGTAAGACAAGGCTCCAGTGTCATTTTTATGCCTATAGTCAGCCATCTCCACAGTGATTTTCCTGTATGTGCTCAGCTTTATCCCTGAGCTCACTGCTCTGTTCTGGGTCTATGTATCCATTTCTCCATTGCTGCTGTACTGTACCAACACTTGTCTATTTGCATTTTTTGCATGTGAGTGTTTTGTGCTTGTACACATGAGCATTACAGGCTGGCCTGGTATCTACAGAGGCCAGAAGAAGGTATTAGATCTCAGCAACTATAGTTCTAGATGATTGGGTGCCAGCATGTGGGTGATGAGAACTGAATCCAGGTCCTCTAGAAGAGAAGTCGGTTCTCTTAGCCTCTGAGCCATCTCTTGAGTACTTAACTGTAGGCCATGGGTCTTTAAGATGAAGCATGAGGAATGGAAAGTATTTATGTAAATGATAGGAAAGATGTTGGCACATCTGAAGGGGAGAGAAAAGGTCTGTTCTGCTGTGGAAAAATACCTTTCTGAAGTGAAAGATGAGAGGAAGAGTGATTAGATACCAGTTAAAAAACAGGCATATTGAACGTGAGTTTGACTGTAATACAACAGTGGCAGTACTCTACAGAAGGTCTATAGGAAAGAGAGTCATAATCAAGTCTTTCTGGCTTTATCTGAGACGCGAACTCTAAAGACTTTATATGACTGTTACCTTACCCAGGGTTTCAGGTTTTTATTTGTTTGATTTTGTTTTGCTTTGTTTTGTGTGCTTAGACATACACTATTCACCATAATCCAAAGTCTTCTTCTTTCAAAGTTCCAGAAAGAATCTGTGATGGTTTGCATATACTTGGCCCAGGGAGTGACATTATTATAAGGTGCGGCCCTGTTGGACTAGGTGTTTGACTGTCGTTATGGTCTATAAGACCTTCATCCTAGCTGCCTGGAAGTCAGTCTTCTAGTAGACTTCAGATGAAGATGTAGAACTCTTAGATCCTCCTAAACCATGTCTGCTTGGATGTTGCCATGCTTCTTTCTGCCTTGATGATGAAGGACTGAACCTTTGGACCTGTTAGCCAGCCCCAATCAGATGTCATCCTTATAAGACTTGCCTTGGGCATGGTGTCTGTTCACAGCAGTAAAACCCTAATTAAGACAGATACTATTCATGTGCTCTAACTTTTTCAGTGCTTAACATGGTGTGGTAAAATCTCACACTGTACTTAAAAGACCTCCGAAGGGAGACCCTCACTCAAATCTCTGGAGAGGTGTGCACCCAGTGAGGCACTGAGACCAGACTTGCTGCAATCGCATGAGGAAGTTTATTGAAAGTGAAAGAGTGAGATCTCAGGCCAGCATGCTGGGGTCGAGACTCATACACCACGCAGGGGTAGAGGAGTTCGACCCCGGCCTGAACTTGTAACAGGCTTATAAAGGCAAAAATCACAAAGGAGGGGGAGGACAGGGGGAATGAGGAAATTCATAAGGGGAAGAATCATACATTTTTTATCAGTACACCCCCAGGCACACCTAGGGCGTTGGAACATTCCACAGAGGACATCCGGACCTTCTGTGGTATTTTGGGAACTCAAATCTCAAGAAAGTGGGATTTCCTGGGTGGGATTTCCTGGGAGCGGCAGAGGAAATCCCTAGGGCAAAGAATCAGTGTCTTTTGACAACCTTTTACTCTTCATTCCCCCGTTTTTCTTTTTGTAAAAAAGCTCTAATCTTAGAACGATCCCTCAGCTTCTTGTAATATCTGGTATTGTTGTCTTAGGACCATTACCCGTACAGCACTCACCCTTTCTTTTATAAAAGTCACCAGTCTATTGAGGATGCATGGTCCAAAGGTTAGGATTAGCATTAAAATGAGTAAAGGCGGGACCAAAGCAGAGACTAGCTTAGAGAACCAGGGTGACCAGTTAAACCAATTTTCATACCATCCTTGGTATGTTTCTCTTTTTTTTTTTTTTTCTGTTTTTTAGTCTTTCTCTAAGCTTTGCGATAGAATCTCTTATGACACCAGAATGATCTATGTAAAAGCAACATTCTTCTTTTAGGGCAGCACAGAGCCCTCCTTCCTTTAGAAAAAGCAGATCTAATCCCCTCCTGTTCTGTAGCACTACCTCTGATAATGAAGTCAATGACTCTTCTAGTTTGGTTATGGACTGTTCTAATGCTCCCAGGTCCGTGTCCATAGCTGCTCTGAGTTCATTATAGTAGTAAGGTTGTTGGATGAGGGCAGCTGCCCCTGTTCCAATTCCTGCTGCCACTCCAAGTCCTAACAAGACAGCTAAGGTCAAAGTAGTGGCAGGGTTAGTGCGGTTTAAAACAACAAATGCACTATCAAGCAGATTGAACAGGTGGTCCTCAGTTCTCATAGGGAGATAGGAGGGTGTGGTCAAAAGGGGATACGAGTCCTCCTTTGGTGACAGAGTGAGACAAGGAGGTCTCTCAGGCCTGGGTGCAGGGTTATCAAGCACCGAATTGGGGCCTACGGGTCGTGTGGGCGGACTCTCTATCTTTATCTTAATAACAAAAATGAATCTAGGGTCCCCTCTGCCAGTATAGACTCTCCATCCCCAACGGTTTCCTCTTACCCACTGACGATCTTGTTTTCCCTATGGGGTGAAGCTGATATTTAGAGGGTTACAATAACTGTCTTTGCACGGTCCCTGAGGGCTACCGGAGCTTTCAGAGGCACACCCAGTCCTATAAGCCAGGTATGTGGATGGATCTCTTTCCCCTTTCTCTGGCTCCCCTGGCCTACGACCCTTTTAGATCCCAAGCGGAGGAAGGGTTCCAGTAGGCTTCTCCCGTGGTCTCACATCCCCATTTACTACAAAAATAGTCTGAGGCCCCTCTCTTCATTTCCCTGGTGTGTCCCTGTCCGGGGCAGACATAGAAGTCTGCTGCCTGAAGGTTGGCTCAGTAAAACTGTCCTGAACACCCCAATGTGATCCCTATGCCATGAGGGACACACTGTTCTTCTGGGGGTGGCTTTTCTAAATTGGTATAACTGGAAAGATCCCAGGCCATAGAGCCGGCTGCTAACTTACAGACATTGGTTGCAAGATCAGGCCACCAAGTCCAAGGGGGGTGCACTGCGGTTGTTGACCACAGGACGTCGCCCACTTCATTAAGCACTTCCCAGGTTAATTTTTGAGGGGTATGGGGGTTATTACCCAAGGTTGGGGCTATGACGAAGGCGCAGCTTAAGAGAATTGTCACCAGCTGCCACCGTACCCAAGCAGCAATCCCGTTGACCTTGACTGCCGAGGGGGTAGTCAACAGCACCAGGTAGTGTCCCATCCACCGGGGCTCAAGCGTGCCAGCGCGATGTCATCTGACCAGGACTGAGTCTCTGACCTAGAACCCGTGGGGCACCGCGGTGGTTCCTGGAGTGTAGGCTTCTTTGATTCGACTCCAGATCTGTGTTTTAATAACTTCTAAGGCCTTTAAGTGGGCAAATAGAGCAGAGGAGGAGGGGGAGTTAGTGCCAGGATCCAATATCCCGCACGACTCCATTAAGGGGGGCGGTCCCCCACGTAGGATTTCATAAGGGGTAAGTCCGAAAAGCCCCGGCGAGTTTCGGACTCTAAGAAGCTCAAAGGGGAGGAGGGTCACCCAGTCTTTACCGCCGGTCTCAATAGCTAATTTAGTAAGGGTCTCTTTTAGAGTTCTATTCATTCTTTCTACCTGTCCTGAGCTCTGGGGTCTGTAAGCACAATGCAATTTCCAATTAGTCCACAATAAACAAGCTAATATCTAACTTACCTGGGCAACACAGATGGCCCATTGTCTGATCCAATTACCTTAGGGGTACCAAACCTAGAGAAGATCTCTTCAGGAATCTTCTTAGCTATGACCAAAGCTGCCATTTCTCTCTTTGTGGGGAGGCTTTTACCCGCCCAGAAAAGGTATCTATAAAGACTAATAGATACTTACATCTATATCTTCTTGGCTCAGTTCTGTAAAATCCACTTCTAAGTAAACCTCAGGTCTATCTTCTCTCCTCCCGGCCTTCTCCATACATTTGCTTTCTAACATGGCACACAGTTATCTAGTCAAATCTGGCACAAAAGAATTTGACCTCAAGACAGTCTTTACAAGTTTGTCTACCTCTAGATGAGTCCATTGATGCATTTTCTTCAAGTCCAGTGCTGTACACCAGGTCCTGGATAGGGCAATGAGCTCAACAGGTTATAGGGGTTAAGTACTGTGAGGTGGAGTTCTGCCACCAATTTGTTTACCTCCCAGAGATCTTGAACTGTCAGCAGTCGTTGGTTCCATGTTTCCGCACCAGTAGGAGAGGCACACCTCAGGATGATGGACACATACGAAGTTGTTGGAGTAACCGAATGATGAGTGTCTTGATCCCGTCTCATGCCTCCTTTTATATGGGGTACTAACGCTCCACTAGCCTGGACTTTCAGCTCCATATGGGCAGGGGCTGGTTCTTAGCCTCCCTCATTCCTGCAGTCTCCTCCTAGGCCCGTGAATATGCCTGCAGCCACCAGTCCTTTTGATCTGAGGCAGGCTGTTTAGAATTGGTACTTGTCCTCCAACTGGATGGTTAGAACCTGCACAGGCTCCCCTTCTGGACCTCTAACCTGTGGTCCATCAGAGTGGAAGTGAATCTGTGCCCCATCTTGGTCAGGAGGTCTCTCCCCAACAGGGTGCAGGGACAGTCTGGCATTACAATGAATAAGTGGGATACCCGGCCCACTCCGAGATCCACAGATCTTCGGGTAGTCCATAAATATTTAAAACTTTGGAGCCACATGTCCGGGCCTTCTGTTGCTGGTGTCCCCTTTTTTTCTTGTTGGGGCAATTTTTTTGTCTCAGTGGCCTTCTTCTTTATAGTAAGCACATTGACCTTTGTCAAGAGGCTCCCTCCTAGTGCCAGACTTGATTCCTAACTCCCTGGCCCTTCACTACTGTGGCCAAAATCCTACAAATTCCTTTTTTGTCTACTACCCTCCGGTTTTCTCTTTCCTCTGCCTTCTGCTTCTCTCTTTCTCGCTTCTCTTCCTCAGTCTCCTCCTTATGAAACACTTTCTCTGATTCCTTCACCAAATCCTGCAAGGGTTTTGGAACCCCTCTAGCCACTGTAACTTTCTCTTAATATCTGATGCTGACTGCTGTATAAAGGCCATAGCCACCTCTGCCTGCTGACCCTCAGAGGTTGGGTCAAAGTATAACCCCTGTAAGCTTCCATTAAACGTTCAAGAAACACAGACGGCGGTTCAACAGGTCCCTGAAGAACCTCTCTTACCTTAGCCAAATTCGTGGGTCGCCTTGCGGCTCCCTTGAGACCTGCCACTAGAGCCCGGCGGTAAACCTTGAGACGCTCCTTACCTTCTGCAGAGTTGTAATCCTAGTCAGGGCGGATCAAGGGAAAAGCTGCATCTATAAGATTAGGGAGATTCGTGGGGGTCCCATCTGGTCCTGGAACATTTTTTCTAGCTTCCAGGAGGATCCTCTCCCTCTCTTCCGTAGTAAAGAGGACCTGCAAAAGCTGCTGGCAGTTGTCCCAAGTGGGCTGATGAGAAAACATCAGGGACTCACGGAGTCCCGTCAGGCCCGAGGGGTCCTCTGAAAAAGAGGGGTGGTTAGTTTTCCAGTTATACATATCGGCTGATGAAAACGGCCAATACTGTAGCGGGACTAGTTCTCCCGGAGCTGGGGCGGGTCCATAAGCCTGTAATGGTAGGGCAATAGCAGAGCCAAGCCCCGCGCCATTTCCCCCTGGGCTTCGAACCCGGGGGCTTTGGGTCCCGGCCGCTGGTCCTGTTTCAGAGGTCCTCTGGTAGTCAGTGGGAGTCGGCGCCTGTGGGGGACTTGCATGAGAAGCCAGTTGAGGGTATGGGGGTGGAGGGTTGTCGAGGAGAAAAAAACCATTATCAATTTCAGGATAGATCTGCATGGGGGCCGATGGAGCAGGTGCCAGCTTGTTCGAGGCCACGGCCACCGTTGCCATTTCTGCCCCTGCTGTCCAGGGTCTCACCCAGAATGTCAGGTTTTGGACCAGGTCCTCCCACACGATGATGTATGGGACCTGATTGGGGTGTCCCCCTGAAGCCTGAAAAACAATTCGCTTAACAGCGGAGATAAGAGATAGATTAAAAGTTCCCTCCGAAGGCCATCCAACGCCAAAACTTGGCCATTCGGAGGAGCAGAAAGTTTGCCACGGTCCTTTCCTAACTTCAACAGAAAGATTATGGGCCCTTGTCTTAACGTCCGTCCAATGGTTCAAAGTCAGTGTTAGTGGGGTCGTCACAGTCTGGCCCATTTCTAGTTCTGAC
This sequence comes from Micromys minutus, assembly GCF_963924665.1. Taxonomy (NCBI): domain Eukaryota; kingdom Metazoa; phylum Chordata; class Mammalia; order Rodentia; family Muridae; genus Micromys; species Micromys minutus. The sequence continues at coordinate 18,849 of NW_027667989.1, read as the reverse complement.
ACACACACACAAAACACTCACAGATACTACAAAACAGAGAGACAAAGTCAGTCGCCGACCTCGAGTCGACCCGAAATCCCGAAAAGAGCCAGATGGCCCAGAATTGGCCCTCTGACACAGATCGTCAAGGAGAAAAACTGATCTCCCGACTTTTCCCGTGGGGGTCCACCAGGCGTCCCTGGTCCTCCCCCTGTCCTCCTGGGACGTCTCCCAGGGTGAGCAAACGGTGGACCCTGGACACGTCTATCCCCGTCCACTCCTCCCTTGGAAGAGCAGACTTGGTTAGAGCGTTTGCGAATACCGAACTGCGATCGCACCAGACCTCTGAACAAATCACAAACACAGAATCACAATCTGGACAATCCACAAACAAAGAGTCACAACAGGACAACAAGGAAAGAAATGAAAGAAAATCCTTACTTCCAAGTAGGTCTAGGGCCCCTGGGTGGTCGCGCAAATCAAGGACAAGCCCCCAAATAAAAGACCTCCGAAGGGAGACCCTCACTCAAATCTCAGGAGAGGCGCGCACCCAGTAAGGCACCGAGACCAGACTTGCTGCAATCGCATGAGGAAGTTTATTGAAAGTGAAAGAGTGAGATCTCAGGCCAGCATGCTGGGGTCGAGACTCATACACCACGCAGGGGTAGAGGAGTTCGACCCCGGCCTGAACTTGTAACAGGCTTATAAAGGCAAAAATCACAAAGGAGGGGGAGGACAGGGGGAATGAGGAAATTCATAAGGGGAAGAATCATACATTTTTTATCAGTACACCCCCAGGCACACCTAGGGCGTTGGAACATTCCACAGAGGACATCCGGACCTTCTGTGGTATTTTGGGAACTCAAATCTCAAGAAAGTGGGATTTCCTGGGTGGGATTTCCTGGGAGCGGCAGAGGAAATCCCTAGGGCAAGGAATCAGTGTCCTTTGACAACCTTTTACTCTTCATACTGACCCACCACATACAAGACAATGACCACCCATTTGTCCAGGGTATGCACATTGTATATGCTACCTGCCCATCAGTCACTTATACCCCATCTTGGTCACAAGAATTCTAGTATCATAATATAACAGTTCTTGTGTTTAAGTGATGAGTATTTTGTTTAATGGCTGCCAAGTTAAAAAGCAGTGGCACTGCCACATGCATGCCACCAGAGGGCAGGAGTGGCCACAGCAGATTGGAAAATAAACCTTTTGGCTGGCAGCCTTGCCACTCTGAGGTGGGAAGGAGGAATGCTGAGAGGATGAAAACAGGTCAAGTTGGCAGTAGAGCCCGAAGAGGGACAATCATAGGGTCACAGATTTTGCATCAACTTGGGAAGAGCTTGTGGAGTGGGAAGAGCCATCTCATGGTGGCATCAGCCCAGAGAAGAAGGCAGATAATATCTGCTCAGATGTCTTATTTCCTTGCTTAAGATCAGGTAGACGCACAGAACTGGGTTCCCATTCTGGGATCCATCTATAAACCGCATATTTCGACTTCTATTCCCTCAAAGAGGATTCAAATTCCTGCTCACTTTATCTTGTCAATCCTCTTGCTTAGTCTTCAGGGTGCAGTGAACAGACTCCAATGGTGGTTGTTGTTTAGAACAGGCCTCTCTCAACACACTGATTAAAGACGACACAGTGCCAACCCTCTGGTTTTGACACAGCCTGACACAACCAGTTAGCCTGAAGGTTGGGCTGATGGGCTCTGCTACTTTGTGCTCACGTCTGGGCAAAACGATCTCATCTCACAGTACTTGGGTTTCTTTGCAGAATTCAGATGATAGACTAGCATCTAACTCATGGGGTTCTTATGAGTAACAAGTGACAAATTAAGGAGTTGGAAACAGTGCCTGGCATTAACGAGCAATCTGTGTCCCACTAGTATAACTCACTTTTTGACAGCAACCACTAGAAGGTCCAGCAATGGTTCTGAAGGCACTGTGGTGGGGGCTGCTGTATTTGCATCAGAACAGCTCATCTTTAGCAATATCTAGAAACACCCAGACCTGTGGAGCTAAAGTAGATCAAAGTAATTGGTATAAAAGCAATTTTGAAAATATTTGTCTTTTAAGTTAACAGGGAGTAAAATGGACTTTCTGGCTATCTAGTTCTATGAGTGTTAATACATTCTCATAAACACTAAAACCCAGAATAGATCCATCATTCCCTACAAGATCACTTTACAACACCCTTCTGAGGTTACTGGCACAGTGCTCTGCAAGCTGACACCTGGGCCTCCTGCAGGGGTCATTTAGATGAGGAATAAGTGAAGCCTACCTCATTTCTTAACCAACAAGGAAAGACTGAATCACAGATTGAATCTTCCTGCTAGTGCTTGATGCACACGGGCTGTTCCCTTAACAGGGAGTTCCTCTAGACGCCTGCCCAGCTCAGTCTTTCTCTCCTTAAGTTATTATAAATGACACCCTCTCCGGGACTGACTCCCTTCTGGTGGTCACTGTCTGACATTTGGGATTCCTCTAACACGACAGCATGTCTCACCTATATTCTGCCTACAATTTACTCCATGAAGTCTCTGCTTGTACTGAAAAAATCCAAGTGCCTCAAGATCAGATACCACTGTGTGTCCTGTCCCCCAGTGTCCCCTAAGCACATAGGACAGTGTCTCCACATAGTAGAGTAGCAATAATCATTGACCGAGTAAATCTACATAAAATCATCAGAGACAAAGTTTAACTACCTCCACTGTTTTCTGAGCTGACTAAATGCATTATACTGAAGAAAGCTCTCTAGGTGCTGGACTCACATTTCAGTTAACTAAACACCATACTTGGAGGAATACCCATCTTCAGTTTTTAGTGGCCACTCCTCTGAGCAAGACATTCAGATTCATATAGTGTCCCTAACTCTGTCCTCTGCTCCATGGGTGAAGACTAAAAGGAATTCTTTTTCTCCCTGATTTTCCTTGGTTAGCTTGTTAAATGATTGCTAGAATTGCATAGCTTGGACTTCACCAATATATTGATGACTGTGAGTACAGAAAGTTTCTCAGGGGAGGTAGGCAACCCACAGTTCGTATTGGATTGGAGCTAACAGACACTTAACTTTCTAGTGAAAAGGTCACGTGTGAAGGGAATGGCTTCCCTGATTCTAACAGATGTCCTGGGCCTTTGGAGTGTAAAGCCCACTTCCTAGACATATCATCATGAAAGTGTGTTCTGTTTTTTGATGAGTTCAAATCCTAGAGGATTTTTTCCTGTGAGTGGAATGCCAGAGTGGTCAGCCCCACAGAAGAGAAAGAGAGAAAGAGAGAGAGAGAGGAAGAGGGAGGAAGGGAGAGAGGAAGGGAGGGAGAGAGAGACAAAGAGACAGAGAGACAAAGAGAGAGAGAGGGAGGGAGGAGGGAGAGAGAGAGGGGGGTGCTGGTCTATTATGTGACAGGTGACTGTTAAGAGCACTGCCATCTGGAAATTAAAACTCATGGCTCAGCATTTAAAGAATCACTCTAAACAAAAAAAAAAAAAAAAAAAAAAAAAACAGAAGGCTCTTTCACAGGTTGACAACTACTACAGTTAACCTTGTAAACTTCATGGGCTTTAAAGTGTTCTGGAAACAAGCCTCTTCAAGAGATTATCTAGATTGAGTTAATTAAGGTGGGAAGAGTAGGTGGTACTCTCCACTGGGCTGGGCTTCTAGGCTGAGTAAAAAGGAGAGAGCTGAGCACCAGCCTACATCTCTTGCTGCTTCCTGACTGCGGATGGAATCTGACATTCTACTTCTGCTGCTATGTTTGCCGTGATGTTTGCAAACCCACACTCTGTGCCAATGCAAACAGTTTGCTCCTTAAATTTCTTTTTGTCAGCAACAATAGAAATGAGTAGGGGATGACTGTGTAATGTGATCCAGATGTTGGTGGTGATAATCATAAAAGTGATTATGGCCACACTGGGAATGGGGTTGCCTGTTTACTGGGCTTAAAATCCTGGTTCTGCTGAGATAGACCAAAAGAGTCGACTTGATTTCTCAGCAACCTTGGGTAGGAAATGCTATCACATCCATTTTATTGATATAAAAGTCAAAGACCAGATACAACACAGTCCCTCAGCTTAATGGGCTCTGGCTCATAAATTAAATCACCAATCTTCTAGTTCTATATCTCAATTGTAGAGCTCTGGTGGCCTCTGATAGTCCTGACCATTTAGCAGTGCCACTTCCTCATACCTCTAGTATCTGAGACCTGGTCGACCTGAGGCCATGGTCCCTGATCATTCCAGAACACCATGGCGCCTTGTCCCATTGGAATCTGGCTTCTCAGGTGCTCACATTGAGTGTGGCCATTGGCACAGAGGCCCCATCCCTTTATTCTGTATGGTGGTTTCACCTCTGTTTGCCCTCCCTGGCTTGTCCTTCTCTGTGCTTCCCCCACTCTGATTGGGAATTTATTTTGTTTATGCTCTCTGGGATTATTGCCTCCTCTGGAAAGATGCTGGTGCTACTCAACAGTTACCAATGAGGTCTAAAGCTGATTATTATGGTGTCCTATGAATACTCATTGCTGTGGATTTGAGAAAAAGATCCTGGGCTTGGCTCTGAGCTCTAAGGTACCAAGACTGGTAGCACATGTGGACTTTGAGAGAGCAGGCAGAGAATAGTCAATGAGATGCCTGTATCATCACTATCTGGAAACCAGGTATAAACTTCCAGCCTGCTGAATAAGAAAACAAGCATTCTTCTTAAAAACAAAGGGATCTGGCTTCCTTGAATGTTCCTGAGAATAAAAAGAATATAAGGGTGAGAAATTCCAAGTCATCTGGAAAATATGCATGATTCTTCTGCCAAAGGCAACACACATATATAGTGTGGGGCCCATGTAGATGTCTTTGTCTCTATGTTTGTCTGTCAACATTGACACACTCAACACTCACAGAGAAAATATATTTATGTATTTATATCTGCCTGTCCATCTATCTGTATATCTATCTGTCTGTCTATCTATCTATCTATCTATCTATCTATCTATCTATCTATCTATCTATCTGTCTATCTAATAGGTAGATATGGAGAGAGAGACAGAGATAGGTAGACACAAAAATGTAGACAGAGGGAGCAGGTGACACACATAGAATGAGAAAAACAAAGACAAGAGAAAGACAGATGGAGGCACACTCACAGGGAACGTACCTGATGAGCCAGACTGTCCCTACTTGGCCTTCAATCCTCCTATATCTTCTATTGCTGGCCAAAAGCCCCCTGCCTAGGGCAGGGCAAATGAACAATTGGCAATGCTCCTAGAAGCCAGTTGCTAGCCTAATGAGGAATTTGGAAAATACACTTGGGAAAGAAGTCATGGCATGGGTAAAAAGCATCCCAATAAACAGTTCTAAATGCAGCTCCCCATGTCCTGCCACGCCCCTCCTATCCATCTCCACCTCAGTAATGACCCTATTGAATCACATGGGCCGGCTGTTTGTGGGTCTGAATGTTTTCCTCTCCTTTAGCACACGAAGTCACCACTACCCTAAAATAGATTGATTTATTTGCTTCATTAAACCCCACAGTCATCGTTTCTAGTAGATGCAATTCTTCATTTGCTTCTGTGACTCCCCAACTGACAGTCTGTTAAGTCTCCCCATATCACTCACCCCACTTGACCTTTTCCACGCCCCACTGAGTGCACTTTGGAATTCAAGATCCTCTTGAACCACTGGAGATGACAAGACTAGGTCCATGACTAGTCACAGTCCACTCCCAAACCGCCTATTTTTGTATTTCCAGTAAATAAAACCCCGTTCCATACAGTTTGAAATGAGGACCCTTCATAAGATTAAATGTTGCATGTTTGATCTCCAGATGATGACATGTTTTGAGGTTTTGGAGGACATGCCTATCTGATGGATTTCTACCATAAGGGGATAAATCCTTGGGGACTGTGTCATGTCCCAGAATTTACTCTTTTGATCTGTTTCCTGACTACAATGATGTGAGCTACTGGGTTCCACCCTGCCTTCTCTATGGCGATGGAATCAAAGTTCTGAAACCATGGGTCAATTCTTCCCTCTCTAGTATCTGCGAGGCAATTGATCACAATGACACAAATGCCCCAGTGCCATTAACACTTATCAGGAGAGTAGGTGTTTAACCTTACTATCACCTACTAGACACTTCACCTAAACCTCTTCCCTAGCTTCCTCCTTGCCACACATGTCCCACCTCTATTACCACTTTCTCAGAGACCTCTAACCACTCTGAACATTCTTCTATTATTGTCCCAGCACCCACTGTCCCCAATAACAATGTAACTGCGCCTTTTCCCCTTCCGCACTCCCAGATCCCGCCCCAACCCCAAATTTCTGTCTGACTGCCTGGCCCAGGATCTGGCATGCAGAGCAAGCCACACATACTGAAAACAGGGTAGACGTCTGCTGGAGGACTCCAGGTCTGTGGGTGTTTGTAAGCTGTCTGTGTCTACTGGGGGAGGGCAGAGGAGGAGATGTCTGTGCAGTACAGAACCCCCACATTCTGGCACTCCTCCTCCTGCTACTTTCCTGATGGGGTGTGCCATGGTTCAAGTATGGTCACTTTCCACCAAAAATTGTAATTCCTCACTGGGCAGTGTTGGTCAGTAGAGCCTAAGAGAACATGTTTCTGTCACTGGGACAAAGTCCTTATGGATTAATGGTGGAGGAATGAGTGGGTTCTCACTCATGCAGGACTGAGTTATCTTTCAAAAGAGCAGGGTGATATAGGTCAGCCCATGCGCTCGCCTTGTGTTCATGTGCTTAAACCCAATGCTCCTGAGTCCTTCTGGTATTTGTTGGCATCCACCATGTTGTGATGTAACATGAGGTTCTCACCCCATGTAACAGTCTGATCCTGAATTTTTCCATCTCCTGTACAGTGAGCTAAATAAATTTCTCTTCTTTACAGAAGATCCAATCTGAGTATTTCTGCTACAACAGCAGAAAACCTGACTGAAGCAAGAAAACACAGCAGACTGGTTGGTTTAAGATCATTTAGCATAGTAGAAGCACAGGTTAGCTTGGGCACAGGTCTTTTGAATCCTCAGCTAATGTGTTTATATGCCTCTGAGACTACCCTAGCTAATACACAAGGATATCCTGAATACCTGCTGGTTACTTGATGTTCTCCCAACAGGATCATCTCTGAATCACCAAATAGCACCCACCACGCTGATTATGATCCAAAGACAAGCAGCCTCTCTCTAATCCTCACCCAACCCCTCTGGACAAATGCAATCACTGACCTCATTTACCGATGAATAAACTGAGGCTCATGGGACTTAGCAAGTTGTGAAATATCATGTGCCAGGACATTTGTTGTTATGCTGTTCTCCTCTATCTCAGAATGGAGACTTTCAGTCACTGAGACACCCTGGTGGGCTGCTCTTCCCACCCATCTCCTCTCCTGTTGCAAAGATTTAACAGATTGCTCTTTGGTAACTGTCTAAGATGCAGCATTCTCCCAGCTCTGCTTTGTCCTTCACCTTGGAAAGCCCAAGTGTGGGAACTGGATTAAGAATAACCCAATCAGCTGCAACATCGGGGACACACTCTCATCTTGCAGGCTGACTGCCTTTCTGCACTGAAAATAGGCACACACACACAGACACACACACACACACACACACACACACACACACACACACACACACACTGTGTGTATGTGTGCGTGCATGCATGCATGCATGTGATGGAGTAGAACTGGGCTGGTTAGTGCCACAGGCTCCTCATTCTCATGAGAAGGACGATGGCACTGACAATGTAAACAGCAGCAGCTTAGACAGTGCTATGTCCTGTTCCAAGTCTCTTCTGTGTAACAAACTCATCAGTCCTAATAGTTGCAGGGGAATAGAATATGCAACTTAGGCTCAAATACTGTTTTGAGCTGAAGTTAAGAAAGATCAAACAATAACGCTGAGATTCCACCTCACACCAGTCAAAATGGATATAATCAAAAATTCACGTGACAGCAGATGCTGGTGAGGATGTGGAGAAGGAGGAATACTTCTCCACTCTTGGGGGGTTGTAAGCTGGTACAACCACTCTGGAAATCAGTCTGGCAGTTCCTCAGAAAATTGAACATAGTACTACTTGAGGACCAAGTTGTACAACTCCTGGGCATATACTCAAAAAAGCCCCAACATCTAACAAGGGCACATGCTCCACCATGTTCATAGCAGCCTTATTTATAATAGCCGAAACTGGAAAGAACCCAGATGTCCTTCAACAGAGGAATGGATACAGAAATTGTGGTACATTTACACAATGGATTACTAATCAGCTATAAGAAACAATGACTTTACGAAATCCCTAGGCAAATCGATGGAACTAGAAGCTATCATCCTGAGTGAGGTAAACTAGTCACAAAAGAACACTTATGGTATGTACTCTCTGATAAGCAGATACTAGCCCAAAAAGCTCGGAATAACCAAGATACAATTCACAGAACTTATAAAGCTCAAAGAGAAGAAAGGCCAGAAGGTTGATGCCTCAGTTCTTCCTAGAAGGGAGAACAAAACACTCATGGAAGAAAATGAAGGAACAAATAAAGAGCAGAAATTGGAGAAAAGATCATCCAGAGACTGTCTCACCTGGAGATCCAACCCATATGCAGCCACTAAACCCATGCACTATTGCTGATGCCAAGTAGTGTTTACTAGCAGAAATCTGATATGGATGCCTCCTCAGAGGCTCTTCCAGAGCCATACTAATACAGAGGAAGATGCTTTCAGCTAACCATTGGACTGAACCCGAGGAATCCAATGAAGGAGCTGGAGAAAGAAATTAAGCAGCTGAAAGGGTCTGTGACTCTATGGGTAGAACAAAATTATCAACTAACCAAACCCACCACAGCTCCCAGGGACTAAAACACCAACCAATGAGTATACATGGAGAGACCCATGGCTCCAGATGCATATGTAGCAGAGGATGGCATTCTTTGGCATCAATGGGAGGAGAGGACTTTGGTCCAGTAAAGGTGCGATTTCCCAGTGTAGGGGAATGCCAAGGTGCTGAGGTGGAAAGGGTAGTTGGGAGACGGAGCACCTTCTTGGAGGCAATGGGAAGGGAGGGGGGATGTGACTGAGGGGAAAGGGGATAACATATGAAATGTAAATACAGAGAATATCCAATAAAAAATTAAAAAAAATAAAATAGACACAGTAAATTTAAAAAGAGATCAAAGGAAGACCTTACTATCTGTTGTTTGCCTAAAGCCAGGGCACCCCAGTGCCTGTGTCTCAATTTCTACCAGGAAGGACATGAGTTAATTGCTCCAGACAACATCGATCCTTTAGCACCCATCCCAGCACAGTAGGAATTTCTCCGATAAGATTTTTTCTAAGTAGTTTTTTTTCTATTAGTTTCCCACTTATTTGCTGTCTGATAAACCCAGCCCCTTTCCTCTGTGTTGTCAGTTCTCTGGACATCTCTGTTCTTACGTTTCGATGTTCTAAGGTTCAGGGTCCATTTACCCTTCAGAGTTGATCAAGTTCGCAGTTGAGTGCTTGTGCTGCTGTGATCCACAGTACACTGTGAGTTGAAAATATCTGAAGGGGAAAATGCAGAGAAGCCTGACCAAGTGCACACCATTCCTCAGCCATGCTGCACACTGCAACACCGCAGGGTATGGGACGCTGCCTCTGTCACCACACACTGCCTGGACCACTGGCTGCAGCAGCCCAGCATCATGGAAAAAGAACACAACACACCCTGCTAGCTTGGAAAAAAAAGAAAGAAAAACATGAAGAAAACCAAAGCACTCTTACAGGAGTGTCATAGTCCCACTTAGAATGAGACAGTCTCAGGTGAACCACAGGAAGATTGCATGAAGTGTCTGTGTGCACTGCATGCCTTAGACGCAGTTTTCCTCTGATAGTCTGTCCTTTGATAGTATACAGTCCCAGTAAATGGCCCAGAGATGACTGACGGCAGTGATCAACCTGCCCAAGGCACTGACTCATGTTGCCTTGACTCCATTGCTATCTCATAACTGTAATGTTGCTACCCTTATGGATAATAATGTAAATATCAGATATGTAGGATGTCTGATATTTGACCCCTGTGAAAGCTCACACCGCTGACAGGGGCAGTGCTGCCCTCCTCTCCAATGCTTCATCATTTTCCTTGCTTTGCAGATAGAAGAAAGGCTAGAAGAGGGAGAACTACTTGCCCAGTGGCAATGCCCTAAAGCCAAGAGAGATAGTTTGGCTTCTGACTATAAGCTCCTCCCCTTCCCACTCCACCCTTTGAGCAAATTACCCCATTACCCTGCAAGCTTCTTTTGTATCAGCAAATGAAAGGCCCTCATGAAGACTTCATGCAAGTCTTTCTTAGTCCCAACTGCCAGAGCCAAGCACAGCAAAGACATTAATTTCTCTGCCTTTGCTTATTTTTATTTCTAATAAAACATATTAAATTACTAGTGACATTTACTGAAATTATTTTTAATTGTCCCATTTAGAAAAGGGGGGAGGGCTTAGCTAAGCATTCCCATGAATTCCTAACAAGCAGATGGAAACGGTTCTACCTGCGTGATTTTATGCAGAGGCAGCCACATCTCAGCAGGACTTGTAATTTAACCAATGAAACGTAAGCCACCTCATAGCTCAACCAGGCTGCTGGGATCCAATGTCTAGGTCCTTAGATTTTGTTCAGTTACCTCTTGCTCCTCTACCCTTCCTTGGAAACAGCGCCTCCTGGGGGCCAGAGGAGGAGCTGTCTGAATTTCTTGCCTTACCATGAAGCAGGGAACACTCCTTGTAGTTGGAAATATCAATAAGAAAATGTGTAGGGGATTATAAAAGAATAATAATAATGAGTGGAGACATTAAATTAAATCAATATTAAAATATAGGAGTAATATATAGATTAAAATATAGGAGTAAAAATCGCGACTAAAATAAACCGCATTAAAAGCCTTTTCAGTAGGTAAGTTAAAGAACATAGGGGCAAATTTGTGCCCTCTTACTGGGAGCTCACTGTCTCCAGACACCTCCCTTCCTACAAGTGGCTTCCCAGCTCAGACGTGGCTGAGCCTCAGCCAGGTGGGATCTGTGACACCTAAGGGCAAAGGCGATTCCACAGGCAGAGTAGACGGAGCTTTGGAATCCTGGCGTCAGATCTTCCCAGCAGCCCCAGTAGTGTCCCTAATGGACTAGTGGGGGTTTTCCTCAGTGGACGGCCACCTGGCAGCTGTTCCCTGGGCTTCTGCAATAACAGCAGCTCTGAGGCCAGCCCTCGCCAAAACATCCTCCCACCAGCTCTCCTTTACACCCAGTTGGACTTATTTTCTTTTTAAAATGTAGCATTTTATTAATACTGAGAATTAGATGCATGTACAATGTGTTTGATCACATTCATCCTCCATTACTTCTCACAACTCCTGCTAAATCTACCGTTTCCTCTTTACCTCCTCACAACTTCACGTCTTTTTTAATCCACCAACTCCATTGTGTGCTGTTCATATGGGGTCAGAGAGTGTGGTCCACCTCCCAGGGCCTATATCTTTTCTAAAAATACTTGACTCTCCTCCCATAGAAGCCATTAGCTGCCAATAGCTCCTCCATTACGGGTGGAGGCTCCTGAGCTCCTTCCCCTCCATGATAGTTCACTAGCTTCATTTTGGACCAGTCCTTTCAGCTGCTATGAGTTTATGTGTCACTATTGACATGTACAGAAGACACTGTTTAGCTAAATCCATCTTGACCTCTGGCTCTTACAATTTTTCAGTTCCCTCTTCCACAATGGTGCTGAGCATTGTGTGTGTGTGTATGAGTGCAGGGGGTTGATGCTGATGTCCCATTAATAGTTGAGCACCTAATAGGCACTTGTTCCCTGTACTTTGAGCAGTTGTGAGTTTCTATGTCCTAGTTTGAGTTTTACTGCAGTGAACAGACACCATGACCAAGGCAACTCTTATGTGGATGACATTTAATTGGGGCTGGCTTACAGGGTCAGATGTTCAGTCCATTATCGAGGCAGGCATGGTGCAGGTAGCACTGAGAGTTCTACATCTTCATCTGAAGGCTGCTACTGGAAGACTGACTTCCAGGCAGCTAGGACAGGGTTCTTAAAGCCCACACTCACAGTGACACACCTACTCCAATAAGGTCACACCTACTTCAGCAAGTCTATAATTCCTAATAGTGCCACTCTCTGGGCCAAGCATATATAAACCATCACATGCCAGAATGGCTAAGATTATGAAAACACATTCTAGGGAGAATCATACTCTTCTGTCAGGCTCTGGTGGTGGGAGCAGCGTGTAAATCAGTGTAGCCACTGTGGAATCTGTGACAGTTCCTCAAGACCATTAAAAACAGAATCACTACATGACACAGCCATCTAATATCAGAGCATATAACCAAACACATTTATTTCCTGTTGCAGACACACATCCTTGTCTATGTTCATAGGTGATTTTATTCACAACAAATCAAACATGAAAATAGCTGGGATATCCATCAACTAATGAATGATTAAAGAAAATATGGTGCATACACATAACGAAATTTTATTCATCTAGAAAGGAAAATGAAATTTGAAGATAAATGAATGAAACTGGAAAGCTTTATACTAACTGATTTAACTCAGACCAGGAAAGACAAATGTTAAATATTCTTGCTTCACATGTGGATGTTCACACTGACTCCTTAGATTTGTAAGTTTAAACTGGAGTACCTGTACAATCCAGAAAATAAGAAAGGGTTCATTCATTGATGGGAAGAGGGAAAAAAGATCTTAAGGGAGAGGGAATAGTGAAACCTCGGTGATGTGAGAGGGTACTGCATAATTTTTTCCTGGATAAAAACATCCATCTTGGAGAGAAGTTTATTAAGGCACAAAATGCTTTAAATGAAGGTGAACCATTCTTTTCTATAAAAAATACTTTTTCAGCTCATGAACCAAGCAACTCAAAATTTTCAGGAAGTCCCTAAAATTGACCAGATTACCTGGCCCTTCCTCCTCATACATATATAAGCAATGGGGATTGCTGAGACACTCAGATAAGCCAAGTAGCCTAGAGGAAATTAAACAGAGACCCACCAGGTTGGAAGAAGCAGAGACCAGCAGAGCATGTAAGAGCTGAACTGCTTGAAAGAGACTCTAACCTGCTGAGATTTCAATTAATTTTGTAGTGCACTTCTGCTTTCCAGCTTTCATGAACCATTACCCATGTTGGGTGATATGGTTGTCTTGGGAGTCAATCCTGCTAATGTATATAATGCCAAAACAATCCATTGGTTCACAAAGTTGGACACTGGGATTATCCATACTTTGGTCTGTCATTGCTTCCCTATCAGAGATGGGTATTTGTTCACAATTCCCCAGGGATAGTGACACACAAGGGGACAAAAGGGGTATAATGACAGTGAGGTTTAAGTTGTCTTATTTGCTTGATTTCCATATCCTTTCTCTTAGCATCAGAACTTGCTTAGAGATGAACCCAAAACTTATGATCCTCAAGCCTTGCTTTTATTATTGAAATAGTGTCTGCATTGTGGGGGGACTTATAAATAGCATAAAACAGTGAAGGTCCTCAGTAACTACTTCCTTACTCCCCAAGGTATGGCTCGTGGTCCTCCCTTCTTTCTTCTCATACTCTGAGGTGTACCCCAGTTCACCCATCACACAACAGGGATAATAATTCTAGGTCATCTCCTGGATTTTAGCAAGAGTTAGATGATCCCATACAAACTACCATTTCCATACAGACAGTGAGTTAGAAACCAGAAGCTACTCTACAGCATGGCTCTGGCACCCTTAGTGAGTAGGAAGGATGATGTGTGAAAAGGAGGTGCTGAGTCTGTCAGGCACTTCATGGAAAGCTACAAGTGGTACCAGGAACAGTGTTCTGCCAAGCTCTGCACATGCCAGTCACATGCAGCTAGCTCCTTTGTCATAGCAGGAAGTCTTTCTCTGATGCCCTTATCAAGTTAGACTCTGAATGCACAAGTAACACTTCTGTGGACCTCCTGCTTGGAACATTTTACCTGGGCAAGTCCCTGCTAAAAACTGAGGCGTTGATGAATTGCTACCATTGCTTCAGATCCCTTGCTCAAGTTTGAATCTGAAATGTCTCTGTGAGTTTTAAATTAATCTCAGTGGTCAACTTGACTGAATATGAAATCCATTAAAAGACAAGCTGCGGGCACACCTGTGAGGGGTGGTCTGGATCAGGTTGTCTAAAGCAGGAAGACCCACACTAAATATGGGCAGTACCTTCTAACGGCAGTTCAGATAAAAGGAAATCAGAGGGGGAAAGTTCTGCTCTTTGGCTTAATTCTTCACCAGCAAGTTCACTCACCGTGTTTCCAATAGTCGTTGATCTTGTTATTGAGGCTGTCACTATGTGCATCCCTAATTTCCAGCTTCTTTGGGATTCCAATGTGGGCTAAAGACCAATGTCTCCTCAAGAATCTTCCAGACCTGAATTACCAGGGTGGGAGTGCTGAAGCATTTCTGAACTGAGGAGCTACATGGTTCTCAGGGTCTCCAGAGTGAGGACAGCTACCGTTGGACTCCCTAGCACATACCATGTAAGCTGCCCTCATAAATGCATCTCTTTGTAATACATATTCATTCCATCAGTTCTGTTCCTCTAGAGAATCCTGATACACTTTCCTGTAGGCTCAGGGTTTGAACGTTTATTTTCCAGCTGGTGTTGCTATTTCTAGTGGCTGGGTAGCCTTTAGGAAGTGGGGCCTGGTTAGCTAATGTAGGTCCCTAGGGGTGGGCTCTGAAAGGTGAGCCCAGTCCTGGTTCTGACCTAGTTCCTGCTGCCTGATCTGCTGCTATGTGCAGCCTCTTCCCATGTGCCCACTGCCATGACAGACTGTAACCCTAGAAAACAATGAGCTGAAAGAAACCTTTAAGCTTTTTCTGGCAGATACTGTGATTTAAAAAAAAAAAAAATGCTGTGAACCTGATAGTCACTGTTCAAGAAAACACTGAAACCCAAGTGCTGTTGAAATAGTTCATTTCTATCTAGGGCTTCTATCCTGCCTTTGCCTGAGACTTAATCTCAGGGTCATGGGTTTGAGCTTCCTATTGGATGCCAACATGTTGTCGAATATTTAATCTCAATCCAGGGATTGTAACCCCACCCCCTTTGGTTATACAATTGCCAGATAAAACATACACATGACCTTTAACCTATAAAAAGCCTTTATCACCACTAAAGATAGGCAGATATCTACCCTCTATGTTATTACACTTACTTTCCTCTTGATAACCCTGAGCTATTACTTACTATGCTCCACCTGGGTTGCTCTGAAATGCAATTGGTCAGCCCTCATGGCCATGATTTAAAGGGTCTTACCATGGCATCTTTTCTTTCTGCCTTCCTTTCCTCCCTTTCTTGGTTCTATTCCAACCCCAATGCCAGAAATTTCATGCTCTATTGATTTCAATTCTGCCCAGCTATAGGCTGTGGGTACCCTTATTCACCAATCAAGAATAACTTGGAGGGCAAGGACATGTAGCACCACTTGGATCTACATCTATGTATGGATTCTTTCCTCTCTGGAGTAACCAGGCTTTAGGGGACAGTATTTATCATTACAAAACAAGCAGCTTCAGACCAATCAACCACACCCAAGAGATCTATTGAATACTAAAACGTGGGGCTCAGTCTGCAAAGTGCTTCTTATACAAACAAAAAGACACAAGTTCAGGTCCCAGGACCTATGTAAAAGTCAGACATAACAGTACACACTACAGTATGTTAGCTGAACCTAATCTGTTAGCTCTAGTTTCAGTGAGAGATATTATCTCAAACAGAAAGGTAGGGCTGGAGAGATGGATCAGAGGCTGAACTGGTTGCTTTTCCAGGGGACCCATGTTTGATTTCCAGCACCCATGTCAGACAAGACACCTGTAAATTAGCCACAAAAGATAATGTCTTTCTTTAGCCTCTGTGGGTACACACTCATACATACAAAAATAAATAAATAAATAAATAGAAACAAGAAGAAAAATAAACAATTGAAAACAAATAGAAAAAAAAAAACACAAAGAGTTACAGATCATCGCAGAAATTTTATCCAGGATGAAAGATATATAAGATATATAAGATTGGCAAACACACACATGAAAAGATATACAACTCATCTAGCAAAATGTAGGAATTCAAATCATGATGAGATAGCACTGAGCTAGTAGAATGGCCAAAATAATTAATAGTCGTTACCAATGCTGACAAGGATAGAGATTACTTGGAATACTCAGGCCTTGCTAATTGACTGAAAACCAGCACAGCTCCTTTGGGGAAACAGCTAACATTTTCTCACAAACTAACACATAGCCTTAGCACATGTCCTAATAATCCAGAATTCTGTGTTTGCACATAGATGCTCACAGATTTGTGCTATACATATATACAGGTGGTGGTGTCAGTGTGCACAGGTGATTGTATGCAAATGTGCAGGACAGAGGTCAGAGGTTGATGTCACATTACTTCCTATATCTGTCTTCACAGTTTTGTTTGTTTGTTAGAGACATGGTTTCTCACAGTACCCGGAGTTTACCAATTCCGCTAGACTGAAGGGTGAGTAAACTTCAGGGATCTGTATGACCCTCCCCAGCTCCTTTCTATTGCTGGAATTATAGATATATACTGCTTTTCTAAGCTTTTTTTTTTTTTTTTTTTTTTTTTTTGGTAGTCATGCTGATAGTGGTAGAGTTCTGCTAGGAATCCAAACTCAGGTTCTCCTGCTTGCCCAGAACACACTTTATTGAATGAGACATGTCTCTGCATATGACATAATTGTGGAGACAGAACATGGTGATAGAGATCAGATCTATGGTTGACAGGTTTCAAAGGTGAGATGTTTGTGAAAATTGCAGGAAGCATGTTGTCATAATAGATGGGACTGTTCAGTATATTTGACATAGACCCTACAGTTCACACACACACACACACACACACACACACACACACACACACAGAGAGAGAGAGAGAGAGAGAGAGAGAGAGAGAGAGAGAGAGAGAGAGAGAGAAAGAGAAAGAGAGAGAGAGATCACAAGGCTGATAAAGTCTTTATGGCAAACAGATTAAATGACTTTCTGATCTCACTTCCCATGAGTCTTTGTCATTGCTGCTATACCAGGCTCTATATGGCAACCCCCACCATACCCACTGGGTCCTGGGAGATAGAAAGATAAGACCAGGTAAGGGAGAAGTTCTCACACAGGAATCAGGCATCAGAAAGCAAGCACAGGTGCTCTATGCCACTCCCCTCGGGCTATCCCTGATAAGATAGAGGTCACAGCTACCAATACAATGACACAAAGTTCAGAAGCAAGCATCACATGGTAGCATCTCCCTGCATGAATTCATGTCCAGAAGCCAGGGTTACAGGGCCCTGACCGGATAGTTTGCCTTAAGTGGCCAGAGTCATTGCAGCTATGTTGCCTGAAAAACAGCTTTTCACAGCTTACCAACTTGTAGTTCCCAACTAGTAGGGTGGCCATGGGACCAACCGGAATTCTTTCCCAGCCCTCTTCATTCTAGAATAAACTTGTGAGGCTGCATGGATCTCTAAACCTGTGCACATTTTGGCTAGCCCCTCCACCTTGCAGTTTATATCCTACTGAAAGTCCTGGTCATACTTCGTAGTCTGCTGTTTAATTATCAACTGAGATTCTGGCTTCTTTACTTCTTTCATCTGCACTTAAAGAAATCTACCTGAAATTCTTCTGTCGCCGATGGCCCTGCCTCCCCAGTTTTCAGGCTGGCAAACTCTCCAGTTTCTGCTGTCTGCATTGAATAGAGACCACCCAGGTGTCCAGGCTGCATCATGAACCACCCACTTCTTCAGTTTGCTCTACACCACACTGCAATCCCTCCTATCCTGTCATCCTTGTTGGGCCCCAAGAACTCCTGAGCTTCTCTTTAAGCCACTAGAGCTGAGCAGTGTCTGGCATCCAGCCCAGGAAGTAATGAATAAATAACCAGGGCGCTCCATCTGTGTTAGTCCCTGTTCCTTGTCTGGTCCGAGAAACAAACCCTTCAAGGTTTCTTTCTTCACCACTGGATAGCTGGAAATAGAAGACTACACAAGAGATCTGAGCCACAGACCCAGGGCAACAACAGGTCCGGAGGGTCCTGCATGAAGCAGGTGCTGGGATTCAGTGCAGAGCACCAGCACCTGCTGTGGTCTCAGCTTCCCAGAGGATGCTCTTCCCTGGACACTTCTGGATGTTGCATTAAATAACTCAGAAGTCAAAGCTTTGAAAGCCTAGGCGCTCCGGAGCTCTGCAGGGACTAACAGCAGCCTGGGACCAGAGGGTGGCACTCCAGGCCCACAGAGCACCTGCATCCCACAGCCATGCAGCATCAACATTCTGCTAACAAAAGAGAAGGAGCTTATGAGGATGTATCACCGTGGGAGGACGAACCAGCAGCTCGAATTCGGGGTGAGTGCTACCTATGGCCAGAAAACCCACCAAGTTCACTTTGCTGTGGCTTACCGGCCATGCCAGCTAAGGTGGCCCATGTGTAGCTCGGACTGGCACCTCCAATTATGGGATCTGAGGAAGTGCTGCAACCTCAGAGCCCTGTTGCTGCTCTGCACAGTGAGAGAGCACCTCCTCTGGGCAGCCTGGTTCCCCACGCGGGAAAGCCCATTAGCTGGGGCAAAAAGGGCCCCGCACCTAGACCCGCCCCTCCAGCCCCTCCTACCTCACTGGGTAGGCTTTCCCTCTCCAGCAAGGGAAAGTTGCTATAGCAGGCATGCTTTGCTCTTGCTGCCCTCAAGTGGCCAAAAGAGTGATCTTTCTCCATTCCAGGAGGGTGAGATGTCCCTCAGGGAGTGTCAATAATCAAGCTCAGTATCCTGGAAAGAAATAATCCAAAGAAACTCACCTGACTTCCCT